>NC_056473.1:24139569-24739569 GCF_008729295.1 Plectropomus leopardus
ACATGATCGCAAAATGGGAAACCATTCAATATTTTAATTAGAATACTGATCTTTAATTACAGGTATCAAAGGAATTGGCAAAGTGAGCTTTCTTTTAAATGCTTTCACAAACAAACATTCATTTCTTTTTCTTTTTTTTTTTTTTAAACGGAAAATGTTTACTCACATACCGAAAGTAAAATTTCCGTAGCTGTAATTTTTGGAGTTCAAGGACTTAAGTACCTGCCATTTCACAGAAATGTAATATCTCTGCTGACACCTGGAAACGAAATGACTCATCACCACAACTAAGTCCAACATCCAACTCATGCTATGCTGAGCACGTCCTTCAGAGATGAGGCTGTATTTACAAGAATGTCCAGCTTGTGTATTGCACTTAGAAAGCACCTCAAGAGATTCACCAGAGGCAGACTGCGCACACACAATACCTCAGCAAGGCACAGCACAGCGGTGAGAGCCATGCAATGTGATGACTTTCATTTGCATCGGCATACGACTGCGGCTTTGTTTGCCACCTCCATTCTGTGAGTTGCGATAAGCGCACATAGCTAACAACAGCAGGATTAGATGAGCCTCTCTCCCACATGGATACGAGGCTTCTCACCTGTTTCTGTGTTTGCTTGTTTATGCATCTTTGTCTGGGAAACATTGTAAAACAAAGAACAGAAGGCAGAGCACAGTCATTCTCTGTTAGAAATATTTCATAAACCACAAAAAAGCTTATAGCACCAAGTGTAATACCATTTGTCCTTGAGAGGCACTGCATCATACATCTTGTGTTTTATACGAGTTGGTAAGCTTTAGTCAGTTTTTGGAAAAGAAGGATAAACACCCTCAAAATAGGATGTCTCCCCTCACTGCAAATGTCATTGATAAGAATTATAACTCTGCGATAACACCCAGAGATCTTCTTTGCCCTCCATTGAGGATATATTGAGAGAAAACCTTGCAACCTGAAGTTTCCCCTATATCTCCAATTAGATGGGATTATTAAGTATCGGTGATAAATAACTGCCCTGATTGATTCTGGGTCACTGCAGGGAGTTGTTTCTCTTTTGGACACCCATGTTGGCAATCCTCCAGTACTGATTGCAGAGCAGGGAACAAACGACAGGCTTAGTTTCACAGTAAGTGTTCCGAAAAGTCTCGGATGCATTTAGCATATTAACTAATCCGTTTATATACCTGCATTTAGTCTTTAAAAAAAAAACAAAACAGAAAAAGGCAAATAATATAAGCTCAGAGAGTACTCAAGTGTAAAATCAGTGCAAATGTATTTATGTCACCCCTAATAAGTCATCACCCTCCTCACAGTGGTAGAAATGTATGACACATTCAAATGAAGTTGCCCCACTGCAGATAAATGATATAATAAATGCATTGGATTGGATGGCACATTAGACACTTATCACCATATATGTATGACCGAGTGCTGCATTATATATAAAAAGATGTGTTAAATGTAAAAATACAGTCAACAGGGTTTTCATAGGCAAGTACAGTAAGTCTCTGAGTTTAAGGTCCATGTACTCAGTCCCTCTTTATGAGGCACTGATGGGGTTTTTGATTTATGCTTTCTTGGGAAATGACAAGATCAACTATAAAATACCACATACAAGTGCTGTGCAGCATCAGAAAGATTTAGCCCAGCAGAATAATGCGACAAGTTATTGGCGACAAATTTTTCTCACCATAAACAACTTGCCACCGAGGTGAAATATTATTTTGAAACAATAAAAGCATTTGGGAGAGTTTGTTGCGGTATGTGGGCCGGGCACCCGGGGTAAGATACCTGACATTGTTATTGCAGTAGGGTCAGGTTCACCTCTGACATTGAGGAGTACTTAGTTGGTTTGTGTGAGTGTTGTTTGGTTATTGGAGCAAAGAAAAATGGACATGTATTGCCTCAGGTTTTTTCAGCTTAGTGTCAGTTTTTGCAGCATTGATAACTCCTTGTGCACAATTCTTTATCATAAGCAGTTACTTTTTTCTTACACATGAGGTCATGAATATTAGTTTGATTTAGTAATTTAATATCACTAAATACCTTCAAATGGTTGTATGGATGGGTTTTTGTATGTAAAACATTCTTGATATTTCCACCAGTAATTTCATTCCCTTTGTAACTACCCAGACAACAAATTTGTTCTAGTCTAACATCCTCATTCTGACGGCAAGAAAGATGTGACAGTGAAACTGTTTGCATTCACAACACCCAGTTATTAATCCTCAGTCTCCCTCGCCATTTGTCTTTCACTCAATTACTTCATTTTAAATTTTTCTTCCAGCTGTTTGAATTATTCCCATTTGTGTCACCAGCAATTTATTCATCCTTATTCTCTCTCTCAATCTTATCGCTGCCTGTAAGTCATCTGTTTTCTGATTACAGTGTGCTTATTTTTTTATTATAAACATTAAGAAGTGAATAAGACTACTGAGCAAAAATGATGGCCTACAGTTACTCTAAGGAAATACAATTTATATCTGTCTATTGAGGTTATTCATATAAAGAAAGGAGGAAACAATCCTGTCAAACAACTTTTCTGCTTTGTCTCAAGTTTAGTTAGAAAGACAAAGATGTTGACGGCTAAACAGCGCTGCTTTAATTGGGCACTTTATTGTGCACCTAACAACACTACAGGGGACTCAATAAGTAAATCTGAAGAGGAATTACAGGCTTCAGGCAGTACAGCATTTTTATGTAGCTCTTTCTTTGTGGTTCTCTCCAAATCTGCTTAGTGCTGCTGTGTACACAAATGCAACGGAAGGAGCTTTGGAAACTACATTTAATAGACATAGAGGCCAACATATATTTTCATGAAAGTAGAATTTAAGTCTCCTTTTTTGTCATGTGTTGTCTTAATGCATTGAACATCTCTTGCCATAGAAAGCATGATATAAAAGAACACGAACAGAGAGAAAATCCTATGAAGAAAACAATTTTGCTCATGTCATATTGGTTTATGTTTTGTTAGATATTATAATCCTTGAGATTTCAACCATCCATTACTTTTCTGCATTTAATTGTTTCTTCAGTATCATGGTGGGGTTGCAGTTTACCTCGGCATGCACTGAGTGAGAGGACTGGAAACACACCTGGCTGCTACTCTATCACAGAGTTCATACGGACACATTCACACTTTTAATTACCTGTTGGTAAATTCATACTCACATACCGGCAGTTAACCAACTTACACGTTTTTGGGTTGTAGGAGAAAACCAGAACAGCTGGAGCAAAATATAACCCTTGTACAGTGAAACCAGTCTTGCAGCAAGAACTCACTATAACTTCATAATATTTTGACTCTTCAGCTGCGTTTCTCTAATGACAGAAGGCGAAAATAGTTTTGTAGGTTTTTACGAAGCTGCTACTCACCTCCACACGTCCGCACTCAGAGCAATCTGGAACTTATCTGACCTTAGCAGAGGACATCACGCATTGACTACAGCATGTTCAGCATCAGAGTCAACCATCAGGGACCGGTGACTCATCTAGAATATCTCAAAACTTACATGAACTCCTGCAGCGTTGAGGGATATTTGAACAATTTAAAAGTGTGGTAAAATCAGACTTTTTGAAGAGGAGAGAATATTTGCATTCAATCATATACAAGTAACTAATGGGAACTACAGTATTTGTACAAAAGGATGCAAGAATAGGAAGAAAAGGCAATTCAGATAATCAAGAACTTAATGTTCAACACATTCCAAGTTGTTACGTATTACCGCTTTGCAGTGGACATCGGCGTCATGTTATGCTTTAGGTATCCTTCTGCGTCTGATGTTAACATTCTGGGATGCTGTCAACCCAGGCACATGGTGGGATTATGCTGCACACGGCTATGTTTAGGCAACCAACGCACATGCTTGGCACGCATGATTAGGATTAGGCAACAAAGGCTCAGATGGTTGGGATTAGGGGAAGGAGGCACATGGTAAGGTGTAGAAAAACAAAAAAGTCAACATTCAGGCGGAAAGCAAATGCTGGACTCCTGCATGGAAGTCCGGGGTTTGTTGTAACCATCCATCGCCCCTCTCGCCCGCCCTTTCGGTGCCCTCATGCTCCTTATATTAATTGTCACCAGCAGTGTTTCAACCTGACACTGTTCTGCTGCTTATTTTGTGGACGTGAGAGGTTCCATTCATCCACGTTCTCAAGTGCAACCGCCTGTCCACGTATCGTGAATACAACAGGTGCCATCCGGCCATCTGCTAGTGTATAGTAAAACCGGGACAAGTGTCTTTCTGGCTGCGTTGTTACCTGACGACGCCAGCAGTGTATCATACGAATGCAGAAGGTTGCTTTGGCATTGGGATCTTACACCAAAAGCACTGTCTAAGTGGCGGCATTTGACAGCTTTGGAATGAGAACGAGCTGGACTGTTATGTATAATGTATTATGACTGAGGACATTAAAAGAGGAGCGATATCTGGTCACTTGCAGTCTAAAAAAGATAATCACCTTTTGCCATTTTGATGATGTCGACAATCTGCTCATTCCTCAAAAGCATTGGCAGCGTTTTCCTGTTTGAAAAAAAAAAACAGTAGTTCAGGGTAAATTGTCTGCTATATGCCCCAAAATAAATAAACACATCACAGCCTATTCCTCCAGTAAGGTGTCGAGGCCAATTCAATTACAGGCAGGCTTGTCCGCTGGAGCCGAATGTAGCTCTTACCCCTGTGTCTGGAGGTGAAGTCTATGGAGAGTTGAGCTCATTTTGCTAGAAACCCTCAGGAGAACAGGTACTGAAAAGCTCAGCCTGCACAGTCTTTTAAAAGAAGCCCCAAAACTTTAGCAAATAAACAGTTTTCTTCCCCAGAGCACTGTAGTTAATTGAAGCTTTGATTTCTTCCAGAGGACATATGGCCTCCGCTAAAAAGGATTTCATAAGATACAAAATATGAAGGGATTGTAGTTGTGTTCTGTACATTGTACTGTGTTACATCTATTTTTGAACATGTGAGAAGAGCAGGCCAGGGAGGATAACTTTGATGGTCCCTGAATGAGACAGTATTGAAGTAAGCGCTCCAGAAACAACACACTGATGAATTTTTCGTTTTACTTTGTTTCTCCCTCCAACTTGTGTAGTGTGACCCTGCAACATCCAGACAGACAAAATATTCACATAATTTGGGTCCCATATGAGTGACACCTTGGCAGTTTTTAACTTTTTACATTGCCTTTGTATTGACTATAGGTCTTTTTTATGAGTTTTGCTTTGTTTTTGTGATTTTTGTGGAATGCCTCAAGTGAAAAATGATTTTGGGTAATGTAATATGTGAAAATGAACTGCACACTGTACGACTGAAGCAGAGCTTTTCCAGCTGTCTCAACTACAAAGTGTTAAACATAACATTACTAAACTTAAGTATCTCTGGAAGGCTGACAGAGACCTACTTTGCTTAGCCAAGAAGCTAACATTAGCCATCCTGTCACTCCAACAAGGGCCCCGCTGTGATCTTATCTACCAGAAAGTGTCAGCTCTACAAATGTCTCTGTGCCATTTAATCTTACTTAATAAATACATTATTATATATTAAACAGAGCAAAAGTAAACTTTTATTTTTTTCCTATAAACTTGTTAATTTCTGTCACATCCTTCATTGGACTTCAAAGCGATAGATGAGTTTTTAGGTTTTAAAAAAACTTCTATAAACTATTCTAACCCATTTAAAATGTGACTTCAGTTTGGTATTTTACTTTAACAGTGCTTCTAAAGTGTCTATTATTTTTGACAAATGACAGAATTTCCCTGGATATGAATTTTGCAGAATATAAAACCTTTTATAACTTAATATCACAAAACCATTCAGATCATAAAAAACCCTTATAATTACAAGGTCACAAATTATACCCACATCTGAATTGTATCTTGTAGAAGAAAGGCTGCAGAGTGTTGAATCATTTGGTTTTACACACTGTTAAACTCTGCAGGAGATAATGCATACTGTATATGTGATTGTTGACCATTTTTGGTAAACATCAATGATCAGGTATTGCAAAAAGGTCATTTTTTATATTATCCATAAAAGGAGATTTAGAAGCAGAAAAGTGGTGCACAGCTACATGCACAGTATGTAAAACTTGAACTATTATTCTTGAGTTGTTTAAGATAGTATTATCAATGCACATTTAAATGACCTTCATATGTATGGAGACCATTGATTCATGTTCAACAGTTAAGTTGTCAAAACTGCAGGTCTTCAAAGAACATGAAAAAATAAAAATAAAAGAGAGAAACTGAGAAAAATAGATACTGTTTGCCACACAGAACATGCTGTTCTCCTCCCTTTTGTACATTGGCACACTGCTTTCCTTTTCTACTTGGACAAAATGGTCTTTATTCACACAACTGCAAAAGGTTGCTTGATAGATGTGAACATATGTTATTTTATGCATTCAAACAACTGATGCTGCTGTGATTCTGATGAGAACAGCCTCGTTTAAGATGAAACATCTAAAGGTAACCTTTAACACTGATAGCTTGTGTTGTAAGTAAGAAGACGGAGTGTTGTAGTTAGAGGGAAATGCATTCTTACTATTGTCTGAGTATGTTGTTGTGCCTTCTGAAGACATGCTGATCAGCTGAAATGGAGACTCAGTAGCCCATAGATGTGACAAGAGAGTACATTTGTTTATCTGTTAATATGCCAGCCCTACAACGCATTGTCTACCTGATGTTTTTCTGCCTTTCACCCAGTTCATGCTTGAATAACCCCGAGTCCTCCAATGACCCTGTGTGCAAAAAGCAGTAATACATGATGAACAGGTGAATTGTCAGCAAGTTCATGGGTCTTATGTCTGGTATTGCTGGTGATTAAGCTGCTTATGCAATTCTTTTCTGGTGGATATTTTTACCATATTAATCCTATGTGATATGTCCTCTTCTGTGTTCTGGTGTTTACAAATCAGTGACCTCCAGCCTTTAATTACTTCTTCCAATCTATGAACAAATCTCTTTTAGTTGATTGCGGCAGTATTGGCATTTGCCTGTGTGACCTCATTGATCACAGGATTGCAAAATTTTGTAAATGGTTCAATAAACAATCACAAATACATAGCTGTTATTGGAGAGATGTGACCTCTTAGCTTGATTGATGACTTCATTAGGATTTGGGGATTTGGTGATGACAATCCTGATTACGTTACTGCTTCTTCTACATCATTTTCATAATTTGTTTTGATTAAAGTGTGTTTGCCTTCAGGGGGAAGCATTTTACAGAGGTGTTTTTACTTAAGTTAGACATATGCTTTCTGCTGTTTGTTGGGTTGTTTGAGTTATGATTTAGTGATTTATCATGCTGTTCCCTAGATGCAACTACGAGATTAACTGTGTCCCGAGGTTTAAGCATTTCATGAAAACCTGTTCTCCATAGCTGCTGTAATGCAGGCTTTTAATTTGGTAAATATATCTTTATAGTAGCACTGTAGCATCATTTTTTATTCATGAATTTGTGTGAGGTCGCAACTTGGGGCAGCATTTTCTGTCCATCTGCGGAATATGTTATTGGATCCCCTTAACCTACTGTAGAGATTGTTACACTTGAACCTGACACAGGTGCACAGAGGTGACTTTGACAGAGATATCTCAGAGGTTGGGGAGGAATTGAGGCTGCAGAGAATGAGATGCCAGCTGCAGATTTACACGCCTCCACTGGCTCACTGCACATCATTAAAGCCAGAGGCCGCTTGCAGTGGCTTCATCTCTGTCCCAGCCCACACAGGCTACATCGGGGCCCCACACACTGATTTATCTCAGCTGTCTTTCTGAACGGCTTTTCCCGCCAAGAGAGAGACGGGGGCTGACGAGATTTACGCATGTATATGCGATGAAATTCATTTTGTGAGGAGCACATGCCTCCTCTGACAAAAAATAACCCTTTTTGCTCCCGTCTTCATTCTCTCCACTACTATGTCTCCCAGCGTTCCCAGAGTGAGAATCAGTGATGGATGTTCATGTGCACAATGTCTCTAAAAATACCTCAGTTACACCAGCATTAACTTCCTCTGTTCTCCTTTTTCCCATGACTCCTCTGCTTGTTCGTAGCATAACATATAATGTGCTGTTGGAATTCATCCGCTTTCCTTTTTGTCACTAGCATGGCAACTTTCTGTTGAGCTTGCTTGTCACTTGCATATTCAAGAGCAAATTTGACAGCAAATGTACTTCAAACAAACATTGCACACTGTAGTTTTATGAGCATAAGTGAAGCTCTCTTACAGGTTTTAGGCTTGACCACTCATCTGAGGAACTGGACATTGGAATTTGTATATACTTATTAGGCTAGCAGTATCAGCCTACACCTTATCTATGGTACCAGCTATATATATCAATCTGGAGCCAAGTCAGCCCCTGCTGGTTGAGAAAAGCAGAGCTAAGATCCTATGGGACCTGCTGATCCAGACAGATAAACAAGTACTGGCCAACCAAGCAGACATTGTGGTAATGGAGAAGGAAAAGAAAACAGTGATGATGGAAGTGGCAGTCCCATGTGGCTCAGCAACATCAACAAGGAGGAATATGAGAAGTTGGTGAAATATCAAGGCCTGGAGGAGGAAATGGTGCACAAGTGTTCCCAGTGGTAGTATGAGCACTCAGAGCTGGAAATTGCAGTGCTGGTTCTAGAAAACACCACTTCTCCTCTTCATACCATAGCAAACAATGAGAATTCACATCAGAAGTTGTAAGTGTTGCTTTTTTTGTTTAAATTCTGTTCAGATGAGGTATAAAATGACTATAGCCCTGCTGTTGATCTCATGGTTAGGGACATAAATCTTTGCATTGTGAATACACATCCAGACACACCTGGTTGGAATTGTATTTGTGTCAGAGTTTGTTGCTGACACCCCAAGGCTTTCATTCTAATATGAATCACCATCGTACCATGACTACAGCCTTCATGAGTCGTCGGATTTTTGTAGAACTTTTACACTTGGTTTCATTATTTCCTTTTGCATTTTAGCCAAAACCCTCCACATTTGACCAGACATCTCTGCCTCTGCATATGCAGCTGTCTCTGTGAAATTACCTTGTACTGTACCCCTAATAAAACATGTCCAGGACATGAATAGCTTAATTAATGACTCGGTTCTTGCAGAGAAATTACTTATACGCAAAGCAAGAGGGACTTATTTCAGAATGGGCAGTGACTCTGTTCATTTTGAAGGGACACAACGCAACTGTTTCTTTTTTGATCCAAATGACATAAATGGATAAGTCTCCCTGGCCATCTGTTATTACCAACTTTAAAAAAGTAAAAACTTTCTAATGCTTAAGTTACTTAAATTATTGAACCCCGGGCCATGGGAAAGAAAGTTATTTTTAACAAGCTGGCAATTTGATCTCTTAACTCAAAGCAAAGATAATGAGTAAGAGTGTATTATTGAATTCTAGGTTTAGCTGTAAATCCCACAAGGTGACCATGAAAGCACGATTCTGTCACATAGTTAGTGTTCATCTATGGCCATTTCCATCTTTTCAGAACGCAGACAAGCTAATCCATGCAGTTGTTTCACATGGACTGAATAAATGGCATATTTGTTTTTAAACAGCTCCCTACAAAAAACTGAGTCTTTAGTGAAATCAAAATTCTTCTGCCACATGAACATAACATAATGTCATATGTCTGTTCACCGGCCTCAGTCTGAGGACAAAAAGCAGGTGACCGCAGTGTAAATCATTAAAATCCTTTTTTTGACACCTTTGGTTACTTAAGTTACTTTTGACAGCTTCAGTGATAATCTGAATGATGAAGTGTTCCTGTATGTGCTGATTTTTAAGATAGGTGAACAATTTAAAAACCCTCTTGGATTAGATGGGTTTTATAGCATTGCAGTTTTTCTGAGCTCATATCAAGTTGATTTTTTTTAGAGATATGGGGTTCTTGCAGGTCAGTTACACTGAAAACATGTTATAATCCTATGCAAAATGACGAATTGCTGTAAATTAAACTACCCAGCAGTACATACAGGAGTTAAATGACCACAGCCTGAAACATCTACAACAGCATATTGCAACGTATTACATTAATGCAACAGCATTTTATGTAATGGTAAAACACTGACAGGGAACATTTACTGCATATATCTTTACCTCTCATACTAAAAGTACATTTTATACTTTCAGTATATCAACGTATTTCAGTGTAACTTCATACAGTTGTCCATATCTTATGAAGATGTATATACAACAATTCATATAATATCTAATTAATTAGCATCCTTCAAATGACACAAAACACTTAAAGTTAAGTTTCATACTCAACGTAAAGGCACATATGGTAGGTTTAAAGAACCATGGTGGAGCGACTTTAAAGTTAGCCAAGTTATGCGAGTTAGGTTTAGCAAAATAAATAAGGTAGGTTTAGAATAGTAAAGTTACATAGGTTAGGTTTAGGAAAAGCAACCTCTTGAAGTGTAGCCAAGTAAAGTTAGGTTAGAAACATGGTGTTGATGAACCTTAAAATAACTCAAAGTTCACTATATTTCACATGTGCCTGAACACTGTTCTCCTGGGGGAAGGTCCTGTGTTATTTTGACTTAATGAACCACCCCAACCTGTCTCCTTATGCAGACTTTCACTCTTCTGCTCCTGTCTGTGCATTGGTTGTGTGATCTCAGCCTTCCTGATTACGTGTGGCTACATTTAAATTGTAGTCCATTACTTTTTGTAGATAAAAATTGAAACAGTGCATAATAACAGTCTAAATGTGTTCACAGTGTGCTGTTAGTACAAAGTATTAGTAAGTAAAGGATCTGAATACTTCTCCCTGCATGTATAGGTGTGTGGTAGCATCTATGGTTTGGTTGAAACAACATAGCATTTATGGCTAAAGAGAGAAAGCTATTGATATACTGTACTTTTATTGAACTCAATTTTGAATACCTATCTTATGGATTAATACACTGACTGTATACTCATCTAGCACCATGATGCAAGTATTTTTACTTTTTTCCTGCTGTGTGTCTAGCTTCATATTATCCCCTTACATTTAGCAATGCCAGATATTTCATCCTCAAATTGAACTAATTGTTCCTCAGTTATTGCTGTTACTGAAATTCATCTCATTGTGCTCATTTCATGTCTGCGATGAAATGACAGTAAAATGAACAGCCAGGTAGCAGACAGTGGCCAGCTGGCACTGCTTTTATGGAAAGGCTTGCCGGCTCTAATGAAAGACAGTCAAATGAGTCAAACGCAAGCAGTAATACTTTTGACCTTTTCTTAACCTGCTGATGAATGGGACTTTTATGTAGATGTAGGCTATATTAAACACGACAAAAAGATATTTCCTTAAGATGCAGAGACGGGAGGCTGTATGTGGAATCTAAACTTAAAAAACCTCTCAGGATGAGTGGTGCTTAATTTCATTCATCTGTCAAATTGATTTTGAAGTCAGTTCTATCGAGGTGCAGGGTCAAGTATCGCACATCCAGATTTAGATTCTGGCCTCTTCTTTCTTTCTCCTCCAAGAGGCAATAGCATGCTTAATGTTACTCTTGCTGACATAACCAATTTAACAAGAGCCACTTTTTAAACAATTCAAGTCAACACCATTTTTCTCAATGTTTGTTTGCCTCTGGGGGGGAATCGCAGACATTGCTTGCAAAACTTACCAAGATATTTCTATCACTCCTTTATCGTGTTGTCTCTAACTTGTGATCCATCAAAATGCAGTTATAGTTTCACACATGAGGCAGCACTGGTTTGATTAACCCAAACTAATAGACTGTCAGGGTTAATCAGGAACGAATCATGAACAAAGTGGTCAGTATGGTAACTCACATATTCATATATTTATCATTACCTAATGATTCATTAATATAGGATAGTCATGACTTATGCATTGCTCCATGCTAGTGCATGCTAGAAGTTTGACGAAGGCTCTGTCACTCTTTCAGTCAGTCAGTTCCAACACTTTGGTCCACACTAAAACATCTCAGTATTGACTCCTTCATTTTTCATTTAGGGCCATCATCTAGTCAAAATTTTAATTTGACAGATACTTGGTTTACAAAAACCTGCAACCAGTGACTTTTCCATTAGCTTCAGCTGCCTTGATGCTAGTTCAGATACGGTTTATAAACAAGGTTGCACATTTTAGAGTCATTACTGTATCTAAGCCTCGCCACATCAGGAGATTAGTGGCGGTCCTTAGTTTAATCCTTACAATGGGAGAGGTGAACATAAACACAGATTATGACCGATTATTTCGCCCCATAGTCACTGAATTATATATCTGAGCCTTTTTTCACGAGCCACGCATCTTTATGACATTCTGACACTAAAATGTAATTTTTATTTGACAAACAAATTAGGATAAAAATTAGCATTGTTCAAAAACTGCCTCTGTTTTAGCAACACCCTCTCACAAGGTCTGGCAACAACTGATATGATCAAATAAGGAGCAAATATTAAATCAAATTTGTATTGTATTTTAAATCTGCTTTCATCCAGGACACACAACCGCATGCTAGCATTGTATGTGAGCATTTAAACATTAGTTAGTGTCTTAAAGTTTTGCTGTGGCACATTTTTTTTTCACCAATACTATGGCCTTGTCCTGCCCTACTGTGCTGTGACTGGTTAGAGCTACTGTGATGTCATAGGCTAGTTCTTGCCACGTCGAAATGTCAAGCTCAGGTGTGGTGTAGGTCAGGACAAAGAGGTAATTGTTAGTACAGGTCTATCAGAGCACAGTAAATCAAGATTAGGCAGAACAGTCTTGGGGAAAAAATAAAATTTGCTTTACCTAACTCTTTATCATGTTATTAACTGATTTGTAAAAGATTTAGAGGAAAATTTTGCAATAAACATCCTTGGCCAAACTTAGATTCAGATTGTCATGGTTGCATGTTGGACAACCGGTGACCAGGACAATTTATCCTTTTTTGCTTGAATATTTATCTGAGAGACCTCACATACAGTAAATATACTTATACTCAGTCAATATCTCAATAAACCTGATGTCCTTAGTATCCAGTATAATACTGTGGTTAGCCTTCTAAGTGAATTTTTACTTTGTGGCATTCTTCCTCTCAACATCTGTCTTTGTCTTTGGCTATGTGAAGTCAGATTATTAGGTTAAAATGTGACCAACTGTTAATTTTTGTTTAATTTTTCAGCATATGAAATTATGATAAACTATCGGTTTGTCAGCGTCAGCATTTACAGATGCAGATTTTGTTTCCTAAAATGCTGTGAATGTTTTAATGTTTAATCACAACAGACTTGGACACTTCCTATCTTATACTTGTTCAGCAAGGCTAATCACAATACTGCTGTTTCTACATTAATTACTCTCAGAGTGTTGATACAGCTGACAAATGACTTTTTTTCCCCTCACTGCCAGTGACATTCTGCATTCATGGTCGGATAAAACTACTCTCAGAGAAGTGTCCCGTGCAGTCTCTTCTCTCTACTGAACCATTTTTTCTCATCCCTCTATTTCACTTTATCAACTCAAAGTACAAATTGGGGCTTAGTGGCTTGATGGTAAATTGAAATTCATTGAAGCATTTACATGACATTTAGAAATGGTTGCATAATGCAGGAATAATAAAACATGTGTCAAACTGAACGGGTTCACTCTCTGCCTTGTGCTATCTCATCATTAAGCCTACGCAGGCACTAGCAAGGAGATATTTCTACACATACTATGTTTGTGTGTGCGTGTGTGTGTGTGTGTTTTCTTGTGTGTTTTCTTGTGTGTTTGGGTGTCTATGTTGTTGAGTTCATAAAGATGATATGTGTGGGTTGTGATGTGCTTTGGAAAATGTTAGTGCTACTGTAATGCACTGCATACACATACATGATGATTTTAATGCAGAGATAGCTGACATTTGAGGAAGTTCGGGTCACTCTGACCACCCTTGCACAGAGCTGGTGGTTTTATGACGACTACCGCTGCAGAATCAAGTTCATTTGTATTCCATGGTGCCTGTAAGGACTAGACAGCCATAATAATTATGGCAGATTGGCAACTGAATAGGGTAAAAAAAAAAAAAAATCTATTGGCTGGTCTCAAAGGCCTGGGACGTCAATAGTCTCCACTGCATGTCTTTAAACATCCTTATTACTGCCAATTTCCAGCCAGACCAACAACAACAAAACAATCACTGCCTTGATTGCATCGAGGCTTAATGTGGCCACAGTGTGGCTAATGTCCATCAGATTTCATTTGTGCAAACCTTATTTTCTGTAAGAAGTTTTTGTTATGTTGTGACATGTCAGCTTTATAAATACGATAGACATCAATGTGTGATGATGAATGAATTCTGCATATTTTAGCTTTTGTTCACACAGTATGTTTAGATATAAACCTTGTCCAGTTACACAGGGAATAACTCACAATATATATCTATCATCTAATTATTGTGTAAAATTTTGGTTCTTATTCTGATTTCTGTGAGTTTAACACTTCTCTATGGGGTGTAAACTTGAATTTAAACGTAAACAATGTAGTGTTTTCCTTTAAAAAAAAAAGTATGTGTATATAAATATATATATATATATATATATATATATATATATATACAGTATATGAAAGAAATAATGATAATAATTACATATTTTTTTAATGTATGTACTCATACAAAAGTAATCCCTCTCAGTATTTATCGGCAGAGACTCTGCCCCCTGCCTGTATTTATTTTATTTATTTATTTTCCTCCTATTTTCTGTACCAGGCCCCTAGGAATGCCCCTCAGCCATGCTTTCAATTTTTTTCCCAGTGTCCACTCACGTTATTGCAGCAAAAAACCCTCCTGGCCCAAATACCATTTTCCTTATATAGGCCACCATAAAACTGTAAAACTGTAAAAACCACTGTAAAACTGTTGACAGGACACCTTGAACTGCAAACAAGGTCAATTATGACATTGTTTTTTATTATGAATTTTTGAGCCAAGGTGGTTTTATATTTGTAAAACTGTCCTCAAGATGAGAGAAGGGATATAAAACTCTGTGACGTCAGACAGGGCCAGCAGCGGAAACATTAGTTCGCATTCAGTGGGCCATATGCCATAGAAGTAAACCTGGAAGCTACAAACTTTACAAGTGTGTTTATAAACAGTGCCCAACAATTCCTGCAAAGTATACATTTTAATGCCATTTAAAAGGTGCATCCTACATCAGTAGATTGCATATAGCACAGATTTTTGGCCATTGTGATTTGGGGAATATATAATGTAACTAACTGGCCATTTACAATGACTTACCAATGTATTTTTATGTGCACTTCTTAAAAAACACTAATATATTACTTTTTTGACTGGTCTTGTAGGTCCTTGAAGTGAAAGCATCAGATGCAAATTGATTTGGACTATCAATGACACCCTCAACATCTGAAGCTTTGAACAGTAAGTTCATCCATCCAGAATTAATTTTTGCTGTCATAGGCATCACTTTCTGTTGTATTAAGTGCAGAAGATCTATTTTTGTCAAGTATAACTACATTACACAAACAATCAGTGATATACACAGTTGTGCTAAAAGATCAATTTGCTCAGTAAGTGAAGTCAACCTAGATATAGTACAGTGTTAAGGAGTGATGAAAATAATTAACAAGTCTTTAATTGTCAGTGTTTCTACCCAGGTAACCAAATACTGTAGAACAGTGCAGCAGCAGTGTTTGATATGGGGTTCTATTTTTGCACTACAAACTTTGTGCAGCTTTTTGCTTCTGACAGGACAGGATAGGACTTTGGCACAGAAAGTTGGTGTTTTTTTTTTTTTTTTGCTTTGGTTAGGAATTTCGGTGACTGGTTGCAAGTATATATTTCTGAAATACTGTAAACCCGCTCCTGTCTGAAATGCATGAATGTGATTTACCATGATTTGTAACCAACCCCTAACATATCCACCTACAGAGAATGATACATTTTTCTTTATCCCAGCCTGTTAGCAAATACATCCCTAGTGCAATGTGCGCCTGCAGCTACAGGCTAGAAAATGTGTGCATGGCTGCATTTTGTGGCCTTTTTAATTGATTCATATTCCTAGGTGCTGAGTAATTAAAATGAGGGATAACAGTTGATTTGATAAGTCGTGTCTGATATTGCCCCAAATCTCAACCCACACTTGATTTTGTCATGCACAGTTTTTCCCACACATTTACTTGCCTCAATGTAAACATCTGACATCACAGATTGATTTTCTGTTTTTGAAACTGGACTGTTCACTATTAGGTGCACTGTTGGAATATGAATACTGCTCGTTTATGCATTGCACCACACTATCAGGGCACAGAGCGTACTCTGGACAAAGGAAGAGCAGCTGAACATCTTTCACCATGAAAGTGAAACTTAACCACTCATTGGGCTGGTTCTAAAAATTTGCTTTCACTCACCTTTGCAGCAGCACCATCAGCCTGATCAGTTAAGGCCTGAACTGTTCAGCTGATAAATTATCGATTCCGCTAATCAAACTCCTGAATGCTGCTGTGGAACTTCGCCTGCACTGCATTTACAAACCTGTTAAAGCCTCTGACATACCAATCATCATCCCCCCAGTGTCAGCTACTACCACCCATAGTTTCCAATCAAAACAAAATTGCCAAAATGCCAATATGGCTTTTACTTATTTGTTTAACATATGAAATTGCAAGAGAGTAAAAGCATGACTGACATTTTCCATCAGTTCAATAGAAATCCACAGCATTATTTAGCATGTATTTTGTTACAGTTTTGTATTCATCATTCATGAGTCATTTCACCTTCCCTTCAAACGGCCTTTAGAGAATACAGAGACTTGAGTATTGCACGTAACAAATTGTGAATTTTTTTGTTGCGGTGGTTAACCTGCAGAGCAAAATAGAGTATAGTGATAGCAGTTAGTCCCTTTTCAGAAGTCAGCCGTATAAGCACACACACAAACATCCATTCAAAGACTCAGAAAGATGCATAAGGAACAGAAAAAAATGAAAGGACAAAAGGACACAAAAAAAAACTTACATAGAGTCAAAGCAATTTTCACAAAGTGTCTGCAAGGCTTTTCACAGTCCTTTGTGCTACAATTTACGGAAAATTACTACGCATCAACAGGAGAAAAAAGACATGGAGAGGATTTGGAAAGGCAGGTGAAAAACAGAGAGATTAAACCTTATATTTCAGCAAAGCAATCCAAAGCCAATATAAAGGGCTCTCCAAGCAGCGCGCCTGCAGAGCAAGCAGGTGTTTGTGCTCTTATCAGGCTGGAGTCATGCCATATCAACCACAGCCTTTGAAATATGAGATAACATTGCACGATAAAGAACATTTGATGTTGAAATAGACTGATAGATGCGCACTGAGTGAAGCAAAGGAAGAGCCTTCAAATTTGCATGTCACATCCTGGAGATTAGGTTTTAGGCCTTCAACCACCTGTGATAATTCTGTGCTGAAGATGCTGAGGATTGTTATCTCTGGAAGCGGATGCTGCAAGTAGATTGCTTTATGAATTATTTGGATTGGTATACTTCAATTATACATTAGTATGTCTGCTAGACAAGTCTCCAGTGGAGTGTCTATTGTGGATTTTCCTGTTTCCTGAATTGCATACTTGTGACAGTAAAAGTGACATAATTTGTATTATAATAACATTTAATAGTATAAATAAATGACACTAGCTGCAGTTGTATTAGGAGTTTGAAACACCGTCTTCACATTTTCTTTATCTGATTTTGTTTCAAGTTTTCTATTGCAGCCCTTTAATTTGTGGAACCTTTATTTATTTATTTATTTATTTGTGTATATCTATAAGGTCACAGCATATGGAATGTACGTTTGCATATAGTACTTTAATTGTCCATATGTATCAGAGGCACAAAAGTTTCCAAAAAAAGCCTCACATTGTGTGCAACAAATGAGAGGAGGATCCATGTGTGTGTGTGTGTGTGTGTGTGTGTGTGTGTGTGTGTGTGTGTGTGTGTGTGTGTGTGTGTGTGTGTGTGTGTGTGTGTTGGTTGCGTGTGTGCATGTGTGTGAGTGTGAGCTCTGATCGCTGCAGCTGGCTCACTGCTGTATGCTCCTCTACACTGAGGCACTCGGACAGACCCCTTCAGCATTAATTACTGCGGCCATTAATCAGACTAGCACAAATAGCTGTGTAATCCCCCCACAATGCAGTTTTCTGGAGGGGGCCACCAGTGTTAATTGGATTTGATTGGATACTGGTATGATGCTGCACGCAGAACATCTTAAGGTAATAATTAGAAGATAGATCAATTGGTGCTTTGTGGCATTGATCCTATGGTGTGGGCTGCAGTGCAGTTCTAACGGCTGTTAAAGAGCATTGTTTTGCCCCGAAGATCTGTTCTAAGATTTTTCCTTTATATTACTAAAATGTAACATATCAATATGCAACACACTTAATATTATCTTATACAAATCAATCTGTGGAGAAAAAAATTGAAAATACAGGAGTGTGTGATGGTTTTAAAGGTTAAATACATAACTGCCTGGAGCTCTGTTATCTGGGAAAAGGAATCTTTAAGATTATATTAATACAACAATGGAGAAATAATAAGCAGACTTATTAGGGGGTGTCTTTTTTGTTGTACCTCAATGTCCCATCCTATCCTTTTTACACACCTAAATTTAGGGCGGACGTGAGAAGCATTCCACACACAGATAGTATGTTACCAGTGTCTGTGTTATTTGAGTCAACCCAAAAATGTTCCTGCACTGATGTTGCTTTCTGCATAATGTACTGTAAACACACACATTTTTTACATTCTGACTACAGAAATACAAATATAACATTCAAGTTTGTGAAAGATTTAATTTATACATTCATAAATGGCACAATATAACACCTTGGCTCTATAATTTATTCTCCCTTCTTTTTTCTTTTATGTGCTTTTTCCCAACCTCTCTTTCGAACCAATTTTCAAATTAGGCGTCAATCAGATGTCATTTTTTAAAAGCCTAAGAAGCCATTTTCAAAAAAAGAGTTATAAATAAATCCACTATGAATGCAAAAGAACATGTAGTGAGCATTTTCAACCCCAGTCACTTAACTTAAAATACAGTTTTTCAGATTATTTTGTCAGGTTTTTTTTTAATCATCTGTCAGAATAGACTCAGCAAAAAACAATGCAAACTTTCACATCTACATTAAAAAAAGTTAAACCTTGACTCCTTCATGTGGTAGTAGCCATTTTTTTAGTAAACTGCTACAAGAGTGTGAGAGTGTTTCTACTCTATGTGCCTTATGTCTGTATGTTGGGTTTGGCATTTCTTGGGCCAATCTCAATTGAGTTTGGTCGCTTCACTGGTTCTCTTGGCTGTCAAGTCAGAGCCCATATTCCCACTGCACATCTCTCTCTGCCTCTTGGCAGAAAGAACAAACCAAATAAATGGCTGTGCTCTCTTTCAAGAAGCCACCTTCAAAACCGTTTTCTTTCTTCTTTTTTTTAAACTTGTGTTAAAGTCCCTTCAGTCGGTTGCACTTTGCAGCTGAGGCATAAGTGTAGAGATTGGCTAATTGCTGCTTCACCTTTGGAGCCACTGCAGGTTTTCTGTAGGGGAAAAAGCCAAAAGGCCAGGCGAGGCCAGGGAAAGGACAGGCCATCTGGAGAAGGATTTACACGGGGGCCCATGTAGCGTACAGTTCTGTTGCAGACTGACTCCATACAGTATTTGTGTGCAGGGTCATAAGTTCATCACATCTCATGAGGCCAATTTTTTCAGAGTTTTATATAAGCTGACTACGATAAACAGTAAAGTTGACTTAAAGGTTCCCTGTGGAGTGGCCCCAAGTACTGTTATTCGTTCTTTGAATGGCTTTATGTTGTGTTTATCGTGTGTATCGGGCACGTTGGTGACAAGGATACACATGAGGTGTTTTGCTGATTAACTCCTCTATTTGCTGTTGGGAAAAAAAGAAGATAAAAACAGGAGGGCATACATGTACTGATTTTAGGTTAGGATGTCAGTGGTGAACTATTAATTTGTTTGTTGCTGATATTATTGTTGACCAATTGTGCATATTGCTCTATGAATTAATTTTGCTACTCTTTAGTTTGCTGCGCTACACATCAAACGGGTTGGGTGGGAGGTAGATTACTGCAAGTAATGCTCACCCAACCCAACAACATCACTGTGGAAACATTTTGCCCACCCTCTAGCTAGCTGCGCTGATGTAGTTAACCATGTTAAAGACGTTTTAGGCCTTAAAATGAAGCTGCTTTTTTACCAGGGTGACCTGGGGGAAACCATGAGAAGCCACCATGTTGGGTGATGCTGTTTTCAGCAGAGAGCCCCTATTTATATATATAGCTATTTACCAACTCAACCTGGTCTGTGCGCTCTGCCAAGTGGCCAAGGCCAATGTTAGTCAACCAGTTAACCATAGAGGGTGGGCAATGGGCAAGATTAACCAAATGCCTTGGTAACACAACACATTAATATTTAATAGTAAAAGTTTTAGTTTCTTTTGGAAGGCAAAATACTAACTCCCCAACAATCACGCTCCTAAAATTTCGTTTAACATGCTCCAACTTTTTAATAAAATACATTTTAAATACTGTTTGTAAGTCACTCCAAGATTCACCCCTTAAGTATTGATTGTTTGTGTCACAGTCCAATGCAAGTTTGCATAGGAAGAGGGAAATTACTAGAAATTATGATTGCACAGTTGACCTTTTTCGGTTTTGTAACATGACTGATTAAATGTGGGCCTCACAAAGACATGATAAACCCAAAAAATTACACTAGAAGCAATTTTCCCTTGTTTGCTGACGATTGTTAGCCATTCCTTAAACAAAGAAGAGTAATTGCAATACAGATCTGTGTAAGCGTGCATGCAAGAAAGGGAAATGTATCATAAGGTGGTCTGTGACTCAAACATTTATGAGGCATCTATGAAAGAAACTCCCCAGAGACCAGACGATGACTAACACAAAAAAAATCCAAAGTTATTATCACCAGACAGCACCTGAGGGGCTCCTGCAGTCACCTTCACCAGACAACTGAGAACTAAACTTATAATGTTTTCAAGACTGTGCTGCTGTTCTACAGAGCTACTCCACAGTGTGTTATTTGGGAAAAATGCCACATTTTGTCTCATTAAACTGCCCAGATTCATGTACAGGGACAAGTTGCTTTGTTCTTTTGTCTAGCAGTAGGAGAGGCTATATACTGTTGTTGATGATCTATAAAAGAGAGTATATACATGCTGTACTTTTACTTGCGGTTAAATTATTAAAGATTGACTTTCCCTTACTATTCTGCCCTATCAATGTGAAAGAATTGATCTTTTACATTGAAATGTAGAGAATTTACTTCTGTCATTCATCCCATTTTTACTGTGAACCCTCATATATATTTTACTTCAATTCCATCTATACATACATGCTATAGTTTTTGTTGTAGAGCAGAATAGGCATTACTAGTGGCAGATTATACTATCCCTTTTTCCTGGGCCACTAAGTCCCCATCAGCATCAATCAATGTGGAACTCTTTCTCCAACAAACACGCTCTCATCAATGTGTATATAACCCGCAGTGAGCACACTGAGCACTGAAACAGCACTAGACACAGGGTGCATTAACCTGCTATTGGTCTTCATCTTCCTCTATTGCTTGTATTGATTAGCTTTGACTGTTTTTCTTTTTCCTCAATGTCATTCAAGAATGTTTGAAACCCGTAAAACACGAGGACGAATACTCACAACTGTTCAAACAAGAAGACATTCTGCAGGGGGTTGAGATGAGACTGTCTCTTGGGTTGTTCTGTTGTTACACTTGGTGTAACAAAGTACCACATACATGATGACAATTGGGTTCCAGATAATCTTAGGACACTTGTGTGTGAAGATGTTAAATTGAAACATTGAGCCCAGATCAGTACTGACTGAGTGACTGAACATAGTCTACTCTACCTGTTCACAATAGCATGTAGTTTACCACATAATATACGAATTTAGTGGATAATATTTAAAGTAGTCCAGATTAAGGTGCCATATGTATGAAAAACCCAGTAGTAATGAGATCATTCTTGAGAGAGAGAGAGAGAGAGAGAGAAAGAAGTTACAATGTAAAGCACTTCATAAGTCATGGTGAGTTTATGAATTGTGAGTCTTAAGGTGCTTCAGATCAATTTGACGGAGCTTTAGATGTGTTGCCTCTGTGGTCTGTCTTTTTCAGTGTTTATTTCTGCCACCTCCCCATAATACCACAAAGAGCATTGCAATAGCCACAACAGACTGATTGAACAAGGAGAGAAGCGTTTTGCAGACACTGAAGGACACGAGCCTCCTAGCTCGCCACACTATCTCTGTGTCCTCTCCCCTGAGTGTGATAGGTGTCAGTGACTACCAGCTTTGTTGGAAACCTTCTACAAGATATTTTATCTCCATAATGTTTAGCTGCAGATTTGTCTCCTCAAGCCCTCACAACTCATGTCCCTCACTGCTGTGTGCATGTGCCACAAAGGCAATAAAGAACTCATCTTAGACCTTCTGAAGTAACTGGAGTTGAATCTGAAGTCAGAGCTATATTGGAACAAACAACAATAATGACATGCCATTACCACAGGTGCAGCATCTTTGACAGAGTCTAAAGTCTATTGGATCTGATAAAGTATTTTGAGTTATTTTGTTCAAAGACTTAAGTGTTCCATAAAAAAATCTGTAAATTTATGTATTCATTGTTAGGAAAACTCAATTAAGAGGACCAATAACAAAAATTTGATTTTTTTCCCTCCACAATCTTGCTATGTTTTTTTTCCCCAATAATTACATTTATTTTTTAAATGGATTGATTTCAGTTGTGACTTGAAAAAAAATCTGAAATACATTCAGAGGTATATTTAAATGAACTCTTTGGCTGTCATAAAATAATTAAACTAAACTTAAAATAATAAAACAGGAAGTGGGTGCCTGTTTACTGAATTGTGCATTCTGGTTTTCTACCACTTGAGCAAAGGCAAATGGCACAGTCTTTTTCCTCTGTTTTCTCTGGGTGTGTGGCACCAGTCTGAAAAGTATTTTCATCTTTAGTGCATACATGGTCTTGTTTTATGAAAAGTCCATCTTTCCAGCAGTGACATTCCTCTTTAACTTTTAGTTTTTTTCCCTCTGTTTCAAGCGAGACTCCATGGAGTTGAATGACTTTGCGAGAACAAAAGTTTTGAGTGGTTTCTTTTTTTCTTTACAAAATGGAAAAGACCATGGACCATACACTCTCACTGAGAATATTCTTATTATTATTATTGTACTGTTCTAATATTTTATTATCTACATGTGATACCTTCAACTTGAGTAATGTATCTAATTTCTTCTTCAATGCTTCAAGATGCTTTACTGTGTAAATAGCCAACTGGAATATAATGGAAAACAAATCACTGTTGTAATGAAGGGTTACATGTAAGCCCTGTAAATGAGAGGTTACAAAAAATATCTTCTGCAGGCTTGAAATGAAGAGCAGTGAAATAATTGAAAGGGATTACAGACATTCTGTTCTGCAATTTCCTTTAAAGTAGATTAGAAATGAAAATGTGAGATCCACTTTTGTTATTATGGAAGGTTGTGATGGGTTCATACTGCAAGCAGTTGTGTACTCCTATAAAACGTAAAGGGTTTGTATTCATTCCTCAAGAGCAAATTGCCAATACTCACTTCACTAGTTGGAGTGTAAACATAAGCAGCCATATGCCAAGTCTCACAGCCCTTTTGTTGCCTTTGAAACTCAGAGAATTGATTTTAAAGTATGTTGTTTTAATAATACCATGTGTTTAATTTTATGTACGAAATGAGCAAATGTTCTTTTATATTGCAGTATATCAGGTGTTTGAAGTATTATATTCAAAACTTTCATCATTCACATACCGAACACGGTTGAAGTTACATAGTGATAAGATGTTTGTTTATAATAAACTCAAACACACAGCCTTTTTATTTCCAAGTTAGATTATGCAAAGTGCACAATATGAGCAAAAGAATGCTCTTGCTACATTACATCAGAAATGTGAGGATGAAATTAAAGACAGAAACAAAATTGTTCATCTCCCTGATTTAATTTGCGCTCTGAAATTGTTTTGCTCCAGATCTTTTTATTTTAAACAGCCAGGCCAAACACAGTTTATGCTTTGAACTGCGTCTTTGTAAAGTAATGAATTTATCTTGAGCCAAATGACTCACAAGAAATTCCATGGTTATGCATGATACAGAAATCCAGTAGCAGTCTGATGTTAATCCCATTTGTCAATTGCACTGTTTGTCCTGTTGTCTAAAGACTGCAGCATTCAAACACCTGCATGGAACGCTGCTCTTTCTGAGGCATGATTCACTCTGTCAGCTTTAGATCATCCAGACCTGGAGGGATCTGATGAGGTCTGATTGGTTGTTATCTGAGCATGAAAATCTTCTTATACACCCATATCCTGTGTACAAGTTACTGCGCAATGTGGGCATTTTTAATGTGAAACATTGATTTACATTATTTGATTCTGAAATCATTTGATATCTGTACTCTAGTGTATTGGTATATTTACCATATTATGTTATCATCTGACAGTTCTGCGAACAAGCTTAAACAAATAACTGGAAGCAGAGTGGAATCTGTTGGTCTAACATGGGACTTTTCCCTCACATGTAATGCCGTTTATGAGAATTTTGAGGGACCAGGGTATAATGTGCATATGAGAGCAGTGTGCACACACTGTGTTAGTGATGTTGGTGATGTCAAGGGGGAAATTGCTTTTCCGGGACCCCTGCTGCACTTCAAGGGTCTTGCTCAGGGCTTATGTGATGTCTGTTTTGAGAGGATTGCCTCCTGTTTGCCTGGGATTCGGGGAAATGTTTCTGTTTTGTAAGAGAATTTTACTTTATGCAATTTATTTACTAACAAAACTAAAATGTGCAGAGGGCCCCTACTGTTGCCTTATTTAGGTCATATGATAAATACAGCAATTCTGCTTTCAGTGTCTGAATTGAGTGATTATAGTTTATTTTTTCAGAAGTTAACTCATTGGCTCCATATTTGGTGATAAAGGTAAGGATTTTCTGCAACAGTACCACAGACGCTGGTGTGAATGTATTATTCCTTATGCAGCAGCTTGAAATTTGTGGTAAAGATAATGATGTTGTGGGATAGCTCATTTGTGTGTCCACTCAGCATAGTGTTTCTGTTACAACAGGGTGAGAAAAAGTCTTGATAAACTGTCCTCTCTTCAAGTTGTCACCTGTTATTGCAATTTTGTAACACTAACCAGTTATTTCAATAGGTTTTCTATTTGTCTGTCTTTCCCTCTGCTGCCCTCTCCATGTATGACATACTGAGCTGTCCAAATGGCTTTCCCTGTTCATTCTAATGCTAATCCATAATTCTGCTGAAAAAGAAAGGCTCTCTGGAGCCCAGATCAAAGGCTCGGCTGTTCTCAGCAGGGCCCAGGTGTTTAGAAGGCACAGCAAAGGCAGGTAGAACACCCATCTCTTTTTTCCCATTAAATAGAGCAATTATGAAAGCCCCTTCCTAGCTTATCATAGGATGAAATGGCCACTCTTGTTCTGGTTTAACAAATGGATAATGGAGTGCTGATGCAGAACAAGAAAGACAGTTTATCAAGATTTGTCTATAGGTGACCGTGGGCCTTGTTTTGACAGCCGGGCAGCTTTCTATTAGTTCCCCTATGCTGAAATGTTTGCATTTCAAGGAGCTGGCAGAAGAGCTATTTCAGAGATGCACTCATCATTCAAATAATACACTTTAATCCTCTTCACCTATACATGCAGGAACAAATTGCTTCATGATGCATTCTTCATGTACATCTATTTCCATTGAATGTCTGTGACCATGTTTAATACCATAGGGTGTATTTGTTGAGTATAGAGGCAAATAAAAGCATGCAGGGAAACATACTGTTTTCCCCCCATTCACACTGCTATAATAGAATTCAAGGTTTATTGGGCCAACATATCCCCAACCCCAACTACTTAAGCTAACTCTGAGTATGAGCTGTAAATCCCAGACAAGATTTGGTATTATAATGCTACAGATCTCTGCATTAGTTATGGGCTGGGCTGGATTTGTGCCAGGGACATTTAAGCTGTATTTAAGTTTCTTGTGGCCAAGGTTAATTGTGTCTCTAAATCAGCAGATGATGTATTGTTCTGATATTAGATTTACTGAATGGAGTATCCTCAGTATTACTGATCTCCAATGTTAGATTAGTAAGCAAAATCTCAGCCCCACTGCAGTAGCCACCTCAGTGTGGGAAATGTACTAATCTCTAATGTCATCAGTCACTGTCTGAAATATTCTTTTCCCGTAGGATATGGATTAAAATTCACACATCAGTTATCCAGCTTAATTTTCTCAGTTGTGCCAGCAGGGTTTAAATTGTTTTAAATCCACCTAATATGTGTGTGATCCGAGCTCTTCCTTCCGTTGACTAATATCTAAAAATCAATTCTGAGCAAGAGAACGTCCCTTTAAATAATGCATTTCATGAAGGAAGTGTGCATTTGCACATCACAATTCTTGATTTTTGCATATTGTTTTATGAAACGATAAAAAAACAGCACATCAGAGATTGTCTTCCAATCTCAGCTGTTTCACACTGTTAAGTTACTAACATCTTTGCTCAAATTGCTTGTTTGCTCAAATTACTATGGTAGTCTCACAGGGGTACTTATCTCTACTGGAATCACATATCTGCACATGATTACAGGTTTCAATCATAGTTTACAGATTCACTGCTAAATGTGGAAAAAAAGAAGACAGTGAACAAAAAAAGAAACAGGCAGCACATCATAACTTTGTCGTTTGATATTAGTCCCTTTCTGTCTCTCCACACCGGCAATAGCCTAGGCCAGACACATTATGTGATCGGGTTACCAGTGGCATTCCTTTAGTTATTTGTCATAGCAGATGTGAAACTTCTTGATCAAAACACTTCATTTTGATTTTTTTTCCATGAAGCAGTGACTGTCAGTGTGTATTCATCATCATAAAATGTTAATAGATATCATAATTCTGACAGTGTAATGCAATCCGATGCAAGAGCAAGGCAACAGATCCTACCTTTGTGAGGCTTTGTGAAAATAGTTAGTACAGATTTGTTTATTATTTCTGAGGTAATACACATAGATTTTGGCACTCTGGCCATGCGCTGTGATTTTGGCTGGGTTGCAATACAGTAGATTACAAGGTGTACTTGTTATTGTGTCCACTCATTTTGTATTATAATGTCAACACACATATAAACAGATTTAAGTAGAGATTGAGAAAAGTTAAGCAAGTGGCTCATTTTCAGAGAACAAATAGAGGTTCAAATCTCTGGGCAAAGAAAAAAGGGTTTAAAAAGTTGCTGATTGTATCTGCACATATTCTGCACTCCTTTTCACATGAAATGTCACCAAATGTATAAAAAAAACTTTGCCATGGTGTTTGTTAAATTAGCTGCTAATGTGGAAGAGTTGGAATGTTATTTAGAAATTCAAGGTGCACTGTCAAATAACTTATTTATAGTTTCTGGTTCACATAGAGAAACTGCACACAAAAGCCAAAAAGTTTCATTTTGTGTCAAATTTAAGCCTCATGGTGCTCATTTGTGATGTCTCCGCTTTATTTAACCGTTTTATGAGCCATACAATCTGGTTTGCAGCATTGCAATTATAAGTATTGAGTGTAATTTAATTTATCCAAATCTCTGTCATCTATCCCAAATTATCCCTCACCTCAGTCAAGCTTATGCATTAATAGATCTGAGTGTCGCCTATTGAGGAGCTGAAATGGCTTTTGTTCTCACTGAGAAGAAGTGATGGAATGTAACACATTCCCTTTACTTTTCCCTTCACTTGCCAGTCTGTTGTGCCCTCATCCTTGAAGTCATTATTAATAATTCTCCCCTCCTGTGACTCAAGGAGCTTGAATGCAGATGATGACATCGTGCACACTCCAACGGGACCTCACTTTTCCACTTATCATGGGACATTTGTTGTGATGACAAATCCTAGTGCAGTGCAAAATGTAATTGTTTCTGTTACAGCAGCTTAAATTTGCCATGTCAGGCTTTTATTACATCCGATTTTGGCGTCCTTCTTGGGCTTTCTTCCTCTTTGAAAATCCCCCTTGAAAGACACAATATCATCACATTTTGCATCACACATGATTAATACAAAATTGAAGCCTGTAAGTGTATGATGTCAATCTGGAAATGAACACCTGTGAACTCCACACCGGTCCCACCGACACCACTCTCCTTCCCCCTATATCTACCTGAAAAGTGCAATGTTATGGGAACAAGGCGGGGTCGTGGACAGTGGATTTTCATTTGTTTGTTGTAAAAAAGTATTGGCTTTTAGAATATATAAATGTTTTAAAACCCACCAAGTTGCCACCAGCAACTCACTTGATGTAGTTTAATTGGCTTAGTATTGCACATTAAAATATAATGTTAGATGAGTAAAGTTTTGCCAATATGGACATGTTACACACCTGGGTTCACAAAAATCATAGCTCAGTAACAGTCATTATGTAATGTAATATATCATTCTTAATATTTGCAGTACAAAAGCTGAAAAGTTCCTCTTTCCAAGAGTGTATAAAACTCAAAAAGTGTTTCAAGTTAAGTATGACAGGAAAATGACAGAGCAAGTCACAAATGTTAGTGTTCAATTCAATATTGGGTGGGTTCTGGCCAGCATTATTTATTTTACGCTTTTTGGATGTTAGGTTCCGTAAAGTTACTTTGTATGGACCCCTGCTCTCTAAAACCAAAATCCAGATGGACAGGAGAGGAAATCAACACTCAGACTGCCAATCACATACAATTAAACCAAAATGTCTTCTATTCCTGAGGGTGATCTCCATCAGTGAAAGATCAACAAGACAAAAAGAGAAACAGAACAAGGAATTGTTTAGAATTCAAGTATGAACCTTGGATGGTGCTGGATAACAAGTTGGCTGTCCATTTGTGTTGCTCTGATGTCATCTTTATTCTGCTCTTCTGTGAACTTGTGTTTTTCCAGCCTAATGAATATTTATGTCGCCAGGAAGCTAATGTGATATGAAAAGATGAGGGGCTTTCAGCAATTTTCAGTCTATGAGCAATGAGTGAGACTGCATGCTTCTCCATAGTACATTTGAAACTATTGAGTTTACTGAAGTCTTTAAGATATACTTTAATAGGTATACTTTTTTAGATATTGAGAAACATTATTCTAGATGTGCATTAAATCATATCCACTTAAGATGAACTGAAAAGCTGTACCTGGTATGTGTTAAGAAATCAAAACCTGCATGTTAAAAGGGTGAAAATCTTAAAACATTTGAAAGTGACCAAAATTAACAGGGCCCAGGAAGATGTTTACTGATATGGAAGCTGAAAGACATGGTTGGGATTTCATAATGTCACAGATAAGGGGGAAATACAGCATCTGAAGTCATGACAAAACATTTTTTTTAAAGCATCTGTCTTTCATACTTGTCCTTGTAAAGTTCAGCTTCTCCCTTCTTATAAGAGAAGCAATGTGGTGGAACATGTCTATATGACTATTACATCTGTGCCGACTTAATCTGGAATATTCTTTTAGCTATCGGCCAGACTATCTGTTTGTTCTGCTTAGTCACCACCTTGAGCATGAACCAGGAAAACCACAGACATGAGACCAGAGTTGCAACATTTAAATGCTTTTAAGAGGACACTGCACAAAGTGACGGCAAAGTGCTCAGTGGGGACAATGAACAATGCTGCACACAGGCCTCGGTTTTGCTACCTCTCACACAGGGAGCAATTATCCATGAGATTCTTCTGGTTACATTATTCCTGGAATAGGTTCACAGCCTCATCATACGTCCTTTAGGTCTCCATAAGAAAACAATGCAATTGCTAACTTCAGCCAAAATAGCATATCTTGTTTGCGAAAAGCTTTGCACATTGTTCTAGCAGATGTCAGTTATCTAACACTTTAAAAGAAACTCAACCTCAGTTTTTGCCCTATTCAGGTTATTAAAGGGATGCCTCTTTGATTTTCAACCAGCTTTGTATGAAACAGTGTCTGTAATATGTGTAGATGAACTGTGGTAAAATACGTCATCCAGCAGAATTTTGCTGGCTTGCGGGCTGTTGCTGAAACTACAGGCTGTAGGTCAGTATTTTCGTATCACCTGCCGTCAAGGACTCAAAGAAAAGATCAAGAGACAGACCTGCCCCTTTCTATAATAATTAATCTATAATAATTTCTATCATAAAATGGTAAAACTGAGTAGCAAATATTTGGTTACTGAGTTGCATATTTCTTGCCTAGTTTTTTCAGAAAGATGTTTAAGCATACCATTGAATTGTAATTCGAGAGCCAGACGTCACTTTCTTAAATGGACAGGTGCATGTTACATTACTAACCAATGAAAGTGGTATGGTACCTATTGGGCAAATGTCAATGCTGGAGTCCTTTTTTCTCTTTTTTCTCTAGTCATGTATCAGAATTTCATAAGTATTTGGGTCTTTCTGATGCAGAGATGGCCTAGTTTCATGTTGGGACCCTCTTTATAGCGGTGAAATACTTTTTTTAAAGGCTTTTTTTTATTGTAAAGCCACAAGGTTATGGTAAAATTAGAGCTCCACACAGGTCAGTATAAGCTTTAAGCCACAATGGGATTCAAATAGTCCCCCACTGTAGTGTGTAGACTCATGCTGTGAGCAGCTATAAATACATGTCATTATAGCCTGCAACTGGAGAAATGGAAGCTGAGGCAGGCCAGTTGTTCTAGCCATGGCAAGTAGTTCAGCACAAATACAGTCATTTCGTTGAAACTCAACTGCCACACACAAACTGGCATGCTGTATATAACTGCTTAAATGGAAGAAAAAAAAGTGCAGCACTAACACATTTATATACCACACTGACACCCCCCGATTACATCTGTTCAGACATTGAAATTGGGCCACTTTTTTTCACATTCCTGTGCCATATCTATTTAAATTAAACTTGTCATGCTCCAAATGAGGTGGCTGTCAAAATACAAAAGTGCGCCAGCGATGATTTGACAAGGAAAGCAGATTGTGGTCAGCAAAAGCACCTGCCACTCCTGCCACCCCGTCCTCAAGCCCCCCCCCCCCGCCAAATAAATAAATAAATTAAATAAACGGTAATACTTGCATGGACTCAGCAGTGGCAGGCTTAAATTTTAGGATTAGGTTGTCAGAGACATCATTTTTTTCTCGAGGATAGTCATGCAAGTAGGTAACCCACGGAGCTTTATACAGGTGTGAAGAGACTATGCGATTAGAGGTTTCTAATTTGGAGCTGTGATGAGGCACCAGTGAACATCCTCTGCTTCTGGATGGCACAAAGTTATGGTGGTGCTAGTTTCCCCTCCAGAGCATGGATTGATATCAAAATTGGCAGAGAATCAGGGCTGAAATATGGTAAGCAAAAGGACAGCAAGTACAGGTGACAACAAAGCACGTTCGCCCCTGACTCCATCTACCTTCACCGTAGCTGTTGCATTTAAATCTATTAGATGCTTTATCCTTTTCTCATATTCAAAATGTGATCTTCCTGGGATTAATAAAGCGCTGATTTATGAATTCTATTACTTTGGGTCATTTTAACAAAATGGATTTTCAATGCCACATTTTTTCAGTTTGAATATGAATTAAACATATTTGCAACATTCACTCCGGCTGGCACAATTCTGTTCTCATCCTGCCTGAGCGACAAGATGCGGGAATTTAATGCAGCTTTATAATTCATAGTCCTTTCCCTGTCATCCAACACAAGATGCACTGATTGACTCATCTTTTTGGAGGGGAAAGCATTTCATAAAAAACAACTCAAGGATAAAACTTTCCCATTAAAACAAAATCTTTCTGAGAACATTTTATCTTGTGGCATCCATGGAGGGTAGAGATATAAAAGTCATAAACACAAAGTACACAAACCACAGAAGTGTAGATCAGAGCCATCAAAATTATGCAATTAGGGCGGAAGCGACATCTCTCAGCCTCCCTTGACAAATTTTTCTTTTTATCATAGACAGGCTAAAAGGCTGGAGATGTTAAGCCTTTCATGAAAAGGCAGCGATAGGCATGGGGCGGTTATGCTACAGCTACATGCTATCAAAGGATCTCCCATAAATCCATCTGTTTTTATTATTATTACTATTGTTATTATTATAAGATGAAAAACATTTTAGTAAGACAGTGATTTCCCATGCCTTACCTTTTTTATTTCTTTCAGGTTTCTTGCTTTTTCTTGAGTCTCAGACAATACCCCAGCTCCTACAGGATTAAAGGGTCTATTATAGCCTGCAGCCAGATACAGTTGTGCCTTAAAAATAATCTCTAGAATATGTAAAATCACTTTCTGAGCTTGAAAATCACTGCAGATGGGTGGTTGAAAATAAAAGAAGGTTACATAATCACATTTCCAAGTTCTGGTAAAAGTATTGTTGCTGCAAGGAAATAGAAAAAGGCCAGTCAAACGAGAGAGTAATCTAAAGAAGAAAAGTATATCACATATAGATTACGTCCCCAGTTTTCACATGGAAGTATAAAAAACACAACTTGTTTGTGCAGATCGGTAATTTTTCTCATCTAAAAATTATTTGCCGGGCATTTTTAGCTTTCAGGTGCTTCTCTGATTCTATTTGTCTCTGTTGAACAGAGACAAATAGGTGTAGATTGTGTAACAATAATAGATAAATGGAAAGGCCACTGAAGTGCACTGCGAGGGATTAAATGATAATGGAGACTTTCTCAGTGTTACTTAGAAAGTTCTGCTGGTGAATTGGGACATAAACAATCTAAGTACTTTTGGCCCCATGTTTTGAGGCAAAATGGCAAAGTTTATTGTATTGATTGGCACACAGTTTTGAAATAATTAAATTATTGTTCAGCAGTTACTTATCTTAAAAGAAGACATTGGGATCAGAGCTGCCTGCAGGTCTGTCTGAGAAACTGTAGATTTTCTCTCAAATATTGTGGTGAGTCATAAAAGGTATTGGCTTTTTAGAGATTATTTTTCTCTAAAACTGTGATAGGAAAGGGGATTAGGAGGTGGGCCGGTAGCTACTCTCTGAGATTTCAGGGACACACTCTAGATTTATTTAATGTTTGAAGCAAAAAGTCATCCAGCCAGTGTCCAAAAAAGTAAATTATGCAAAGAGAATATTGATGTGAGTCATGAATGCTCTGTTTGTGCACATCATATTAAAGAAATGTGTGCCTTTTGATCTGTACGTTACTTTAAGACCACTCTAATTTGTCATATTTGGGAATAAAAAAATCACAAATGGTTGGAAATGTCTTTCATCTACCTTAGGAGTAATAAATATGTAGAGCATGAGATCTTTACTTTCAACTGATGTCAAAGAGAATCAAATGTTTAGGACGCTCCAGTAAAAATAAAAAAGATTATATTCATTGTATTCTTTCTATAATCCTTTTAGTCTACACTGAAGCTGCTATGCCATTGGTTTCTGGATTTGTAGAAATCATTTAAATGAATCTATTTTTAACAATAAAACATGCCTGTTGGGTTGACAATGGCTGCTACAGAGAAAAAAGGAAGCCACTTCCCTTCTCTCCATCACAGTGAAAGGGGTCAGAAATGGTTATGGGGTCTGCTTTTTCTCCTGCAATCAGGAGTGGTGTTTATACTATGGCCTGCTGGTGCCCAAGCTTCTAACTATCTGACTTTTACCTGAGAGAACTTGGGGTTTGTGGCTGTTGTTGTGGCTCTGAGTCAGACTCAACTACAAGGGCTTTGCAAGGCCACTTTCCCACTGGCAGGTCCTGGGGCATAACGTCACATCACTTCTCTCCCGAGGCTGTGGGGTCTGGAGAAGAAACAAACACAGGGAACAGGTGTTTTTTAGATCATGGGTTTGTGGATGGGTGGGTGTGTGATATGGTTAAGGATGTGCTGTGGCCATGGTACTGCATGTCAGTCTGAGTTCCGCAATATTGATGAAGTGCTATACTGGAGTGACTAAGCTAATTTATGCAATGTAAAATGCTATAGACTTATGCTAATAACGTTAGAATGTTGTATATATGGGGGAAATGTGACTTGAGTTAGTTTTTGTCTATGAACCTTTGCAATTATTAATGAGCCGAGTTTTATACTTTTGTCAAGTGACCTTGTTGTCAATCCATGTTTGATGGCTGCTAGGAGAAGTTTGTCTTCAGGGCTTTGGGCCAAATAGCCCTGAAGTTTTAGTAAAAAGATCATGGCTTTGGTTGAAATGAAAACATTTCTTCCAAAAAGGGTTTGCTGACAGAATGAACACATTTTAATTGTTAATAATTAGCCTATGAATGTGTTGTTTTTATCTTTTCAGGCCAAAACCAAAAAATTGAAAGGGATGGAGACTTCTTCTGTATCCCACTATGTGCAATGGGCATATAATATCACTATATAATATCAATAGCAGGCCCTTGGATCGTATCAAATCGATACTGTGGAAAATTTTGTGATATTGGCAAATATCATATTGTTGTCCGAAAATTATCAAAACAATATCGGATTGTGATAAAACTAGTGATTTATACCCCTAGACTGAGAATGTAAATGTTATTTGCTAAAGTGAGAGGCACTCATTTAATTTCAGCTCAGCCTGAGGGTCCCTTGCATTTTGCCGCCATCTCTGGCATATGGTGTTTCACCATTCTCTCAGTGGAGACACAGCAGTGCAGAGCTTACAAAAATTACACCCATTGCGCCACTGTGCACAAGTGCAACAAAAGCCCCATGAGCAAAAAGCCTATTAGGGAAATATATCAATATAGCCTAATCCACGCAAATGATGTACAGACAAAAATTCAGTTCATTTAGTAAAGCTAACTCAGGCAAGACTGCATGTAGGCAACAACCACTGGAGAACTCTCTTAAGGGGACATTCCCTCAAGATGACAAGGTCAAAGCAATCAATGAGTGGCATTGTTATTTTATACTATGTTTTATAAGTTTTCCTTCATGCCTGCAGAGGTATTTAATTGTCAAGCCTAGGGTGTACATTGGACTTGTGTTAACAACCTTATAATGCTTGAAGTGCGCACTGTGCAGTTTTATTATAAGTAGGGAAATAGAATAGGATTAGGACTTGGCATCGGCAGACACTCAACATTAAATGACTTGGAATCAGGGACAAAAACAAAACTTGGGACAATCGGGACATCCCTAGTCGCGTCAGTTTCCAAGAATGCATTCTAAATGTGTTTAACCAGCCATCCATTTTCAACAGCAAACAAATGACAGCAAACTAAAATAGAAACCCTTTGCCCTATAGCCACATTCACCACCTACTCATGGGGAATCCAGAGGCATTTCCAAGCCTGTCTGGCTCTGCTGGAATGCTCCATAAGGAGTTGCCTGGAAGGCATCCTAATCAATGCCTGATTCATCCCAACTGGCTCCTTTCAATGCAAATGAGGAGAATCTCTTTTCTGAGCTATTTTGGGATGTTTTAGCTTCTTGCATTACCTATATGCATAAACAACAACCTGTTTAGGAAAATAACGTCAGGAGCTTGTGAACATGGTTTTCACCTCACTGTCCCTGGGGAACCAAGCTCATATATATTGCTAAGGGTAAGGATATACTTTACAGTAGACTGCGTGGGAATCATCTGAGCTGTGCCTTTATGGTCAGCTCTTCCTTCACTACCGTGGCCTGGCTTGCATGACTGCAGCTGCTGCACTGATTTGCATGTTGTCTTACATCTTACTTGTGATACCCAGAGATAATTGTACACCTTCACTTGGGGCAGCAACGAACTTGCAGCTGCAAGAACGAACACACCTTCTCATGAAAGACAATCTTGCTCTTTAACTTTGAGGTCCTGTCCCTCATCTCAACTACTTCAAAAGTGGCTACAAAGTGCCCCAACATGCACTTGACTTTGCTCAGCTTATGAAGCCAGCAGAACGACTTCTTCTGCAAAAAAGCAGAGATGAAATTCTGCCAAGGCAAAACTGGACAATTTTGAATTCTTGACCGACACTTGTAATCCTGTCCATCAAAGTCACAAAGAGAACAGGTGACAAAGCACAACCATGGCAGGATCCAACTTCCACTGAGAGCAGGCCTGACCTATATGCCAAATATGCGGTCATAGCAAACATTCCACTATTGTAGCTACTTGTCACTTGCAAGAAACACCAACTTAACCTGCTGTAAGCGATGCAATGAATTTGAAACAGAGACAGTGATTGGAGCAGACAGGCGTCTTCCCATTTTGACACATCAGTCGAGGTACACGCCATGCCATTTAGCTGTCAGGTAGTGTTAGGTAGACAAAAGGGCACCACATCCTTCTAGAAAGTTAAATAGCACACTCAAACACACATGTAAAAACACAAAGGCAACATTTCAGGCACACACCATGCTGAGTTAAAGAGAAACAAGATTCCTTTCAACTATGTTTCTTTTAAAATTCTGTTTTTCAAGCTGTTAGATACAACCCACTTCAGGATGTGTTGTTTTTAATGGTAATGGACTCACTGATGATAGTTTTTTTGATTCCCCATGAGTTCCTGGATGTTGTTCTACAGTAGCAGTGCTCTCATCCACCCACCCTTACACTGTAACACATGCACAGGCATGCACAAGTGGTATAGCTATAGGGATTATTGTGGAAGTACTTACAGTCGAGATCCAACCTTTATATTTGTATTGAGAGTACTGCTGCTCATTGATTTTCTCTTGTAACAAAAGCCTTGTAAAAGGTGAAAGAGACATATCAGTGATTACTGATTAGGCCGACTCAGATCTGGAGCTCTCTGCTACTGAGAGGCTGTCAGTTTTCCTTCACCGCTCCATCCTTTCATTCCTGCCTGTCGGCCAGCAGACTGGACAGAAGGTCAGAGAGTTGATCTGTGCCAAAACTCAGAGGATTTTACCCCTCCTCCCTCCCCCTTTTTCTCTCGTTTTCCCTTTCAGATATGCAGATTCGGGACCTCCTAATGAGAATATGTTACTCCCAGATACCATCTGTTCTGCTCACTCTCTGTATGAGAAAATAAAGAACATGTGACATTATTTCAGTGAGACTGATTGATCAAAGTCGTCGGGTAGATGCCCTTTGGAGAAGTGTGTCACAGTCTGACTATGATAAGATTCCCATGTTCAACCTTAAACAGGTAGATTCTGATCATAAAAGTAAAAAACTGAAATATCTGAAGGTCATTTGTGTGTAATGATAAATAAGCTTGACACTGTCATACGAACACAATTTCACTGAATTGTATATGAATTATTTAATGTGACATTTAATAAATTGTTTGATTGAAATTAATTGATTGAGAAGGTTATCCAGTCTCTGATGAGTTGTCTCGTAAAACAATTTTAAATGTTGTCACTCCATTAAATTAAAATAAGTAAGTTTGTCATGTAACATAACACTGTGTGTTGTAACATAACGCTGTGTGATGTCCTGTAACATCATTTGACATCATGAAACTTGCATATGATTAACTCAGTGTTCATTTACATTCTGGACACAAACCACACTCTCCTGGGTGAAAGTCTTGTGTTTGTTTGAGAGGATCACCATCCCACCCTCATTAATAGACAGACTTCCTTGCTCTTTTTTCTTATTAAAAATGGTGGGGCCCAACCGATTGATCGGCAGGCAAATTTAAGTGGCCTATTTTAGCCTATCCCAGAATAACTGTTATCAGCAAAAAGTTGCCTGATAAACGCCAATGTTAACACTTTTATTTTTCCTAATAAAGTGCAGGGAACGTGTCTTGTTATTATTTAAAATATGATGTCCTTGCTCTGTTTATCCAGGAGAGGGCAATCCGACTCCATTCTTTCCATGGACTGTATAAAAAGATGGACAACATGCTCCCACTAACTCCTGCTATGCTGAAGTGAGGTTAAAATATCCAAGAAAGGGGTGTTGCCATCTTGCAATAGTGATGTTATTAAGAGACGGAGTCTGTGCAGTGGCAATATGCGTGGTGGTGGAATTTTCTGCCAAAACAACCATCAATCATGGCGGAAAATCCCCTTTTTGTAGCTTTAGGTTAGCTAGCAAACAACTTAGCCCATGTCGGTTAGGGCAGGAATTGGCAATATTTGAAAGTACAGAACGCACATTGTTAATCATGCAGCTAAAGCATGCTCAGGCCAGGTTAGTCCAAAACATGTTTTGATGAGCAAGTAAGGGTGTTTCTGGTTGGAGTTTGTTTTGTAATAACAAAATGATAGAGTAGAGTATAATGTGATTTAGTGTTCAGAGGGCATTAGAGAGATGCATTTCAAATAATGTTTTGCCAGTGACTTTGCACATTATATCACTTATACACCTACCTATTACCTTAATATAAAGATTATGAATTCATCATTAGTGTGGATATTAGCTATATTCATGTAGGCATGCCCTTCAGTAAGAACAACACTTTACGTCTGAGTTTCAGAATGCCCCATAACATTAGACATACTTTTAACACCATTTTTATATGGTTATTTTATGTTTGTGAAAAGAATATAAAGTTAGAATGGCTCATATGCTGCTTGCCCCACACAACACTTTATTGCCAAATTGATATTTACAATAAAAAAGTTCTTAAGTCATATCTTTGTCACAAGTGTTTGAACCATATTTGAGAGATCACAAAAAGTATATGTATATATATACTTTTTGTGATATATATATATATATATATATATATATATATGTATATATATATATCGGTATCAGCATCAGCCCCAAAAAATCCAGGCTGTTATATATGGTCCATATTTTTATTCATCTGTACATTAAAACCAGTGGAAGGTGATTTTTTTTTCCACATGGCTGGCTTTTATTCCAGCTGCATCTCAGGCAAGCATCCTGCCATCACTGTCAAGATGGACATTTCAGCCCGCTCGGTGCACACCAGTGTTATTCCAATCAAATCTTGTCCTGTCTGTGGGCATGAACATCCTCTCTCTCCCAAATAAGAAATGACAGCCGAGAGTGCTGCTCTGGTAGGCCAATCAAAGAACAGCTCCAGGATGTTTTACAGTGATTACCAGCACAACCTATGCTGGACCAGAAACAGGCCAGGAGCATCAGAAAGAGAAAGGTAACTTAATAACACAGTAACAGCCAGCTGCAGTCATACCTCCTAGTGCACAGCAAACACAATTGGGAAACAAATTGCAGAGTTGCTACACCCATTGCTGGTAACTGAGAAACCTGTTGAAAAATACTGCTAATACGCCGAAGGGTACTGCAAATGTTATAAGAAAGGTTTTCTGGAATTCATTTCTTTGACATCTCTTCCAAAATCAGGCTGCTATTAAAAGTGAAAAGATGTCCTCCAACAACTACAAAACTGTATTATAAAAGTGTTACACATTAAAGGTATTTCTTGACCAACGCCAGCAATGACAGAAGTCCTGTCCTCCCAGTAAAGCTTAAACAAGATAGCTGACTCTTTGATAGTGATTTTCCAGCTTACAAGATGCAACATGTAATTAAAATACAATGCCTTCTACTTCAAATATACCAGAAACACTGTGTGAGGAAGAAAGCTTTGGAGTTGTTGGAAAGATTTTTGCTAGGCTTGCACATTACATTTGCTTCCTTTTGTTTTAAGCTAATCAAGATCTGTCGACTGATAGAACAGAAATGAAACTGAATTATCGATCGTAGAATCTACACTTAGACAGCAATTAAGTGCATTTCTTTAAGACAATGAAAATGGTTGGATGCATTCCATGAATTGAGCTTTAGGTTTTCACTGTCCAACAGCTGCAGGAGCAGGATGCTGCCTCTGACTTTTTTTTTTAACTTTATCTGAAAGGCAAGGCTGTATTTCTCTTTTCTAGTTCTATATCTGCCACTTATCCAGTGTGCAAATTAATGTCTTTGAGGAAAGATTGTCCATAAGTGTGCACCATTATCCGATTTGTATGATTATTCCTGTACCAAAACCTGCCCCTCTCGATTATAGCAGACTTTCCTGCGCACATCCGAGTGAGGCCGTTTGGAGAAGCTATAAACACTTTTCCCCTCAGATGTGTTCGGACTGCACATTGAGCAAACTTCTGCCTTTAGTTTGTCTCTCAAACCTTTTTGACGACCGTTCCCTGTGTTTGGCATTCAACTGTAGGCTATTTTGTTTTTTTTATTTTTGTTTTTTAATGAGTGAACACTGGAGTTATCTGTCAGTAGATAAAAAGTAAAGGTAGTAGAATCAAAGAAAGATTTATACAGAGTTATCGCAGAGGCAAGAGACTATTCCTCTGTCACTGTGTTTGGCCAACATGCAGAACTATCCAGTTAAGGGTTCAAGTCAATTTAATATGATGTAAAATGCCAGGAGCATCTGCTTTAAAGGGTTGCTGCCACTGAAACTCATGCCATTCATTTTGACCGTCCCATTTGAAATGCCATTTGGATCTGGACTCCGTCCCACACTGGAGTAAACCTCCAGCTGTTCCGAACCAACGAGTCACTGTGAACACTGGGCAATGTGTGCGGTGTTTTTGAGGCGAATATAAAAAAAACCCAGAAATATAGACTTTCAGAAAAATGGCCCAACATGGCATTGCTGCTCCACAGCACTACTGCTGACACTTTCTTCACTTGACTGAGGCTTTTGGATCTCCTGTTTGTGGTTTTCCAACTCGCTATGTAGTTTCACAAGTATGGATTGAACTTGAGTATAGTAACATAATATTTAAAATCAGTGGTCTCATTTCTTTAGATATGTCCCCCATAACAAAAACAATTCTATTTAAAAAAAAAAAACACCCTCTGGCAAGCAACTTCAGTCATTGTTCAATGGTTTCAATGTCAGTCTTTCACAGTGTAGTTCATCATTTTTCTGATTTTTAATGATGGCACTTTTTAATTTGATAGGCATTAACACTTATCATTTATTTATGTATATATTATTATTATTATTATTTTTTTTTTTTACCTTTTTTTCATAGTAAAAAAGACTTTTTTGCCTTGGTAGAGAAGGTCTGCCATTTGACTGCAGTGGATGTATATTTCCAAAACTCGTCTCACCATTGTTACAGAGACGCTTGATTCACGTCCTCTGTGCCAGTCATTTGAGTGATTTTGCTGAGGTGCAGTTTGCTGTTTTGAAGAGCTGCATTTGCTGTCTACAGCAGTACAGGAGAAAAGATAAGCATCAGTTTCAATGTGAAATATGTGTCAATCCTCTAGGCCGTGCGCTGCACAACTAAATTTATGGTGTGCCCAAACAGTGACGAGACTCACAGCTGTTGTCGTGCATCTGCCGGCATGTCTCCGACATATTAGCAGCACTTACTATATTGTCCTTGGCATTTTTGGATGAACAGTGTATCAAACAAGGCTTCCTCGTGTGTAAATGTTTAGTCACAAAACAAAAACAGTGTTAACCCCTCATTGAAATGTCCACCGTTCCACTAATGAAAACAGAAATCCATGTCCCCTCCACACAAGTAGCATCAAGAACAAAGTATAAATATTTTCAATTTAATCATAACTTCAAATCAACTTTAAAAAGAGTGAAAATGTATTTTCTCTTACATTTAATCATTGGATATTGGAATTAATTAATGTAATGACAGTCTTATGATGTATAGAATGGTGTATCTAACAGGTATAAAGGTAGGGAAGAGCCTTACAGTCCATAATGACACAAATTTTCCTCCTGACACCAGTGGTGCCATGGAAACAGCACTGCGGGGAAACAGCAAGAGATGAAAAGACACAGGAACTTGGGGGTGTCAGGTGAAACAAATTGACTCAAAGACTGCAAATGGCCTATAAGACATATTCAGACATTGCTTTTTTTCTGTAGGGCCGTTAGACAAACTGACTCCAGACCTTGAAAGTCTGATTGTGCCTCTGATTTGCATTGATGAGTGGATGTGTTTATTCTAGTAATATACAGATTTATATACTAGCCACATTTGATTTCTTTACTTTGTGATTGATACACTTAATTGGAAAACATAAAATAATTAAAAAGTGAAAATCAATTCTGATAAGAGTAAATCTAGAACTAGAGTATTTAATCCTTCTGCAGCAGAAATCTAAGGCTTCGGTCTACCCATTCATTACATCATTACCTAGCGTTACTATGCCTTATGTGCAAAGCAAACGCGGCATTTCACTGTAATTATTCAAGTAATTACCCGTAATTACTACAGATAATTGTTTTCATAATTGATGTAAAATAAAAAGCAAAAGCTTCTGTCTTTCCATTCATCACGTCATCGCCTTACGCTATCTTGCCTTACATGAAGTGTAAATGTAATATTATGCCATAATAATGTGGGTAATTTCCTGTAGTTTCTGCAGGTGATTGTTGTTTGAATCCTGCATATACCGATCTAAAATAAAAACTAAAATAGCTGTAAAATTATTTTTATTTGCAGCAGAAAACTAAAGCTTCTGTCTTTCCTGTCATTACTCAGTGTGCACCTCCTCCTTTGACTCCAAAAGATGTAGCAGGATTTGTGTGGTGCAAAACCATAAAAAAAAACAGTTCCAGAGCAATGACTGATAAAGCTATCCTCTCTGCATATAGAAATGAGCCTGTCATCCTGTAGAGTTTTTTTGGATCAATATGTTATGTGACATAACATTGTTATGTTTGTTTACTTTTTCTGCTTTTATTTTTTATTTTATTTTTCTTACATTTTCTATTTTCGTAATCTTTTATCTTAGGTTATACAAACTTATGGATGTCAACCACTTGACAGTAATTTTCCTTCGCCTTTAATCTGTGTGAAATTGTCTGGTAATATTAAAATTACATGTCATGAATAAAATGCTTGCATCTCATGAATAGAGCATATTTTCATGCTACAATGTAGAAGCCTTGTTGTGGTTAGAGTTGCAGCATCTGTTGAGGGACTGTTCTCATACAGAACTGTTCCTCTGTAAAATATTCATCTGGTATCAATATCTTCTTCTGTTGTCACATTTGAAAACAAACAGAAAGCCCTCCTTGAGTCATCCAGATGATGTAATCCACAAGCAAGTTTAAAGTAAAAAAGGAAGTTATACTAAGGTTGCTTGTTTAAGGGGTAGCAACACTAATACATTAATCAGTCCAGTTCTTGAGTGTGCTGATACATTATAAAAGTTAAACTTTACGTCTTTAAGGTTTTATTACATATTTCATGAACAAATATCCAAGTGTCAAGTGCTTCGTATTTGAACTTCTCTGGGAGTTCAGTTTCTTTCTTTTATACTGCGTGAGTATGAACTTGCTGCAGCAGAGTAAAGACAAACAATTTACCTTTCATAATGTGTCCTCGCTTTTTACCTCAGACTCTTCCTGGGAAAGCTATTGTTAAGAGATAGACTCAGAGGCAGGAAGAGAAATAAAGAGGTGGACAAAGGTATTTTTCATTGGGTTTTATTGTATGGTATGGTAAGAAAAGTGAGAACAGGCTCACCGTGACCTTCAGTCATCTATATATATCCTTTGCTAATTCAACAGAAAAATCCTGAAAGAATCCAGCCAACTTTGGACAACACTTTAAGGTATTTCTAAAGAGCTGTAAAAAATAAAGATTTATGATAATAGTACAAAGGAATGCGACTCAAAGAAGTGGATAGGCAATATAGTATACTATATAGCAATATAGTAACAGAATCTTGGTTCATATTTCATCAGCAATGCTTATTTTTGACATTTGGTCCCAGTTTTTCAACCTCCATTTTTACAATACAGAAAGCAGTATGGTGCCCACTGTCTGGTCACAAATTCTGATATTCCAGCCAAACTATGTTTCTGAAGACATTTTAGGTGAGAGATAGGCAATACAGTAACATAATGCTGATTTATATGTAGTCAGCACTGTGTGGGTTTACAGTTTGGTGTGAGTTTGAGAGAGTGAGACAGAGATGGGCGGCTCTCTTGTGATCCACTTCTATACTCTACAGTATGTGTCCATTCTGGCTGGCATACAACAATGCAAAAGTAAAAATTTTAGTTTGAGCCAGCAATATCTGCCAAATGATGCAAAACATATCAGCCAGCAGATTTGAACTTAGATATAAGAATGGAGATCTGGGTGCCTGTATGATGGAGGGAATTTTTTTTAATATTCATTTACATGTGCTACTGAAATGGTTATGGAAAGGTTGAAAATTGGCACATTATCTCTTTAAATACTGTCATAAAACAGTATTTCCATATTAAATCTGTTATGTTGCATCCTACATCTCTTTCATCCAGCTCCTTGACTTACAAACAAACTACATTCTATTATTCACACCCACACCCATGCACAAGTTCATCTCGCACGCAACTTGAATTTTAAAGTAATCATTGAAACAGATGGCACTACTTGGATGCAAGAAGAATGCCAAGAAATTGTTTGCATGCTGAGCTTAACAGACATCTAGTGCAAGCCACAGTGTGACAGACAGGGACGTGATCACTGAGACTATGCTGGGGTTTTTTTTCCCTTATCTTGGTGATGATTTGCATGGTCAGATCACACAGCCACAATCCATCCTCTGTTACTTTAGATAACACCTGGCAATAACATGTTTCCATCCCGGTGCATGGGCTGCATCAGATGGAACATGTTGATCATATCTCAGGCTGCTCTCTCCCACTCCAGTTTGCTGTAGATAAGATTATTATTATAATTATATCCATTTCTTCTCCTTTTTTTTAAATTTGAGAACTACTTAATTGCAAGTGTATTACTGTGTTTTATGATGTGCCTTACAGTATTAACTAGCAATGTCTATTTCGCTTAATCTCATTTTCAATAGGCCAACACCATTAACTGGTAATTTAAAAAAAAAAAAAAAAAAAAGATGTAAAATAGGCCTTTACTTTTAGTCTGGCAGTCCATTGTCTCAGTGAGTTTTAGTGCTGCATTTCAAAGCACTATCCAATTATAGGTGGTGAAGTTTTTATGTTTTGTGATGTAACTGTCTTGACTGTTATTTTATTTTCTGTTGGCTCTGCTGTCAGACAACAGGCTAACTGTGTTAACATGCCCACCACCCAACCTCCAGTCTTCTCTGGTTCCTCTCCACACTGCGCACTGCCTGAATCATTCAGCAATCAGCTGTTAACACTGTCCTGGTTGTGGAGTGCGTTGCTGCAGAATCATTGTGCCTACCTTCTGTTCTTCCCCAAGTCGGCCCAGTGACTGAGCAGCTTCATTTTGAGCTGCAAAAGTGCATATCACAGAACTTACAGAGCTAACAGTGATAACATTTAGCTCTGGCAGTGCAAAAAGCAGTTTGTGTCTCAAAATGTAGACACTTACTCAGGACAACCTGAGGGGAGAGCAGAATGTGGTCTCAATGCTTTCTTAGCAGTACTGTTTGGTTGCAACGGCGTAATAATCAGCGTTCACCCAATGAGCACGCTGCTAGCTATCCAGCTTCTACCAGCCTGGGGTGGTTTGCATTGCAGTAAACTAAGGGGAAGCAAAATTAAGTTATAGACCAACATGTATAAACGGTCAAAAATATGCTTGGTGGATAACCACTTAATGATTAACTATTGACATTACCATATGGCAGTAAAGTTATTTCAAATTCAACACATGCGGGGTGCCCAGTAGCTCACTGGGTTGAACAGGCGCCCATGTACTAAAGGCTTGCTACAGCAGCAGTGGGTTTGACTCCAACCTACGACCCTTTGCTGCATGTCATCCCCTCTCTCTCCCCCTTTCAGGCTTAACCTGTCCTATCAATAAAAGCAAACCCCAGCAAAAAATAATCTCTCAAAAAATAAATAAATAAATGCACATAATACCAACAAAGTACATTTGATTTTTTTTTCTTTGTACTAGCATTTACCTTGACTTCATGCTTTATGATTGAAGGATAAGGCCACATTTTTGAAAGACAGAGAGCAAACTATTCTCCCTTGGTTTGCTTTTACTGTATTTTGAGATAGCGTGTGAAAGAGCTTTTTCTGTTGACAAAATTAAGTAGTGTCCTCTGTGATTGAGAATGGTGGTAATAATGAAAGAGAGAATAATCCATGCATTAGCTGCAAACCTGCTTGTCACTTATGAAACATGAAGGTCATTTGCTGGGAAGGGCGATAAAGTAATGGAAGATGAAAGTGTTATCAATGCAGGCCTGGCTTGTTTTTCTTGTGTACTATATCAAAGAGAGATTTATATCCTTCCTCTGGAGCTTCCAGGAGAGTCGTATTTGTTTGTGTTTTCTTCTTCTTCACTCTGTCAGGTTCATGCTTTATTTACTTGTGGAGCTATGGATTGTATATGGTTCAACAGTTTGCAAGTTAATTAATCCATTTTACCAGTTGTACATTGCACGTCATCCAATGTTTGAAGGCTCAGTGCTGATATATGCAATCAAATGCACTTATGTAGCTATAGTGACCAAGAGCAACTGCTGACCAACATCGTACTCTCATGCAGAGCTAATCAATAGACTGACTCATGCATAATTCCAGATCACAGACCACATCTGCAGCCTCTTAAAGATTAATCCATTGTTTAAAATAAAAATAAAATATATACTTCTGTAACTTAATGGTGAGAGGCACTACATGAGTTCTGTGATATGCAGTAAACGCATGGTAGGCTGTTGTATTTGGTTATTTTGTTTGTTGTGGCTTATAAACTGCAAAATTAGTTCAGTGTATTGTTTTTGTTTAATCTACATCACTCCAATTTTTATGCCTTCCAAGTTGTACGAAATCTTTCCACCAGTCACAAAAGGCTGGCAGACGCTTAGAGAACAACACCCAATTGACAGTCTAAACAGAAACAACTTGTTACACTTCCAAAGTTGTTTGAAATAATTAAAATCAGCAACAGATTGGTGGCAGCTGTTTTATTGTTTGTGGCCAAACAAAATAACAATATACAGTATAAACCTTGACAAAAAAAAGAAAACCTGAACTCATAGCCCTCAGGGTTGTGTTTTGTTTTGTTCGTTTTTCTGGATGTTTAGGTCTGCCTAATCTGTTCGGATGAAATGCAAATGCAGCGACTCCCTTTGATGGCTGGTTGAAGCACTGCATTGATACATCAGAATTGGTGTAGTGGAATATCTGATGGATGTGCTCTGTTTCAGCATACACATAAATACACAGAGCAGTGCTATAGGTTTTGTCTACTCCCCCAATCATCTAAGTGAAAGCTTTTTAGCTACTACTTTTCATTTTTATCTAGCAGTGTGGAAACACATGACTTGCACTGATCCCAAGGTGACAAGAAAATGTGCTTACAGTGTTGGTAACTGTTTTCCAGCAGCTGTTTTCCAAGGAGAGTACTGAAATACTAACATGCCCGTACCGGATGACATCGTATATGAATCAGGATTTACATACCAGAGCATTTTCTACAGCCTGTGCTCTCAGTGGACAGACGGCTACACAGTGTATGGATAGAATTGTGATCATCAGAGGCCTTGGATTAAACATTTGGATTTGCATTTGTGATACAGATTTGTCTCCAAATACACATTCATAAAAACATAAATGGTTTTCCCCCATGGTTAAAAAACAAAAATGTCTGATTTGTCAATCTGGAGCTCTGGAGCTCTGGAGATGTCACGGTCTGAACAGGTACCAAATCTAGTGACAAATTTGCTAATATCTCTAGAGAATTGGTAGCATCCAGAGGAAGTCATCAAATGCTCATCAAAGGAGAGAGAGAGAGAGAGAGAGAGACAGAGAGAGAGAGAGAGAGAGAGAGACTTTTGGCAATGCAATGCTTTGACTATACTTTAATTATGACTGATCAAATAAAATGAGCAGCACAGAGAAGTATGTAGATCTGACACCAAGGCAAAATGTAATTACATATTTTGCTTCTTTGAGTGGTTTTAAGTTTGTTGTATCTGCTGCAGTGCTTTATTTACCAGTTATGAAAGCATATGAATTATGACATAAGTAGAGTTGGAACTGCAGCGAATTATTTACTTAAAATAAGTGGTACTGTCCACTCAATATAATCAGGGAAAGGCACAGATGTCCACAGAAATAAATGTTTATTTGCCATCATATCAGCAAGCAAGTAGCAAGCCCCAAACTGAAACTAAAAGAGTAAGAAGAAGCACACAATACACAGAGAGAGCTAGTTCCTGCTGTCAAACACCCATAGTGAGATACCCAATACACCAGGTATACCATTTTCTTACCATGCCATTATATGAACAGGAATGGCTTCCCTGTAATTTAAAAGTCCACATGCTGCCACACATGGTGGTGTTGGATAGATTATTAGGTGGACAACACACAACAAAAATGTACAAGAGAGACAGCTAATCACTGCAAGGCTCTCCCTTCCTTCTGCCTCCATTGTGTTATTCATCATTCTTTCATTGTACTAATAACCATCTAAAGATGTCATTTTGTCAGATTATGTTATAATTACAGTCATCTTTACGTGATACCTGGAGAAAATGAAATGTCAATGGGAACATATGGATTTCCTCACTACATTGCTATATCCTGTTCTTCTGCATTATAAAAGTATGTTGAAGACAGGATTTGGGGGGATTTTGAGGCATTTATTGACAGAAATTGAATAAAATATTCAAAATTATGTTTTCATTAGTTTATAATCACCTGAGAATAATAACTGTGTTTATGTAACCTTAGAATGAGCCGTTTTTTTTTATCTACCTTTGGACCGAGTCCTCTTTCAGTCTGCAGTGTTGTTCTACAATAGCTCTGAATGGACAAAGCAAACACTGACTCTAACTTCTCTGACATCATATTGTAAAAAATGACCGGTGCACAAAGGAGGAGGTCTGCACATTATAGTCATCACATGATAGCCACTGGGTTCTGAGATTGTCAGCAGATAGATCTGCACCATGGCATACACTCACCACCACGTCGTTTTAGATTTGGCCTGCAGTAAGTGGGAGGAAAAAAGTTAAAGCAACATAAAAGGGATAGTTAGTAAAAGAGAGAGGCATTACTGAAATCTAAGTGTATGGCCATTGGTCCATACCCCTACGAAGAAAATACTTAAGTGTGTAACCTCTCATTATAGACAGGTCATCAAAGTAAGGCTTAATATACCACTGGCACATCAAAGTCATAAAAGATTGAAGTCATAAAAGTGTTGGTGCTTACACCACACTAATACTTTAATTGTTTTTTTTTCCTCCAACAAATGTGCTTCTACTTGAAGCATTTAGTTTCTGTGTCTATTATTTGTGACAGTATCAAGGGGTCAGTGACAGGAGAAGTGGAAAAAACACAGAGGTGTTGACACACAGTTGTCTGAGCCTCCAGTATGCCCACAGATTATTAATCACTCTTTGGAGATAAAAGCAGAGTGATACTGATGATACTGTTCATTAGCATTCCACACTACACCTCTGTTGTTTGCTGTCTTTTGGCTGCTTTGTTTAGGTATGCTTTGGATCTCCTCCAATTGCAAGTCAATCAACACTTTCGGGGGAAAGTAGCTTTGCCAGTCGATAGGAAGGCAATGAATGTTGGTGAAACATGGTAAGAGGAAGGCTGAAAACACTCTTTTAATGTTTATCTGTTCATGCGAGTGGGGCTCTCTCCTTCTCCCCATGTCTCTGTCTAATTATGTGGGATCTGCAATCTGCCATTTGGTGGTTGGTATCGATTTGTACTACCTGTTACACACAAGGCTCAGGCCCCTCAGGATGATGTCTGTGGAGTGTTTGCCCACAACATGTAGTAATTATCGGCTGGCCAACTTTGTTGTTCAGGATATGAATAAGTGTCTACACTAGAGGTAAGCCATTATCATCCATGATGCGTCTCTCTTGAGGTTTGGTGCAAAGGAGCAGCAGAGAGAGAAAGAAAGACGATGTAAGGAGCGGTGAAGCAGATCGGTTCTACATCAGGTTGTTTTTCAAGGGTTTATCTGAAAGGGAGAGACATGAATAGGCAAAGGAAAAAATTAAGAAGTAATGTAGCACGTAATTTAGCCATATGTTGATGTTCACCTTCGGGGAGAGGCGATATTAGAAGAACATATGTATTTAGATTCTAAGGAGACATCTCAAAGGAGACATCTCAGAGGAGACAATCGGCGATGTTTAATGTCATTACTGTGTGTGTGTGTGTGTGTGTGTGCGTGTGTGCGTGTGTGTGTGTGCACGTGCGCTCTCCAGATATGTTCATTTGATGATTAAATTTAAGTGTGCTGACATGGTTATAACATCATTAGTAAGTCACTTAATAGCATGTTTTATTGTATGATAGGTATTTTCCTTCATCGCATTTTCTCCAGTGTGGGCAAACCATGGAAGCCCATATCCGCCAGTAAAAATAAATAAATCAATACAGTTATGCAGCCTAGTTGTGATTTTTTTAAAAAAAAGGACTGAAATACTGAAAGGCAAGTGAGAGAAAATAGTCTGGTGATCTGTTTTCTAAGGCTGATCAAAACTGTTTTCCCGTTTGTTATCTTTGACCGGTTTTTGTCAGGGCTTCTATAAAAGAAAAAAAAAGGGTAGCTCGTGGTTGTACAAGCTTATAATGTAAAAAGTCAAAATTAAAAGAGTTTTTTTTTCACATTTTTTTTACCCAGTAAGTGTGAATATGAACTTTCTTTTTCTGGATGTGATGGGCCTCTACAGCTTTTTCACCAAAGCTGGCCATTGACACACAATGCCGGCATGTACGCCAATGCCAGTGAACATGAATATGCAGCTGGTTGCTAAAGTGTTTGCATATAACTTTCATAAACGGGTAATATGTTAATGATGTGTTTAAAAGCTGGTTGCAGGTCCCCAAGTTGTATCTTTTAATTAGTTAGTTCTTTTAGTTTAAATAAAGGTAATATATAAGTTGTCAAAAAATAATAACAATAATATTGCAAATGCAGGATGAATGATTATTTACTTTACTTTAATTTACAATATTGATCCTGAACAGTGAAGTAGAAATTAGTTTTGGATGGTGTATTGTGAACCAGCCAGTTACTTTCATAAACTTAGAAGAACTAAATTATCACCAAAAAAGCCTTGTTGAGTTGATTTATTTATTTTGGAAAGTATGAAATATGTTAGCTTTGCTATCGTTTCCATTTTATGTATTTTGGAAACAACTCTGCACATTACAGAAACAACTTCACTAACATGGTGCCTTGTCAAGGCTGGTATCGTATTCCTTTGTTTTTACTTAATTGTAAAAGGTTGCTGATCCATGAAATAATCAAAGAAGCAAAATAAGGGTGAAATTTAGTTAGTTTGTTGTTTGAGTTTTAGCAACACCAAACTCAGTAAGAACTTCCTGAAACTATTCCACAACATAAATAACCAATTTTCCTTCTTTGGCTGAGAACCAAGACATTAAGAGCCATGCCCTTTTAAGCAGGAGTGATGGTGCACATCCTGCATCACAAACTATAGCCACCATATCCAGCCATTACCATGAACACTTACAACCAAAATAATTGGCATCTTTTAGGAATCAAGTTTATTTTTTTTTTCATCAGCCTTATATTTGAATTGATTTCACTTTAATATCAGAATATTTTCTGAAATGTGTCTTGTAATTCAAGACGTTCACTGTTCAGTTCACAAACCAACCATTCAGCCAAACAAAGCAATCATACTACAAACATGTATTACATCAGACATTACACAAAGTGAGTGACTTTTAATTGCTCCCTCGCCCTTTCAGTGTTTGACCCAGGTAGGCATACTCTGATTTAGTAGTTTGACAGACTGAGGGGCAAAAGAGTTGTTTAACCTGTTCGCTCCAGCCTGTGGGAATCTAAATCTTCTATATGAAGGCAAAAGCTGACATATTTCAAATAAATTGTGAGACGGATCTGATGTAACATCCACAGTCAGGTACAACATTCTTTTAGTAAATGCAGTTTGGAACTTGACTCAACGATTCTTCAGTCTTTGAGCGAATCAGTAGCAGACTGGCCAGTCTACCTTCAAGCCCAAAAGAGAACAGCTGTACCACCGAGTGATTCCATACTGTATAACATTTACGTATATAAATGCATTGTGGTGTGTTATTACAAATATTATTTATATGTGCATGCCAAGATAAAGCAGCATCCAAATAGATGCTTTGTTAATTATGGACAGTAGCAGAGGAGAGTAGAAATTCACTGGGAAACCAAAAGGACCAATGTAAAAGCACTTTTTTTAATGTGAAAGAAAAATAAATAAAAACATATCTTGTGAGATGTTTTAAAAAATTATTAAAACTCGTTTCATTATTGTTTCATTATTCTGATAATAATTCACTTCATTTATTTGGACTCAACTTGAAACTACACATGGGGTTTAAGACCTCATGCAAGGTCACTTGATGGCTTCTAGTAAATCTAAGAGATTAACATATGCTTGATGTTTTTTTTGCTTTTTTTTTAATGAAAACATAAAATTTACATATAATGGCAGTCTGCATGCAGCTCCCACCAGGCACGGAATAAAAACTAGGCCACAAATTGTCATTTTACAGCTCTTATGGGTTGGACCAGAAATATTATCAGACCCACAACCAAGGTAAAAATTGAAAAACCCTGCTGCACTGTATGTATTTCTATTTCAGAAAATAAATTAACCTGCTAATTAAGTGCTCTGCTGAGATGTACGAATCTAACTTCATGACAGCAACTAGAGCACAATCACTAAACTAAAAGCAGCATATTACCCATGCACATTGGAGATTACTGAGGCTGTGTGTGTGTTATTGCAGGCTGCTGGATTCTGGTACGGGAAGGAGCCACGGGGCTTCTGTTGCAAAATGATTCAGCTTGTGACTTGGCAAATCTGAGTTCATTGCTCCGCTTTTATATAAAAACCCTGCATGGCTGCAGCTGTGGGACAACAGCTAGTATTAAACAAATCTGCTTTCTTAAGTATACAACGCTTACTGAAGCATGTGTGCGTGTTTGTGTGTGTGAGTCAGTGAGAGAGAGGGGGAGAGAGAAGGAGACGGAGGGAGAGGTTTGACTCACCTACTGTCAGCCAATGAGACTGCCTATGTTTATCAACCCATGTTCCCCTTGCATGCAATTCAGGTTGCATTTAATAGCTTTGAGCCCAAGGAATGATGGGAAAAATATCATATGACTTTGCTGTATGTTTGTTAGTTAGTTGTTGAAAATGTACCATGGCATAACAATGCAATTTTTGTTTTTTCATTTTAGTCCTACAATAATGTTCCATTAATATAATAGGTATTACCCCTAGGATATTTATTTTCTTTATTAGTGCAAAGCACTCATTAATGTAGTTTCAGCTGTTGTGCCTCTGAATGCCGCAGTTGTACATGAGGTTTGTCGGCAAGGTCAAATGTAAAGCACAACAAAACAGCAGTAGATAATGTCCTCTAATTGGTCCTGTCCACCCACATTGAGGTAAATATTATACAGTTAGGGAAGAGAATACATGAGGCATTCAATTCAAAATAATTGCAGAGGAAATATACAGTGATTGTAAGTCCTCAGAGGACTTCAAATTGATTATAAAACTACATTAGAGATGCATAACAAACTAACACTGATGTTAATATTGGTACTCTTATATAGTATATATAGACTTTGTACAAATACTTTCAGCATGGCACAAATCAACAAATAGCAAATGATTATAATTTTATGTCCACAGAGACTGAGTTTTGCATCACAATTTCTGTTTCTGCCATGAGCGCTATCCATGGTGCTGATCCTACTGCCTGCCCCGAGGCAAGCACCACACACTCCCAGAGGAATACAGTATGCCTATGTTTTCATCGCTGTATCTGCAAAGCAAAAATCACCACACTAAATCAAGTTATCAGCATTATCCCGCTCACCTGTGTGTACCCTGTGTAACCTCTGTGCTCCCTATCTGCAGACTTCTTAGCCTTGAAACATTTCTCTTAAGAGACCATGGCAGCATATTAAAGACAAATCTTTTCTTTGAATTTAAAGGGACAGTAAGTCAGGTGTATGAAGTCTTTTAAGCCCCTTGTCACCTTTGCTGTAACTATTTCCAAGTCTCCTGTGTCATATCCTGCTTGTCTATTTATGTGATGAGAGGTTTCAAGATCTTCAGTCTTCAGATTGTGGGTCTCTGTACATGGGTCATCCTTATGTGTGTTTACAGACTGTCTGCACAATCCAGTGTTGATTGGGATTGCATGTGTACACTCTTAGCCTTTAAGTTTGGGAAAGTGTTGTATCACTGAACAAAGTCATGGGTTTTTAAATGATGCGTTACAGGCGTGTACAGTAATTCTAATAGTTTTGATAGCCTGCAGAGGTTAGCATATTCAAGCTGTGTGTCTATGATGTGTTCTCTTTCTCTTGGGCTGCAGAGCTGAGCGCAGGGCCACACAATTTAGCACCGCAAAATCATACAGGATGGATGCAGAGTAACAATATTTTTTTTTAATTTTCACCCAACACTTCACACAGACTTGGGAAGCACTTAGCCTAGAGGAACTGACTGCTTCTCAAATGGTCAAATGGTGTATAAACTGACCAACAGGTCTTGACTGTTGTTTACCAGCTGAAATGAAAAGGATTCATATTCAGATGGCACTTATGTAAACATGTACACAGCTACATCCTCAGTATGTAATTATGTTTACAGTGTTGGTCCACCGCTGTTCTCAGGACACGGTGGTTGCTTTTTTTTTCCCTTTTGTATGATTCATTTCACACTTTACTCCGTGAAGTCACAGGGGCATCAATCTGCAGAGGTAGACACAGAAAAAGATATCAAAAAAGAATTTGTGGTGACACATGACCAAAGAGCTTTCTGAGGAGAATGTTGAGGGTTCAGCTATAGATTGTGATGGTAGACCTCGTCGTGCCATGGACAAATCCTGCAGAAATTATACTTCACACAGAGTTCCTTTTGTTTTTAGCCTTTCAATGTTTAGTAAAATAAATGTTTGTGTGCTGAAAGTGCCTGAAATGATAAGGCGATAAATTGATCAGTTGATTGACAAAAAGATAATTTATCAGTTTACATAAACTAAAAGATTAATGGATTGATTTTTAAAATAAATAAATAAATAAACCATCTGCCCACAAATCAGTTATCAAGTTTGAGCCCTAGTGCCAGGTCTGTTTGAGTATGTAACATACATGCTAAGGGTGTGATTATTACAAGATAAAAGCAGCACAGAAGTCCCTGCAACTGTAATACATTTGAAACTCTTAAGGGATAGTCCATAGTCCATTTATAAGCTATAAACTAATGATAATTTCTGTTGAATTGGAGGATAATAAGCAGACAGCCTTAACTCCTTCCACCCAAACACACTTCAGTGACATCTGAATTGACCAAATTGTCTTCTGCAATTGTGTTTCGTTAAATAAAATTGTGTAGCATTGTGGTTTAAAATGTTTCTGTTGGCAAAACCTTGTTTTCTGATACTGATATCGACTGACTGAGAGATCTGCACCATTTACTACTCACTGGCAAGAGTAAAACCTGTTCCACTTTAGGTCAAAATATCCAATCTGTCACTCAGGGATCCTAGTGAAAATACTATAAGCTTGGAATCAGAGACCAAATAACCACTGAACAGCAGAGCTGAATTACTCATCACTGTGTCGAGTTATACTGTGGGATGTGTAAACCTTGATCTTAGACATTGATTCTTATGTATTTTCAGTCTGTGCATGCGCCACTTCTCTGCCTCAACTTCACTCTGGGAGGAAAGTGGTGGTAAATGGTAAAGAGGTGATTCTATACACAACCAGAATCCTACTTGCTTGTCTTTAGTGGGAGTGGAAGAAAAGTTAAGCAGATAATAACAACTAGGCATTGCCCCCTAATCTCCCTTGATGTATTTGTGGCTTCAATGGCGTCTGTTGCTGTTAGTTGTTACATATTTTTCTGGACATTAACTCAAGTATAAAACAAGCCATGCAAACTTAGATCAACTGGGAATTGGATTACTGTAAAACATGAAAATTCTTTTAATTATTCAAATTATAACTTTACTCTCGTTGATTGCAGTGATTTGGTTAGCGTTAAAGCAACAACACTGATTGTTAAGAATGTATGGGTCGTTGTAACCGCACAAGACGAACATCGTCTGTGTTGTTATAGTTGATGTTTGACTGTCAGAAGTTCACATATTAATTTACACACACTCCCCACACCACAATTGACACAGAACAGCAAGTGGCCTACATTACCTTAAACAGGACAATACATGAAAGTCCATAAATATAAACATTTCACCAGATAAAACAACACAATACATAAAAGACCGCTGATGTGAACAGTTCTTCACATAAACTGTCACATCATACCTTGCACTTCATGGATACGTTAGCATTTTTCCAAGTCTGCCTTTGAGAAACTGTGTGTAAGATTTAGGGAGATTTCGTGGCATAGATGAGGATTGCTAATTGCAACTGGCTGAAACTTAACCCAATTAATATTCTTTCAGCGTTAAGGTTTTTACTGGGAGCCAAATTATCCGCAGAGGTCTCTTCCTCTCCAAAACAAATGGACCTGGTGCCATTAAAAACACTAAAAATCCTTCTTGCGTTACAAATCAGTGTTTCTTCTACGCCATTTGGCTCGCCACAAATACTCAAGAGGTTTTTACCGGGAGCTGAATTATCTGCAGAGGTCTCTTCCTCTCCAAAGCAAACAGACCCGGTGATTTAATCCAGTAAAAACACTGAGTGAATCCGTTTCACATTACAAATCAGTGTTTCTCCAATACTATTTGGCATGTTGGAGGCAGGCTGTTAGCCTAGCATGCACTGATGTGTGCTCACCGATTTTCTCTGATAACTTAAGAGTCAGACATTGGTTTTACCGGGAGCTGAATTATCCTCAAATGTAAACTAAAACAGAAACTAAAGAAAAATACACAGTCCTTATTCAATGAAAAAAATCGCCTTCAGAGATTCATCAAAGTAAATATGAACTTGAGCACAATTTTGTTACTGTTCTTCAATATCTTAGTGATTTCCAAACTGTAGAATGTCAGGAATTATATGCGTCAAAATGCAATTAAAGCATATTATGGAACAGCAGTATCATAGGGGTTACACTTTGCTCGCTGGTAGCTCAGTTGGCATTTGGCTTCTAGAACATTATCAGCAGGGCACAGTTGGGGAACTTGAGTTAGGATAGATAGTCTTCTGCATGTCAGCCAGTAAGTGAGTCTGGGAGGGATTATGGCAAAGGGCAAGGCTTAAATTGCTGGCAGAGAGTTTGGAGAAAAAGCTTATCACTGGTGTCTGTGGGCTTTTGCACAATGCTATCCACACAGGGTCAGTCTGAGCTCCTCCACTTAGATTAAATACAGAGTGGAGACAAGCCTCCAGTATGTGGTCATGTTGTTTATTATAGATTGCAGAGCCTTATTAATTAAGTACAGCTCAAACCATAGAGGATAACATAATTTGTACTTCTATGATTTTTATTAATTTCGTCTGATTCTGTCTTTTTCTTTCGCTGTGCCTCTGTCCACACAGCCACATCCAATGCCATCCAATACATCAGCCCTGTAATATATCCTAAAGTAATGAAACATCTTTTTTTTTTTTTTTGCGACTGTGACTCTGCTGTTGGAGTACAAGTTGAGAGCTAAATAACAATCGTTTTCTTTGTATTTTAATTCTAATGCATGTGATAATTTTCCTTTATAATGAATGGCAGCTAATTTGATGCAAAGAGAACAGCAAGTAGACTGCAATTAAGATGATAGAAAGTTGTAGAAACTGGTGGGACTTTGTGTGGTCTGTCCTCACTTCCCACTTCTGATTTTTTTTTAAATTTTATTTGGCACAGAGATCCGTTTACCCACCCCACTTTCTTCCTCATCCAAACAGAAATGTAATATTTTAATATTGTGTTTAAACTGCAAGTGGCAGAGATCAAAGTTTGGTTTTTTTGACTGTTTTGTTGTTTTTTGCCACCAGCTTTTTCTCATGCAGTGGAGCCGCTCATGAGCTGAAGCTAACAGAGAACGCCTGAGAGCATTTCATAGGGAACACTAAACAAAATGCCCACCACATTTCTGGCCACGGCCGTTAAAGTATTGACTCCAGTTCATCATATTGATTGTCCATTTGCAGAAGTAATGTATACCCCGAATGAAAGGCACACTCATCTGAAATACTGGGTGGTGTGTGTGTTTTGATGAAGTGTAGACATGTAGTGGAGGACGCTTTGAATATACTGGACTAGAGAAAGGATATAACTAAAATATATTTTGCTCGCACCCGTCTGGCTTGAGATGAAGAATTGTTTTGATGACAGAACAATAACGGATCAGTGCAATTGGATTTTATTGTAATGTGTGGAGAAGATTGATTGTGCAGTAGATGTTTTGTGTGTGTGTGTGTGTGTGTGTGTGTGTGTGTGTGTGTGTGTGTGTGTGTGTGTGTGTGCGCGCGCGCACGCACGTGTGCGCATGTGTGTGTGGTGTGTGTGAATGACACGCACCAGGTACAAAGCTTTACATTCTGCTCGAAGTGAAAGACTAATGATGCAACAAAACAATTTTTCTTTGGATGTGAAGCATAGTGAAGAATATTAATAAAGGTTACACAATATATGGAAAGTCATGCTCAAATATATTATTTATGCTAAAAAAAAAAAAGCACAAACATCTGTAGTCTGGGGTGGTCACACTTTATCAAAACAGGGTTAATAAAGGTACCATATTTGTTTTCCCTCAACCCACATCATACCACAAGTTGTGCTGTGACATTAAAATCACCAAAACTTGAGTTACAAGCTTTTTGTATGACAACAGCCATCTGTTGTGCTAATTCCAAACCAAACATATGGAGATTGACTGGAATTACTAAGTAGGTATCATCCGATTTGTCAGATTAATTTGAACAGTTAGAAAGGTTAAAAAGTAATCATAAAGTGACCATTTACTAACTACGGCAAGAGCAGAGGTTGTGAATTACTTTCCAGTCATCTGCTGTGTTTAATGGTCACAGTTTGTCATGCCATGTCACGTCTGGCTCCATATTCTATCCCTCAGCGTGCTAATCTCTTTAAAATAGTGTTAGCTTGCCCATTAGACATTACCACAAGCAGCTCTTATGAATGTCATCATTTACCAGTCATTGATTCTTATTGTCCGTAGTTAACCAGACTGTAAAATGACCTTTCTAGGAGAAAGATGATTAAGGTAATCAGGAGTGAACCTAATGGTGTTCAATTATTTCCAACCTTTCAAGGTGATACCTTGAAGTGGCAAAATAAAGCTCTGACTGGACTCTTTATGCCCCCTTCAAGTTGCTTTTTGCTACTCCAAGAATATTGATGTCTGGCATTCATGATGTCATGTGTGTTTTACCTTAAGTCTCTCTACAGTGCATTTATAAGCAATATATGAGCATGTAACACTATACTTTTAAAAAAAATACTTAGAGATGTATAACTATATCTGCTTATACCTACATTATAGTGCATTATTAATCATATGTGTTAGGAGAATAACTGGTCAAGTCAAAGTAAAAATCAACTTTATTGTCAATTCTGACATATGTACAGGGCATAGACAGGACTGAAATGCAGTTTCTCCCAGACCCCTGGTGTAAACATGCAAGTACACAAAGAAAGTAAAAGAAAATAGGACTCTAATTTTACAGTACAGTGTGAAACCTGCTTCCCGGCAGTAAAAATGCTGTCAACATCATAATTTAGGACTTTTAAAACATTTCCTTAAAAATTAATCAAATATAACAAGGTACATTACTTGGATGAAGTTCTCAAAACAGCTACATTATTTACCTATTACAATTTTTTAACAGGGTATTCTGTAATCTGTACATTTTTCGAAAGTAACCTTCCTAATATTGGCCTTATTTTAAATGTTTGTGTACTGCTTAGAAATGCTAAATAGGAGGACTTAAGGTAAAGTGTCACTGATCTGATGCCATCTGAGGATACTCAGCATGATCAGGGGTGTTTTGGTGTCACAAGAAGTGCATGTATGAATGGCACCATACAGCCTCAGTGAAGCAGCTGCAAAAATCACATGTTCTTTTCATTCCGTAACTAATCATGAACTCTCATGCGCCCACGCATTTTACCGTTTTTGTGATACAAGCCTGAAGAGACACTTCATTTGAGAGCTAATCAACCTCCATCCCACTAAGTGTGAGCACTGTATTTTTGCCAGCTAACAAAATGAAAACAGGGCCAATGAAATGCGCACTTCCTTATAATGTTTCTTATTGATTATGTGGCCATTTACTCTATTGTCCTCTGTTTATCTCCCCCCGTGGTAGGCAGGATGTGAACGGATGGCCCACTCGATCCCATATGTGTCTGAGCGGAAAGACAGCCACACGGAGGATTAGAGAGAGAGAGAGGATCGGCCATCACATCCAGATGCTGCAAATCTGCTCCCTGCCTCACATGTGAATAGGTACGCCATTGTCTGGAGCACTGCTTGTTTTGCATGAACAGAGACACAGCTAAGGAGATAAACAAGCTGAAACTGAGGTTACACCAAGTCTAAATCTGCTATGATACAGGATTACAAGGTTTATGTCATGCTTAAAGCTTTATCCTCTGATTGTCAGTCAAGATTTTCTCAGTAGCAAACTTAGTAAGCCTTTAATGGTTGTGCATTAATCGACAATTATAGCAGGAATATGCAGTTGTTAAGAGATGTACAGCATACTGATGCCGAACTATCAGCAGGAAGAGACACATACTGAACTGTGCGTGGTTGCATTGCTGCGACTCAGAATGGGCTCTTTGCAGGAAACTTCCTGACTCTGCAGTGCATTTGTTTAATTTAAAATGACACACATTGGCACTTTCCTATATACTATCATAATGAAATAGATACTTACCCATTTCAAACTCTGTACCTACACTCTCCTTGGTGGTTTGTGATGTGCAGTATGATTCTGTGGGCTTTTGTTCACCTGCAGAGAAAACAGCAAGTCATGCTCGACTTGAAACATCTGACTTTATTGCGGCGGATCATTTCTACAGAGAATAAACTATTGAGGTTAGATTATTTCTAAAAATATTTCTGTCACTATGATAAAAGAGAGGTATTCATTTGTAAACTTGACAAGTTTAAGGCATTGACTTTCTTGTCAGTTATCCCTTTCTACAACTGTTTGGATGGCATATTTTACTGTGTAATAGATGGATGAGCAGCAGATAAAAACAATATATGAATGTGCAGGGAGCGCTCTACATTTTGAGAAGAGGACATTAAAAATATTCATTGGGGGATATAAAAAGTGTAATGAATGATTGAGGAAAGCACTAATGACTAATAAATTCAAGCTTAATTCCTGAAATAAAAGCACTGGGGATGGCTGCGGCTTCAGAATGATAATCTCTCAAGTGCTCAATACTTTCTTCATTTACTGTAAAATAGCATGGGAGGATATTTCTATGCGATATGCATTTCATTACGGTGAAGACTCTGGAGCTTCTAGCACGTGTTAACATCTTTCATCTTCAGGTCTGTGACAGGAATGAACACTGTATGAAGACTGATCTCCTTCCCCCCTAAAAGACCTGCAAATATCTGATTTGTTGGGTATAGGCTTCAATGTGCCCTTGTAGGAATAGTTACCTAACAAAATATGCATCAATGGTCTAATCGTGTGTTAAAACAAGAAAGTCTTGGACAATACACTGAACAAAAATCTAAAGGGAACACTTTAGTTTTTGCTCCCATCTTTCACAGGTTTAAGTTAAATATCTAAGACATTTATTATGCTCTCAGTAGATATATTTCTCTCGAGTTGATTGCAATTTTTTCAAAATCCATGTCAGTAAGCACTTTGCCCTTGTCTACATTGATCCATTCACCTGACAGGTGTGGCATATCAAGATGCTGCTCAAACAACATTATTACCACAAACGTGTGCATTGGAATGGTCACAATTAAAAGCCCCACTGGAATGTTCATTTGATTATACAATACAATGCTACAGATGTCACAAGTTTTGATGGAGCATGCTATTAGATATTAATTTGCTAATACATCCAACCAGCCTTACAACTGCACAGGTTGGTTATGATGACAAGCAGTGAGTGTGCAGATGAGCTTTCCTGCTGCTGATCTCCGGTCCTAAGCTGGTTTGGCTACATATAGTTTACGGTTGTGAGGTCGGTTGGATGTACTGCAAAATGAATGGAAACAACAATGGAGACGGATAAGGTAGTGGCATGAACATTGAGTACATTCAAAAGCTCTTGAAATCCCTGCAGTCAGCATGTCAAGGACATGCTCCCTCAAATCATGCGACATCTGTGGCATTGTGTTGTCTGATAAAACCGCACATTTTAAAGTGGCCTTTTATTGTGGCCTTTTATTATGACCATCCAAAGGTAAACCTTTTGTTTAGTATCATTTCTGTACTGTCAGTGGTTGTCTACTTTTGATTTCTGCTACGATCATTTTCCACACAATATTTAAGATGTTGTATCTAATATATCTTGTCTTTTGCACCTACCTATCTATAATTGGAGGTACAGGACATTGTATTTTCTCTTAAAAATTTGAAAAACAACATTTTTTGACTATGCTGCACAAGAGAAGTGAGACAAAACTATCAAGATTGCAAGAGCAACCGACCTCAAGATAAGATACACATTCTGGATGGACCCTAAATTGTACTAAACTGCATTTCATCATGCTCTGTAGCACTCATAAAATTTTTCCCCTCTATCGCCCCCCTCTCCATCAAATTTTACACAGTATATTTCAACTGCCTACATCATCTTTGCATCACAAAATTTTGATACTGGCACTTAGTCATGACCCACAAAAGAAGTTGCACACAGCCTGAAAGGAATACATAATTTCTTAATGCCCACACATTTCAGCAACCAAACCTCACATAAATGTGTGCAAACGCCTGAAAGTTTGTCAGACTGTATTTGATCGGGCGGTATTTTACCATATGCCCAAACAGTGGCAAAGTTTCAAATGGCAATAAAGTCTGGCAACACTTCATTTGTAGTCACAGTGCTTCCTCTGAAATGTTCTTACTTTGAGAAATGGGGCTCTTCCAAAAACATGAATCAAACTTTTATTTTCACTGTCGAATCATTTGGACCATGAGCTTGGAGACTTTTTAAGGTCAAATGACTTTATGTCTTATTTTTCTCTTTTTTGAAAGACGAGGGTGCGGGTGAATCGAAATGCTCAAAGCTGCATATTTTACCTCAGAAACTATCATTACAGATGATCCTACTCAGCACTGTAAATTCCTTCAAATTAAAAACAGAAGGAAGTTGGATTTATTTTTTTTTTGCATGTAAATTAGGATAACGCTTATCTGCTTATCTAAAATTTGATTAAAGCAAACAGCTTGACTTTAATCATTTACAGCTTCACTTGCAAATCTCCCTTCAGATATATATTTTTTTAATATCTGGAGATTTGAGAATGTTTAATATGATTTTTTTTTTCATTTTATTTTATTTATCTATTTTTTAGGTGCTATATTTCAAACCCAGGGCAATACAGCAGATAATGATGAGTTATGCAATAAATCATTACCTAGTGATTAGTTCATAAGTATAAAAAATAACTCTGTACCAACCTCTGAGCAGCACAAACTAAGTAAGTAACCACTCATTAACTAGCCCTCTAAAGAGATACTTTGCCAATCTAACCAGCTTTGTATAATAACGGTGTGGGTAGTATGTATAAAAGAACTGTGGTAAACTTCCCCCCTGATTGATTGTGCTTCCACATTTTCATATGCCCTCCACCACAGACACAAAGAGCATAAAAACGGATCAAGAGAGACCCATCCCTATCTCTTTCACTCCCTCAAATTTAGAACAAACTCTTATAAAACTGCTAAACTAGGCAGTGCTGATCAAATATAAACCAATATTCCGTTTCTGTATTACCATATCTCATCTCAAATGTATTAGAAATCATTTTTAGTGTACTGTTTGGCTGTAATATGATAATTTCTTGACAGGAATTAAGTGTCTATACTGAGGTTGAAAACCTATCATGAAAAGGTAAAATTAAGCAGTGCTGATCAAATATGAGGACTCTCTCAAAATGACTTTATAAACATGTTTCGGCTTACCATTTCACTAGAATACTAGATTTTTTCTTACCAGCAAGCTTCCATATTGTGTCCCATGTCAAAAATGACAAACCTGTATTATGTTACCCACCAGTGGGAGCATTTATTAGTCTGGTGCAGCACAGTGCATTCTGGTAGTTGTAGGTTTCAACCTCTTGAACAAAAATGAATGTCACAGCTCGTTGCCTCTGTTTTTGCTGGTTATTTATTTACCCATTACTTACCCCTTTTTTCCTTTGAGGTGATCTCAAACTGAGTAAAATTAGTCCCTCACAACTATCTATGAATACCTAAAAACCTAAAATTTTGTGCCCCTAAAGTAAAATAAAACACCATCATACAGAATAGGCAACTAGTTACTAAGTTTTCACTAAAGAAATAGAAATTAATTCATAATAGAATTACTTATCACAGAATGCAAAATACATATGCATATATACTATGCGTGAGTTGTCGATGACGGTTTGTAAACAATGCCACTAGTGAAAATGAAAGTGAATGCCTACCAGAGATTTACTGATTCTGCTTCTGATCACAGCAAAATACTCAGAAAATACAGGCAAAAGACAGTTTCTCTGCTGAAAAATACACCACCACACACTTCAACTGAGTCATAAGTAGTGATTGAGAGGTATTAGTGTTGCACGAGTCTGTACATTTTTGTTATTTATTCATTTATATATTGATTTATATTTTAGTGGTTAGGAGTGGTCTGCAGATTAACCTTTAACAGGGCGGAAAAGATAAGTATTCAAATGAAAATGATTCCATAAGTGTGCTTGAGTTGTCATGTTTAGCATATGCTAATTTTAGTTAACATGTTAAAGGACACCAATGGGACAAGATGATGCTTCGTGATGCGATAAGTAATATACTGATTATATAATGATCATCAACTGATTCATCCCTCAGTGAGTGTGGGCCTTCTCATCTCCTGATACTGCTTTGAGCTGCAGCCAATATCCAATAACGAAGCCAGTCATCCAGTCTCCTTCACCATTATATATTATACAGTTGAAGCGGCTTAGAGAGCGTTATTAGGGTGAAGCATGCTTTGAATTATTTTAATTTACCCCAGTTTCAGGGGTGAATCAAGAACCTGAGCCAAAAGTGGCCTTAGAATGGAAACTAAGAATTTCTTCTTCAGTCAGGAGCCCTATGGGCCAAAGGAAGCCTTGGATAAGAAGTACAGTTAGAGATTAGTGGGGATCAAAGTGGAGATTAAATAGGATGGCAAATGCATTGATATACCTAATTATCAAGTCCGTGAAATTTGATGAATTGCTTTGAATTACAGTGGCATCGTCACCGAGGTGTTTGTGGAATTACGCTCATTGACACTAAACTAATTCTCTATGTGAAATATGTGATTTACGATGAGTGCTGTGGAAACAGGGCAAAGCAAAGAGGGACATCAAACATTAGACTGAAGAAAGACAATCTTCCTACGCTACACAACCCGAGGTGGCACTAAGACTGATGGAGCAGAATGAAAACGAGCGACGTGTGACGCATTCTCCGGGCCGGCAGACTCGCTTCTCTGTCTCACCTCTCACAACACACCTGACTACATTATTTTATTGCCTCTGAGCCCGGCAGGATATCAGTAGTGATGTCTCATACCCTCCAAAACAACATCATGAATAATGAATGCCAGATCTCAAAATAAATAACACACATTATTAATGTATTCAGAGCCTCCTTTAAAAGGGGCAGCTGTAGGTGCCACAGAACCCCCCTCTCACTCAGTCTCTGATTTAACTATTTTTGTGAAGAACATGAGACAGAGGGAGGGGTATTGTAATGTGTGTTTTTATCAACATAACAATGAAATTCTAAAAACAACAAATCCCCGACTGCTGAGATATAAATTTTAAAGTGCGAAGAATGTCACAGCAGTTCAATTCCACATTTGTAGATGTGAGCAAGTAGCCGAGATTGCACATCCTATGCATATTCCATGCAACACGGCATCGCTGTCATCACTATGATAAAACTTGCATTACATGGAGCTTTGTGCCTGTTTTCTTAACTCCTTATGTTTTGATGAACCTACGCTATGTGTAAATGTCTCCCCATTTTTTTCCTAATCTGTCAGCTAAAACCAAATCTTGGCAGAGCAAATAGCGACACTGAGTAGCCTTGACTTAAGTGCGGTATGTATATTCCTTTTGATCACTGCATGAGACCTACATGGCATACCCAACATGATTATTACATTATCTAATTGCATCCCAACACATGTATTATTCAGGCCATGACAACATAATACTCTCAGGGTAAGGAAGAGATCTGTGTGCCTTAAGCTGTCTTCTGTCAAAACACCACCTTTTTTTTCGGGGCATTTTCCATAAAGCAATGATAAAGAGCATGGTGTGGTAGAAATGATCACTTTTAAAGCCTACACCACCACCGCGTCTGTAATTCATGTTGTTAATGTCAATCAATCTTTGTTTTTACGAGGATGCTAAAAGAATAACCAATAATCTATACTGAAGCATTCCCTTAAGTAAGTTTTTTTTTTTTTTTTTTTTTACTTGCCCTTTCCACTCCAGGAATAACTGGCCCCGTGAGTCTTGTAAGTGTCTTGCCCTTTCGGGGAACAAGGTCACATTGTTTACAATGGCAGCACAACACCTCTTTAATGTTCTCCAAAGACAGAGGACATCAAGGACATCTTTACCATGATGTTTCAATACTGTTCAGGACTTGCATCAGTAAAATTCATGTGTCATGTCAGCTGAAAGGATGTTGAATAATGCATTTTACAATTAGTACAAGTGCAGTGTTAAGGTGATGCATTCTGGCAAGAATATCTCAGTATCCTGCAGCTTCACTTTGAAGAAGCAAGTGCTTCCACCAGCAAAGTCTGTGTGGTCTCAAGCGCTACATAAATCAAGATAAAGGGTATGGCCTCCAGTGATGGTTCCCACACAGCAAATAAGACCTAAAGTAGTAAGGAGCGGTCACCAGTGATCCACAGACTCCCTGCTGATGGAAAAGTAAAAGCTTTAAATCAAAACCATTAGGCAAGGCTGCCATACGGCAACATGACACAAATTACAGTTGAGAGCACTCAAATGTGACCTCAGCAGTTACATGTGAATGACATGGAAAGGCTGAAGGTTCAAAGAGTATTATACAATAACACTGCTCTGCTGTTTTGAAGAGCAAAGTGGGTTTTGCACGTAAATAGGTTTCATTTGCTCACTTGGTCAGAGCTCAGGAAAATGTGAGGCAAGACGAATGGAATGAAAAAATTGAGTTACTTAATGATGTCTCCTTCCACTGGAAAGCAAGAGGGTGGTGCTCTTTACTACTGTATGCCAGAGACACAGACAGGCAGGTCGACAGTTATGAAGACGGATGAGTGACGCTACGCCTTCAGCACAGAAGGGAAATGAGATCAGATGTTGACAGTGCGATGGACAGATCCCTGGTCTGGCATTCAGATGTTTTCTCACATCTAATATCACATGATCTGTAAGTGCATCCTCTTCCCCAGATGAGACCTGCTCTCACTCTCTCCCATCTGCAAATTCATGCTTTTTTAGCTTCATTATACGTGTTGTATAATATGACTGAGCTTAGCAGAATATGTGCGGTACAGCAGGTTGCCTGAGATAAACGTTTCACAAGCAGTATCTTTCTGAGGACCTGAAGTCTCCTGTGTCAGCCGCCATGCTAAAAATCTGCAATGTGTATTTCATAATTCATAACACAGAGCCAGCATTTAGAAATGGGGGTATAAAGTGCTGAAGCTGGAGAAAGATTATAACACATATTAAACTGTCTACTGGATTGTCAGACTTGTCACAGTATACTCCCCTCATGTGCTGCACATTTATTCCATGCTGTGACTGTGCAGCTGCTGTTCTCTTCACCATGAACGATTATGCAGGCCTATATGTCTCCCATTGTACCCTGCAGCAGTTTAAAACACAAATAGATATAGAATATATAATCCTATATAAACAGAACACAGTCTGTCATGGGAGAGCAATCCTATGCGACAATGCAGCCTGAGGCCACTTTCATACAGCACACAGAGGAGGGGAGTCGGTAGGTGGCAGTCGTGTCCTATCTGCAAGAGACACATGGGAGAAATATCTCTCTTTCTGTCTCCCCTGTCTATCCAAACCTCTCTCTCTCTCTCTCTTTCTCTCACGCAGAAATGGTTGCACGCTTAAATAATAATTTGCAATTGCTTTCCCCTATTAAAACTGACCAGTGCACGAGAAGGACAAAGGTGAAGAATCAATTAATTAATGTCAGTCTTCCGGGTGAGATTTGGCGCACGGGGCAGTCCGCAGTGGAGACATTGTAGGGAGAGTTGAAAGAGCGACATGAGGACTGAAAGAGAGGGAAAACAATATTTCCTGCCCTCACCGCCACAGTCCTGCGGCTGACAGCAGCGCCGAGCAGTCTCACTTTGGGAGCTTGTCAGTGGGAGGTAACCTACATGATGCCCCCCTCGTGCACTTATCAATTCAGTGTCCGTCCGTGCTGCGCTGCGCGTTTTATTTGGGTACGTAAATGCCGAGCGCACTGAGTGTGATGTAAAAAGCGCACCGATGGATGCAGCCCGCGTGCGCGTATTGGTACTGGCTGATTTGTGATCACATTTTTTGAAGAAGCTTTAAACACACTGCAGTGGACAGAAAAAAAGGAGAAGACGGGGCTTGGACGAACAGCATTCTGTGGATAATTGGTAATTTCTTACCCCCCGTGTGTGTCAATGGATAGGCGAGGCTTGAATTGCCGATAGATGGAAAGAGGGCGCAGAAGTGATGACTGCCTTTGGTGAACTATAAGTCCCGTCCACACAGGGTGAATCAAGGCTCGGCGCGGAAAACATGTAAGAATTGAGCCGTACATCGAAGGCTCATCACACTTGCTGCCTGAATTGCTGATGGTGGTTTAAAGGCTTCTTGAGGATACCAGCTGGATTTTTTTCCCCTGTCGATGTTGCATCTCAAATCAACGCATTCTTTCCTCTCGAAAATGGAGAACCCGAAGAGAAGAGAGCGATATAGTGTAATCTCGACAACTTTATCAATTCTCAGATGCACAGGATACCTATCCACTCACTAAACTGCGGGACTTCTTTCACCGATATATCCAGGAGGGAGGAAATAGAAATAAGCATCTTGAAATCCGCACTGGGTTGTGAGGTGAAATCTAATCAGATTCAGTGGGGTTGATGACTAAGAAGTAATAGGGACTTGAAGAAAAAGTTCCATTTGTAAACGACAGCGAGCGGGACGTTACAATAACCCCACCTCTGCCCCTCAATGTATGGATGATGGTCTGTCACACAGTCTAATGACGGGCTTTTCAGGATGGATCTACCTGGAAATTAACCACACGAGGTTGTCCGAGCTCACCATGAATTGGAGACTTTTTAAACCTGTAATTTAGACTACAAATCCACCTAACTCATCATTTGGAGAAAACCTGGGACCACAGTGGGGTATCGCTTTATACCGGGAGAGTAGTTCCAACAATGGCACTTGTGGGTAGCTCCGTGTTATGTGCGTCCTGAGCGAGAGAGAGAGGAAAAAAAGAGGAAATATCGGATGCATTGTCATCACTGTGAGAGTTAACAGCATGTTCACTCAGACTGATGTGTGGATTACATACCACGTCGTTTTGAGAGTGGGGAAACTGTGTCTGACATGAAAATATCATCACGGATTCTGCAAAATCGCCTGAGAATTGCGGATGTTTTGTCGATGCAGTTTTTGGGGAGGGAGCGGAAGAGGTACCGTTCTCCGTCTAAAGCAGAGATCCTGCAGACCTCGGCGTCTTCGTGAACAAGTAAGTTAGTGTTTGTAGCATAAAAAAATGTTTGATTGCCTCACTCATTCCTATAACATAACCGCCCCCTCCTCAGCCTGTTCTTCCTGTTCGGATATCCAAATGAGGTAGTTTCTCTTCTTTTGATGACTGCAGTGATATGAACTGAATCAGGGCACAGCATTCCCAAGGCTTTACCCTCACTAATACTGCGGCCTCTAACTATAAGATCTCTTATCATGCGCTGATTTGGAAGATAAGGGAAAGATGCGCGCGCTCGCGTGGGTCTGCTTGCGTTTCACTGCGCGCCCTTGGAGTTCAGTGTGCGAGCATCAAGCTTAGATGTCAGTAACAAAAAAAAGAAAGAGTTGAGCTTTTCTGCTTAACAGCAAAGAAAGCATGTGTACAACGAAGCGAAGTAAATGCGGGTGGTTCTTTTCATATTAAAACATGCTGGATGCGTACAGGCCAATCCAGTCTTTACCTGCATGTTCTCAACCTACATCCAGTATCTGAAAATCTTCCATATTTAGCAAGGTTATTTTTATGCCATAGTGACCTTTGAGAAATAATTTATGGTATATATAAAATATGTAGTATTTGGATTTAGAATTCAAGGGTTGCATCTCTTGAGTCTCCTACTGATGCTTAAATCGTCAAACTGGTCCTTTTTCTTCTTCTTCTACGCATGCTTTACACAGAAGGCGCTTGTTCGCTGCCTCTGTGGAAGCCTGGGAGGGAGCTGTCCTTCTTACGAGGTGCTGAAATTAAAATGTGCTGTCCTCGCTCTGCCTCTGCTCAGCTAGAGGAGACATGGCTGTTGTAGAGAATGCCTCAAAAATCTGAGCCACAAGTCTGCTGCATTTAATCCTTTAGAAGCAACAGATGAGACATTTGAGGGTTTACGCCTGTGATATTCAAGAAGTTAAGAAGCAAGTTTATCTGTCTATCTATCTATCTATCTATCTATCTATCTATCTATCTATCTATCTGCCTAACCTGCTTCTCTGAATTAAAGATAAAGAGTACTTTAGGATGAGCACTCCACTCAGCTAATGTTAGTACAAAAAAACATATTAAATATTTCATATCAGTGCTTTTGAACTCAAGCAGGTGAGCTTTAAAAATAGACGCCTGTCATGTTGGTGATAAACCCGTGTTGGTGGTGGTAAAAGCATAAATAGAGGTGGCTGTCACTCCTCAGACAAAGAATGAATTGCATCTCTCACCTGTGAAAGTGAGAAACATGGCAGACATTATTCACCCGCTGAAAGAAAAGCCCTCCATATGATGGAGTGACATCACCTTGGGGAGACAAATTAGACTGCCGTTTTTACGTCTTTTTTTTTTTTTTTTGCCCTGTCAGAGGCTTTAGCATGATAAATCCTCCTAACATATTCCCAAGATTGTTTGTTGGCAACTGCTGCTGAGTGATTCATAGTAATAAGTAGAAAGAGTGTTCCTCCTCCCCGTTTAACACTCCTCAAACCTTCTCATCCCTGTGGAGATTTCCTCGGAGATGGATGTGGGCTGTAGGTTTGGGGGATGTTATAGGCTTTAAAAAGATCCAGCCAACATAAGAAGCAAATGAGTTTAAAAGTGACTGATTCACTGGGAAACTCTGCATCAGTGTTTGTTTATTTCACTATGCTAGAGTGACAACAGCTGTATCCCCAGTGTGTTCCTATTAGTCCTTCTAAGCAGTGGGAAATAGCCTTAGAGCAGGTGCAGCACAGGGACCAAAAGGGACTTCCTGTTGCTCACACAAAGCCAGCCCTCACGCTGATAATGTTGCTACCATAGATATCTGTTTTATGTCCAATTTCACTGGCCATTGTTGTCTGACTTATCTATTGAAAATCATTCCAAGCAGCCGTGTCAGAAAATTAATGAACTTGTCAGCTGGAAAAGGGCACCACTGCAATGAGGTGCCAGGGTCTTGCAAAGCGACAGACTGTATACCCATGTTCCCTTCCCACACTCCCTTTGTCATTTTTTTCCCCTCCTCAGCCTGTGACTCAGTTCAGATCAGGGCCAGCACTTTGTGCCATATAATAAAATGTTCATTTCTCAAATCGGATTAATCTCTGTAAAGCCCAGCTTAGGACACCATTAGCATTCATTTCTTTCACTGCCGGGGACTTGTATCAATAATGGAGCTACCCCTACATTTTTCATCTTCTCTGGGTATAAAATCTCTCAGGGGGTTTCATTCACTGAGAAAGGGAGCCGTTACAGTGATCTGTTATCTACTCCCTTGCCTTTTGTATTGGAGACCAGCAGTGCAATGCAGGGGGTCTGAAGTGGTAGGCCAGATAGGAGCTGGGAGCCCCTATGCTGGAGGTGAAAGAAGCCTTTATACAGTATCCACATAATGGATTATGGATTACAGATACCAAATTGAGAGCACAAACAATATGGCACTCAATATCACAAGCATTGTACTTTCTTTTTCATGAACCCCACATTCGAATAATCCGTTTGCAGCATTTAACATCCTATAATATCCCGCAGAGCACCTTTCTTTTGTAATTAGCAAAGGTTAATGTACATGTGAATGTATCCTTATTACAAGGGATATTTGAGATCCCTTGAATAGTTGCAGTGACAGGTTTAATCACTGTGGCAAATGTTTCAAATCAAGCTCACTAAGAGAGTTCATATAGATTTTGCAAAACACAATGAAGATGTGTTCTAATATTATTTATCTTGTACCTATAGTACAACAATCCACATGATTATCACCACAAGTATCCATGTCTGCTCTCAGTTGAGAAAACCAGAAGGGTGGACTTGAGTCACAGATTTGATGACTCGACTTGATTAAATCAAAAAAGACTTGTAACATGACTTAAACTTTAACACCAGTTAATCTTAAATTCACTTGGACTTGGGGCCTTTTGACCTGAAAATACTTTATAGCTCCCCCCAGAAGATGAATAAGTATATTATTTCCAGTGCCACAAATGTATTCGTTTTCCGAATCAACTAACATAAAGACTGTTCATTCCCAGCCAATCTGCTCTTAATCCTCCTGATTAACTTTGTCTGAACCAGTCAGACAGCATCCAATCAAGTGACGAGAGAAAACCACAAATGGTTGTAAAATGGCTTTACCTTTGGGGATGAGCACATTATGACTTATTCAAGACTAGAGTCTCAAAGTTTAGGACTTGATTTGGGACTTAACTTGGGACTTGAGTACAAATACTTGGTCCCACCTCTGGAGAAAACTTGGATATTAAGGTCAGGACAGAGGCAGTAGTGTTGTGAGTTTAAGTTTTTGCAGAGTGCATCATCGCTGATGATTGCTGCTTTTACACACAAGGTCAGTCTCGTGGTGATTAATCATGCATATTTTCAGTAGGCAGGAGGAGAGTCACCTTAAAACAATTGACGTTTGGAAGATGCTGTCCTAAAGCAGCAGTGACTAAGCTGTAACGTGATGGTCAGTGACACATTGTTTTAAGTCTGCATCACAGGCAGCTATTGTGAATGTGATAAAAAAAGAAAAACACCTCGGTTTCTTTTAAACTGTGCTGCTGGTAGATGACGCATGCCCTGCTTTGAAGAGAGTGTGGTGGTCAGATTGGTTGGCTGTAAAAAATGTAGCAATTTGTCACTGTTTTGTCACCGCCAGCTCACCCTCACAATAATCCCCCGTATAGTCTTTATTGAGAGAAAGGGAGTTGTTTCTGTCAACTGTGGATGATAATCTGAACCTGAAAACGTATGTTGTTCTGGCTTGTATAATATAATTTGCTCCATCGACCAGATACAAGCAAGCATCTTGGGCGCAGCACACATACACAGACAGACCTGAACGGTATCTGCAGTGGTCTCACTCATTAGTCATCCTCTCCACCGTGTCTGGCTGAATGCTCTGTCCAGGGAAAGAACAGCTGAGCAGGGGGACGGCTGCAGCACATTCCGCCAGTCGATGGATTAATCAATTGGTGTTCCAGCTCAGCCCATCCATCTCAGGGAATAATCTGGGAGACATCATAAAAGTGCCATTCTGTCATTCTAGAGGCCAGGGAGCATTGCTCCTTTTTTCCTGTCTCTCTCTCCACTGCTGCTCTTACAGTGGGAACAGGAGTGGATTGTATGGAATACACCTCAGTATGTTCAGCGTGGCAATACTGTGAGGTGTTTGCTTGTGTTTTTTGCTATTTTGAAATATTACAGCTTGAAATCTTTTTTTCTCCTGCTCTGACTCAGGGCTAAAAAGGAATTCTTCCAACTCCATCACTATCTCCCCATTTCCTCTCTTCCTTCGTAAAATTCAGCTAAGAGCACTGACCTGAATTCAGTGTGCATCATTACTCACCATTTGCCTTACATCACCCACCTTGCCAGTCATGATAATGGTGTCTTTTTGACTTAGTAATCCTCACCTTCCCCTCTGCTGCCAGTCTCTCTTTTCTTGACCTCGCTGGAACGTCACATGGTGCTAAAATGAGAGTGACAGCACCCGGGGTAGGGCCAATGTGACGGCTGCATTAATAACAGTTTGCATCAGTGCAGCACAAATACTCACAATCAAACACACACACATTGATAGAAATATGTATGTATGCGCTAGTGGAATCATTCTTCCTGCCTTCGGGGCATCTGGGCAGCATCTCTCTTGAAGTGATACTGGCCCTGGCCAGTGCATTAATTCCTGCTGCTAAATTAAAAGGTTAAATGGGCTTGGGAAGGGTGGTGGGCTATCTCCCACTGCCCTCCTTTATTATTCCAGATTGTGCCTTGTGGAGGTAAGATATTTAAGTCCTCCTCAGTAAAAAAAAAAAGAAAAAAGCAAAGGACAATAAAAAAGAAAATTGAAGGCAGGGTAGGAAAGGAGACCTTCCTCTCAGGCGTTGTCTTCTCAATCTTTTGTTGTTGACAGTGGAATTTAGAGTGAACTGAGCGAGCTCAGTGCTCTGTGCTCTAAACACTCGAAGTTAAAAACATTTGAACTGGAGAGATGCCCTTCAAACAGGTTTTTAGTGGTCGCATAGCAACAGAGCCATGACTAGCACATCCCTAGGCAGCTTATGAGCTGCTAACTAAAATAGAGGTTGTCAATGGACACCAGTCTTCAGTGACAAAACCAGTAAGAATCTGTATTTAAAACTATGGGCTATTTTAAAATGCACCGACACTCTTGTCAGCTGCCGTAAGTGATGGTCCTTCAAGTTTCTTGGATCCAGGTTCATTAATGTGAATTTTCTTCACATGCAGCCAAAAATCCTGTCAACCAAATGATTCACTTTCTCAGTCTGTGAGGGGTCACTGAAGACAAAGAAAAGCTGTGTTGTAGCAGACACAAGCATGTGCATGTGTGCGCCAGAGAATGTACTACTTACCTTTTAACTTGCAGTGTTGTTTTTGAGATGAGAAGAAAATGCCCTGTAGCTGTAAATCGGATACTTGACCTGTTCAAGCAGATGGGTTTCTCCCAGTGAAGAGGAAGCATTTCTTTTATACAGTGTTTGTCCATAGCAAACTGTTAGCTTTATCTGCAGGCAAAGTTGCAAAGATTTTGTACTACGCCGTCCAACATAGCAATTCACCAGGATCCATTTAATTTTCAGCACAGTGTCCTCTGGTGAAATCATCAAAATAGAGGAAACCTGGAAGTAGTTTGTACTGAAGGGCAAAAAACAAAAAACAGCTGCAACCTGGAAGCTGTTGAAATGTGTGTGAATCAAGTCCAGCAAAAACAATGAAATGAAAAATTCAGCCGCCCTCAGAGAATACTTTACAAAAGGGGTAATATTAAAAGCCAGTGTGTTAGGGTTTGACCCTGAGGGAGGCTGCACTAACACCAGCAAGACAGCAAGAGTAGATTAGTCTCATCATGACGTGACTACTGAACACACAGCTGCTCATTCACTAGTGAAAAAAAAAAACATCTCCATTGGTTTATATTGTTTTGAAATGGAATTTAAAAAAGTTCTGCATTGATGGGGAAATGAAAAGAAAAAGGAAATGTTAATCCAGAAGAATTTTAATTGAATCACCTTTACATCAAGTATTATACCATATTGAAATGGTAGGTTCGGCCTCTATGATTGTGTATGTAATTCAGTTTTGATTATTACGGTATGCAGATTGTGATAATGTGCTCTTGAGCGCCAAGTGTATATAAAATTCCCATAATCAGAAGCTGTGTAGTGTTGTTTTGAGGAGCACAAGAGTAACATTTGCAAAATCAAAGAGCTCAGAAGTCTTACCTGTGTAGGTTTTGCTACAGTAATGTGTGTGTGTGTGTGTGTGCGCGTGTGCGTGCGTGCCTGCCTGCGTGCCTGCGTGCATGTGTGCATGCATGTGCCCTCCCAAACCGGTGCCTTCTGCAGACCTAGGGGTGCAGAATGAGTGTCTGGGATCTGGACATCTGGGTCGAGCTCTGCCGTCTGTCTCCTAGATCTGCTTTTTAACTCATAAACCCAATCAGGCTGGCAATCAGATGGTAGCTCAGCTCAGCATCGCAGCAGGAATCTGGTCATCAGTCAAAGCCGCACAATACAACACAGCATGGTCACACCCCAGCTAGCAGTCACACATTCTCAGAGTGTTGAGCTATACAGACATTGTATCTTTGATCATTCGGGGGGACCCCCCCCCCCCCCCCCCCTTTGCCCATGACCACAGATTCTCATACCTATGAAAACACACCAGTGCACTAAATCGCAAGGAAACACACCTACTGTTAAACATTGACTCACACACACAAAATAAATACAAAAACACAACAGAATGCTCCAATTTCAGGGCAGACTTCATACTCTGTGCTCACAATTATTTATCTGTTTTCACCCATGAGCGCATGTGCATGCATGTGCACATGATGCACGTGTTCATCCGAGTGTATATCTGCGAGTGTCGGTATCCTTGTGTATTTTTTTCTCGCTACCCACTCACCCTGTTAGTCTCTGACCTTAATGTGTCACTCATCCTGGCACCTGCATGTAGGCAAGGCTGCCCTACTATGATAGTTTTGATCTGACAAGGATAGACTTACACTTGATTTAATCCAAGTTGTCTCTATGGAGTCTGCTGAGGTACCAGTCTGTTTCACTGCTCAGGTCAAGGCCTTGTGACAGGGGCTGTCAGTCTGCTCCTCTACTGTATGTGTGCGAGAGAGAAAAGAAATGCTTTAAGATTTGAGATATGTGCTGCAGAAAGGGCCAGGATGAATTACGGGAGCTCATGCATGCCTGGTCAATAGGTAATCTCCGTCATACTCAACAAGAATTAATCCTGAACAGATGCCACCTCTTATAATAAAAACCCTTGCACTTGTTTCCAAATAGGCAGCTTGTCAGGAATCAAGATAAAAACAAACAAACAAAAAGCTTTAGTTTCACATTAATTACAACTCAATTTTCACGGCTTCTTGGGCTCTTAAATGTACTCAGCACATAATAAGTCTGCAATAAAGGCTATTATGAATAAAAACAAAACAAACAAACATAATTTTCTAAAATTAACACATTTTCACACAACAGTAACTGCCGGAGGTTCTCAGTCAGTGACAAATGTCAATCTGTGTGTCAGCAGGTATTATGTTTCATGAATGAAAACAACAAAATTAAATTCGTGGAGTAGTCATGTCAAGAGAGGCAGTAGAGTGGTAGCCAATCATGCTTGATGGGAAGAGGGAAGCGTGTGTGTGTGTGTGTGTGTGTGTGTGTGTGTGTGTGTGTGTGTGTGCGCACGCCTGAAGCCCAATGGCTAGCCTCCTGCAGTCTGTGCCAGACTCCTCAGCATTTGGCTGCAGCCCGTCTGTCACTGAGGAGAGAAAATAGTCACACAACATTCAAAGCCTTGTCATATTTCATTTCCTTTTGGTGAATAAATTAACATAGTTTAACCACTGGCAGATGTGTTTCAATGGAAACGTATGTTACATTGTGTCAGATGCATAAATGCATACATGACAAAAGTGATCTAAGCAAGTACGATAATCTACAGTGTATTAAGGTTTAAAATGCAGTTGTTTTGAGCATAAAAGGATTATCTAGTGCTGACTGTGCATTCAGAATTCAAATAAATTCCTTGTCTGCCTTGTCTTGATTACAGTCTTTCTTTGGGTTGAAAGAGGGGACATGTTTGTTAAAAAAAAGCCACTACAAAGCCATCACTGCAAAAATATCTATCTTTTGAGATTTTGTCATTTATTGAGTTCCAAAAGCCTTGTTTTCTAAGAATCTGTCAGTGAGGTAAGACTAGTTCAAATAGTTTTCAATGCAAATCCACATTTTCAAGGATTTTATAGATGGAGCAGACTGCTTCACCAGCATTTAAGAAAGATCACACTTGTTTCTGCAAATGTCTTCAAACAGACCGTGTGCTCTTTTAAAAGGATGTTGCTTATATGTTAGCAAATGTTTTAAGGATTGTGTAAGACCCACAGGCGGAACAGAGGCCAAACACCCATTCATGATACTCCCAGCAGTGATCATTAAGTCCCGAATTGTTTTTGCAATGTTTGTGTGTGGTAAGCCAGTTAGGGATCCTGCTGTTTGTCACTGTCCTTGATTAGGGTTACTTCTTAAACTTTTCTTCTGGATTTTCTTTCCAGAAAGGTAAAACAATCGAATTCAGATATCTTGAACTTCTGAGGTTTTATTGCTTGTTTCGATTTTAAAAGTATGGAATTTTTAGTCTGCTGTTATTAGCAGTAAAAAATATATCATTCTGTGGTGGCTAGATGTTTGTTTAAAAGTCCATTTACAAAACCATCGCTGCAACAATATCTCTCTGTAGAGATTTCGTCCTTAATTGAGTTCCAAAAGCATTAATTTTGGAGAGTCTACCAGTGAGGTAGGATTAGGTCAGATTGTTTCTATGGAGATCCAAGTTTTCCAAGGATTTTCCAGATGATGCAGATTGCTACACTGGAATCGAAGAAATGTCACAACTACAAAAGTCTTGAAACAAGCTTATTTAAAAAGGAAGTGCATTGTTTCAAGAGTAATGTGACTCACAGATAATATAGGGGCAAAGCACTTGTCCACATGGCAAAGATCAGGATTGAATCCCTTCCAGTGATATCTTGAGCTATGACTTGATTTTTTTTTATTGAAGTTTGTGTGTGAGAAGCCATTGAGGGATCATGTTGTTTGTCGCTGTCCTTGATTGGGCGAGCTGCACAAAGGAAGGTCAGGCTTGATGGGATCAGTATGAACCTCTGTGACAAAGGTGGAGGTCAGATTCTTCCCTCCACTTTTAAATGTGTTTTAAATGTGAATTTTGTGTATTGTTTATCCTTGTCAAAGGAGACTTTCTGTCATTTTTGGGGCAGACATGAACCTTATCTATCCATCTATCTATATATCCATCCATCCATCCATCCATCCATCCTTCCTTTTATGCCAACTACCCATAAACTAAATTTAAAAGTTAAAATGATTAAAGGTATTTTGATTTTCATGAAGATTTTTCACTTTTTTTATAGCTCAAAACTGTGGAAAGTTAGTCTGGTGTCACGAGTTCTAATTCATACATCGTTCTGTGTTGGCAGAATTTTTATATTTGTAGATTTCCAAGAAAATGTGCATGGTCATTTTGGCATACTCCATTGGGAGATCTTTTTTGCTTGATGGCTTGCTGGCTGCGGGGGCATCGCACAAACGGCAGATCTCATGCCATTACATAATATTAAGTTTGTTGACAGTTAAGGATTTCATGCTGTGTGGAAGCCAGTTGATCAGGTGTACCATTCAAGTCGAGCAGCTGTAACCTCATCTCAAGTCGAACCGTAGAAGAGTCCTTGATATTTTTCGTATGTGGTTGTGTGAGTTTGATCCTTGGCTGCTCTGGAGTGATATAGTGATTATGTATAGTAACAGGGGAGCATTCTAGGCTCTATGTTGACTGCTAATTGGGCTCCAGTGTAACGACTGTGTCATATTAATGACCCAGATCCAGATCATTGTAATATTCATGAATTGTGAGGATTGCCTTTTCTCTGTGGGACTGCATGGTGCAGAGGTTTATGAGTGTGTGAGTGCGAGAGTGACAGAGTTTGTATGTTGATGTGGATGTGTGCATGGGTGTAGAGAGCAAGGGTTGATCACTGTGCACAGCTCTTCCTCAATTTATCCTTTTGTGTTCCTGAAAAGTGGTTGCAGTCTACTTCCTGTGATGTGGGTTTCCCTTTTTCCCTAATTCCACTGATATGAAAAGGTGTGTGTTGATTTAAATCTGATCTGCAGACAAGTGTTGTATGGTAATCTTCACTATGTGCTGCATTAGGTTGAGAAAGAAACGAGGAAAAACAGACTAGAAACCAGGTGGTCTATGTTAAATCATCTGTTTCAAAAGCAAATCCAGAATGAGCTGTTTTCACAGAGGATGACAAAGCCCTTTGGGAGATGTGTGTTGTTTTTTTCAGGGCATTGTGGACAGGTTAAAAGGGTCTTCTGTGCCTGATGAAACAGGTGGGACCCCTACAGTCACTGGCACGCAATCCTTCCTCTTCCTCCCCCCACCGGTGTGCTCTGCATTTGCATAACACTAATCGGAGCATAAAAGAGAGTCAGAATCTTTCTGTATTCATTAGCTTCATAGCTGGGTGTTTCTTTATTCTATAAAGGCCCTATCATGTCCTGGCCATCATATTGCATATTTCTCTGCTCTAAGGCACAATTCTGCTGTGCTATTTCTTTTTGCGATGCTTGAATTGGAATGTGGAGTTTTGTAGTTAAAAGAGGTCATATGAATGTGAGGTGTCCCTCACGGCTAAGAAGGCTAAACCACCTCAGTATGGAGGCAGAACAGAAACACGTTCTTCCTATTGTAGTCAGCACAAGATCACAATGGACATGACTGGTTGACTGATAAGAAAGGACAAGGTCTTTTGAAGGACAAATGGGTCCTGATTGTGGGATGTGTAAGTTAGGAACCGCTGCCTCGCCATTTTCTTATCGCTGTGCATATTGAGAACAATCAGCCACAAACTTCACCCTGCTCTGGACTTTCTGTGGGACTTTCCTCTAATTGGATTTCTTATTTTTGTTTCAGTTCAGTGTTCAGTTTTAAAAGATGAACCTTAATGGCAAATTGTGTTTCCTTGTACAGAGTAAAATGATGCATACAAAAAAACAGAGGGTGTTACTTTGGCTTCTCTCTTCCAAAGACAAATTAGATTTTAATGAAGAATGAAAGTGACTCTGTGGAGTCTCTGGCATAACGTCAAGATTCAGCACAGTAACTTTTGTGCAGTGATGAGGCATTCATTATAGCCAGTTAAGAATGGCAGCTATCAATCTGTAAATGAGCTGTGTAAGTCATATAAATCATACTGCAAGTGTAGGAAGCACACCCATAAATGTCAAAAATGCAAATAGACTTCAATGGATGGTTGGGCAAACAGGGGAAGTGTAGAGGATGTTTTTGTTTTTTTTCACCCCCAAAAAGCTAGGATCTTTCGTCGTCTCATTTAACGTGACAATGGAGGATTTCATCATTGTGAGGGAAAAGAGATTCACTGACTTAGGGGAGATCTAGTGTTCTCTGTGGTGAAAAAAGGGGAACAAATCTTCATAAGACCGTTCTGCCATTTTTGTACTCATTTGTTCCAACATCAAAGGATCGGCTGCATTGTGAGTACAGTCTCTGTAAAGTGGACCCTAATCCAAATTAATTGATGGAGCAATGCTGGAACATGCTTACAAGAACTGTATTGTTTTGTGAGCTTCAATGAAAAAAGTTCTGCATGAATTTTCGAAGTGGAAGAGAATTTTTTGTACATGTTTTTCTGCTGACTTTTCATCCGCCTGTATAAAGTTTTTTTTTTGTTTGTTTGTTTTTAAATGTTAAACACAACCTTGTGCCCTTTGGCTCATGGACACATTTTTGTAGCGTATCAACTTGGCACAAAGATCTTTTCGAAATACTGACATGCATTTTGAAATGAGGAGGAGAAACATGTTGTGCATCAACAGCACCATGGTTACAGTGCCTCTGCAGTCCTCACAGCTGATAAAACCAGCATATGTAAGCTTTGCTTTATTGACTTATAATGTTTATTTAATTTATTGTGGCCTTTACACGAGAGTTCATTCAAAGTTATATCACATAAGTTTATTTTAACCTTCAGTTTAGGAAATTATTTGATCAACATGTTTTGCAGCTCCAGTGGTGGATCTTCTGTAGGCGACATAGGCGGTCCTATACTACAAATCATCCATATCATCCAATCATCACTATCATACTACAAAAAACACATACCATGTTATTTGTTTCTTTGATATTTATTATTTCTCTTTCTTAGCTAAATTGCAATAATCCAAGAGGTGTTTGCCAAGGGTGCCAAATGTGGCACTGGGTAAGTCCCTGCCATCAGTGTGGTATTGTGTGTGTATTAGTTAGTGAATCAGCTGCAAAACCTTGTGAAGTACGTAGGATAAAAGTACTATAGAGTTCTCCATGGATAACGTTTTTGTTGTAGGCTGATGTGAAAGTTTGCATTGCCCTGGTTCCTGGTTGGGATTTTTTTTTATTTACTGACATTTTTTATGCGGTAGATCAAAACATGAAAGTCTCTTGAGCTTATGTTTACCACAGACCTTATTTCAGGAATTTAAAGAGCGCCTATTATGTTCATTTTTAGGATTATATTTGTACTTTGGGGGTCTACTAGAATATGTTTACATGCTTTAGTGTTCAAAAAATAGACCGTGTGTCTTATACTGCCCTTTGCTGCAGCACCTCTGTCTTAAACAGTGTGTCTGAGCTTATGTTCCACCTGCTGAGAACCCAGTTTGCTCTGATTGGTCAGCTGGAAGCCCAGTCTGCTCTGATTGGTCAGCTGGAAGCCCAGTCTGCTCTGATTGGTCAGCTGGCTCTCTCTATGTACATTTATTTCTATTTTTTGACATTCTAATATCATGAAGTTATGGAAGTAGATACTGAACCTTAGGCAGCTTAGAAGCAGTGTCTTCTGACAGAGAGAGAGCTCTATCTGGCTTGGGTTTTGGGGTTTATTACTTAGGAGACAGAAAAGGGAAGTATTGCTGAGTTGTGGTCACAAGTGGCAGTTATGGTATAATGGTGAATGAAAAATATAAGGGCAATGAACTGAACCACCAGTTACAAAGCCATGTTTTAAGTTTGCTTACACAAGCTGCCGCAGAGCCGAAAAAAAACCCCCAAAAACCTGACAGCATTTATTTGATCATATTCAATGTTAATTATTGAAACTTAAAACGAACTTCATGTAAAAAGAGAGAATCTGCTTTTCTCTTCTTTCAAAGTTACATATTTTACGTGGTGCTCAGGTATGCAACATTACTGAAGTACACATTGATCCCAGGCTGACCAGCAAGCCGCCTTACAGCCAGTTATTAGGCAAAACATCTTTTAGGCCAAATTGAAATAATCTTTGAAGCACAAAAGTGTATTGTGTGATGTAAATATTATTTTAGAGGCAAATGCCATCCCAAGCACCGTGAAATTAATCGAACAGAATTAAATCAAAGAACTTGGACTGTGCTCAGGCAATTATGAGCGAAGACGGGATAGAAAAAAAAATTAAGAATGAAGGTGATTTAATTTCATCTGCGGGTGCAAATGCACCCTAATTCACCTTTGAGGAACCGGGTCAGCATATTGTATTTGGCACTGAATAGATGCATGAATAGAATTTGCTACAGTACCGGCACATCATTATCTAATTTATTTGATTGTGAAATGTCTCACCCATTTAGTTTAATGCCTGCCTCACCTTGAAAATGGGTAAAGGGCCAAGAAGAGTGCTGTGTGCTCCAAGTATCCTGTGTACGGATTGCGGTTGCTGTGGCTTTTGGTGTGTCAGACCTGCTCGTGAACTCAGACAGCAAGTTCATGTCCACTTGCCAGATGCCTACTAACCTGCTGTCGTGTGTGACATTGCAGTCCCACTTTCTCAAACTGTGTCTTTGGCTGTCATTCAGCTTAGCGGGAAGTGGGAAACCTTCTTTTTTTCTCTCCACCCAATCAACGAAGTGTCTGGCATAATGATGCTCCTGCTCACAGTAAACTAGCATTTTGAATGACAGTTAGGTTGCAGTTTCTTGGATGCTAGATGAAATTTGTAGATGCTACAATATCTCAGACATTACCCACCGTCTGTGTCTTTGAATAACCTCAAGGTGCAGTAAGAGAAAAATACAGAGGACAAATAAGGAAAGCTTGAGGGAGTGTGTTAAAATGGAGGATTACACTTTGACATACCGTGGGGGGAGCCCTCCCCTTTTCAGTGCAGCTGAGGTCCAATGTAATTTGCCATGTTTTAAGCTTAGTGCCCAGGGGCTGTTACAGGATTTAAAGACCCAAAGAAATGCGCTAGACCACATAAATATGAAAGTAAATTCAGGGTGGTAGAGTGTAAGGCTGAGAAAAAGACAGATCAAATCTTCAGTAGCATATGCATACAGTACAGTAGCATCAATACTATGTATTTATTATTCCAGTCAGTGAGGGTAAATGAGGATGTATATTTACTGCAGACCAACAGGTGGAAAAACAAAGTAATTCTAACATAATTTATTAATTAATAATTACATTTCATACTTAGCACCGGTATCTCTGTAGCCCTTTTAACAAAGAGATTGCACCATGGCGCCACTACAAAATCCCTTCTGTGTGCCGCCTTTGTGATTTTACACAGAACCAACGAACAGCAGCATTATGTCGCTCCAGTGTTTGATGCCAGACAGTGTGCCGGCAACGCAGACGCAAAAGAGGCGTGACTGGCTAGACATTTAACACAACAGCATCAGCCTCTAGTGTGACAGCCCTGCTCAGCTCCCTGACCTCATTGTTGCTGCTATTGCTATTGCTATTTTTTGCTCTCTCCTATGTATGTTGCAGCAAAACATGTCAAAGAAACATCACACCCATCCTGCCCATGGTCCTGTCCTGCCTGCCGTCCCTTTCACCCAGATGCCTTTTTTAAGCTGTTATATGACAACTTTGTCCCCCCATGCCATTACCATACCTTTTACTTGAGCTCATTATTAAACTAAAAAACTCAGACCAATAAACATCCTTTGGGAAAAAAGGTTATTTCCTGTGAAAAACTTTTATAAACTGTAAACAGTTACCTATACCTATACCTATCACTTGGCAGCTATTATCTGTAGAAGTACCCTTTAGAAACACAGTATTCCCCTCATGATGGAGCCACTCTGTGGCAAGTGGTAGAGGACTGTTTTACTGGGCATGAAAAAGTGGAGCTACATCATAATTATAAAGTAGAGCATGGATGTATTCACAACTTTCTTTCTGTTGCAGTAAATGTTAAAAGAAGTGTTTTCATGTGTATTACCATCAACATTTTCTGCTGACTCACATTGTTTTAAAGGGTGATCCTGTAATTGTGTCTTGCCCCTGTTGTTTTTTCACTCTCTGTCTCTCTAACCAAACTAAAGACTGTATCTTCCTCTCTCATCTCCACTATCCTACTTCACACTCCTCTTTTTCACTAATCTCCATGTGCTTTATGCCAAGTAATTGGTTTAGAGAACTGTTTATCCACATCCTCCACATCTCCCACCTCATGCGATGCCGAATTTGGTAACCTGTGTGCCTTCAATCACTCAGCCATTCCAGGGGAGCGACAATACCCCGGCTGATTTCAGCTCCACTGTTCCCTCAGTAATGGGAAAGCTAAAGACGGCTGGCTGCTGGGGCATCGCACAAACAAGGCAGACTCAGGGAGGGAGCAAAGCTCCACCAGAAAGCAAGCACATCAGCGCTATTGTTAGCACATAGCGGGAGATTAGCACTGATGGCTGTATGCGAGCTAGCAGGCTTGGCTGGAGTTCTGTGTCGGATGCTAACCCAGCCCACCCCTGCTGCCGCTGCCACCATGTCACAATTAGCCAGAATAGCTGCAGACATGATTGCTCGCCCTGGTAGCAATGCAGTCAATCCATCTCCAATCACTGTGATATCACCACTCTGGAGATCATTATCAGCGTCATGAATACTGTGCCCGCTCTCACCTAGTAAATTGCATTCTTTGCCATAATCAGGAGATACACTATGCCTTGTTCATCGCTCTGATTTCTGAGGCTAACAGCATAAAGTGAATTGTATTATCTGGAGCAATACGAACACTTAAACCTAGGTCCATACAATAAATGTCAAAGCCTAATTGCATGAACACTGGCCACAGACAGGAACACTGCAGCAGCAAATGACATGCAATCTACCTCTACTATTCTACTGTTTCCCCACATATCATCTGTCCACAGCCATACAAACATGCAGAGTATTCCAGTGCCTCTGACTGATTACAGTGCATGATTAATTAGCAGACAGATTGCTAAACGGTGGTGAACATGGCTTGATGTGCAGAGGTAAAGAGTAGACTCTCTATGGAATACAATAATGTCCTCTATGCCCTCCTCTCTATCTCTCTCTCTCTCTCTCTCTCTCTCTTTCCCTCCCATCCTTCTCTCCCATCTATTTCTTCCTCTCTTTCTATATTAAGCCCTTCTGGGTTAATCATTCCTAGAGGACGACAGCACCACAGCATCGCAAAAAAAAAAAAAAAAAAAAGGCGACACGCAGCTGTGTGCAGTCGGGGTTCTTGTGCACCCACTTCCAGTGATTACAGACCCTTTAAAGGATAACCACAGATCTTACAGGCGCACTGTCTTCAGCGCCGTACACTTCAGAAGAGGTGAAGAGTTTTAACGCTCTGTCTTGGCCTCCTCTTGTTCTCACAGAACCAATTCACTTGACCTTATTCCTTATTTATCCTTATATTTGCCTGTCCTTTCGCTTTGGCGCCACAAGAGGGTTTTCTAATCTCCAGCTTATTATATGGCATCCATTCACCTCTCCTAACATCCTTGCACCTTATTTTGCTCCGCTGTGTCGTGGGCCCGGTGGGAGGCGAGTGCTCTAATTCATTTGTTTGCATATGGGGGATATGTCCAGCTCTGATGGATGGCTTTGGCTCTCGCAGTTCCTCAGTAGCTCGAGGTTTACAATAGAATTTGCTTTGAGTCTCTCAGAGGACCGCATCCTCAATAGAGAGATATAAATAAAACACCCACCCACACACACACACACACACACACACACACACAGTACATATGACATACTGACTTTCAATCCCCCCCCTCTAACCACACAGAGACATGCACACACAGATGAACTCATTACACATCTACATACTTATAATCACACATGTGCATACAGAATACATTATTCACCAGTGCCTACAGAAGCGCACCATGAATAAAAATAATTGAAACATGCATAAAAAAGAAAAAAACACTTAAAGAGTATGGTGATGTTTAAGTACAATAACCATTAAAGTTGTCTGATATCCTCACATGAAAGCGGTTGCCAGTAATTGTTCAGTCTGCTCCATGTCCAAATTAGTCTGCATGGTGACTCTCTTAATCAATGTGGTTGCAAACTGTGATGTGATGTGACTGCTAACATGGAGTCTCTCTCTCTCTCAGTGTGTCTCTCTCTCTCTCTCTCTCTCACACACACACACACACACTCCCGGGGTCTCCAGCTAAAGTTAAATGTCTGCCAGCTGAGTGTGTCCCTCAGTCAGGCTTTTGTTCGTCTCCAGCTGAAGCTCTGTTATTTGTCCGCCAGTAATTTGTCAGGAATGAGGGTTTAGGGTTGCCAAATTTGACACTAGTTTTATGTAGACACACACTTTATATTTTTAACCATCTTACGTTTAACCCCAATTGTATTTTTTAAGAAGGTCAAGAAGTTGAAATAATTTGTGTATTTTAATTAGGGCTGTCAAACACTTATTTTTTTAAATCACCATTAATGGCAGAATTTCAAAAGTATATTGCAATTTATCAGAATTTTTAATCACATTTGTTTCAATTCCGTTATTTTGCATTTCAAAACAGCTATGGAATCCATATTGATGAGCTAAAGCAATTCTTACCAGATTGTCTTGATTAGTAATTAAATGACAGAAAAAAAACTGCATGGAACTAGCATAAAGTGGGCATGTCTGTAAATGGGAGTTTAATGGGTACCCAAAAAAACCATTTCCATTCAGATATCTTGAGGTCAGAGGTCAAGGGACCACTGTGAAATGACCATGCTGTATTATGTTGCTACATTTAGCCTAACTTTGGAGTGTTATGTGGCCCCCAAGAAGCTAACATGACATGACATGGTTGGTCCGAATGGATTCCTACGGTCTAGTTTCAGATAATACCAGTATCATTACTGTAGCTTTTAAACTCAGCCCCATACAGTCTCTTACAGACGGAAATGTTGGCCAGCACTTAACGCGATCAAATAAAACGATATAACGTGTTTTGTACGGACCTTAATCAAATTGCGATTAACGTGTTCACGCTGACAGCCCTAATTTTGACATAAAGTGTGAGCTTATTGGTGTAGGTATCTGAGTAATGCTTCTTTGTCCATTTCAGAACAGGTCACATGCTGAGTGTTTGGTTGTGTCTGTTGGGTCTCTTCACAAATACCGTATGTAAGAATTTATTGTTGGCTGAAGTCACACTCTCTGATGATGCTATTTTGCAGACGTAGTTCTGAGTGCCGCATACAGCTTGTAGCACTGAATGCTCCAGCACCATCCCTTAATGGGATATGTGTTTGAGTTCAAACTGAAACAGCACCCTGCCTCATGAACAAATCTGAAACAAAGCTGTGTACTCCGCTGTTGTGATCCATGCCTTTTGATGCCAAATTAAATATACAAACCCTTGAGACATTTTTGCATCTGTAAAACCGCAGAGGCCGAGACGCCTGTGACTTGGCAGGGTGAACAGCAGGCATGTGGCAGGGGAAATGCACTTCTTCGGTTCATTTCGTCCCTCCACCCTTTCTCCCTCTCTCTCTCTCTCTCTCTGTCTCTCTCTCTTTATCTCTCTATGGCTCTCTGCCTGCCTCATTCTCAAAATAGAGCTACAAACCTGAGCACCATTTCTTGGTCAGGGAGCACCAGTAGTATTGTAGGAGAGCATTCGCGCACTTGTTCTATTATTACATCCTGGTTATGTAAACCACCAGGAGACGACACCAACGAATAGTGATTCACCATAATTCAATTGTATAACAGGCCTACTTCGACAAGGAAATCAGAGGCGATGCATACGTGTGAGAATGTGAAAGGGGAGGGCTGCATTGGTTGATTCATTTCCTGCTCATTGAAACCATTTCTTTAGTGACAGGTTTCAATAGTAACATGTTTTCTAAGGTGAAATCAGTAGCTGACTGTGGAATTGTGTCTCTTTAGTTCACAATTGAGTCATCCAGACATTCTTTGTGACGAAAATGGATCTCAGCTTGGTACTAGTTCTTACTCAGTATCAATCTATATTGTATGAAACTTTCAAAATCTGCCTCTCAGCCACAACTTTTCAGAAGCTAGCTGTTGCAGGCTATGAAATATCAATTGGCAATGTTACTTAACTTACAATGACAATGCAATGAGACAATGACATATTTAATAAAAGAATAGGAACGTTCACCATTTTATAAATGAAAAGTTGAATTAAGTAATCAAATGAACCTTGTGTAGGTCTGGTCTGGAGGTATTTAAATGAGTCTGGCATGCCCAGTAGCTTGTGGTGGCAAATGTTAATAGCTCATTGAATGTTTTTTTTTTTTTTTTTTGCTGCCAGCCACCAGCTAGCAGCCAACAGAGCTGAGAATGTTATCTAGGGGGAAACGGGAGGGTGGAAGTTATGTATCACCTTCTATAACAGTGTTGTATTGGTTTCAGTGGTAAGTGGTATTGGCAAGCTAGCCAGTGGATACACATATGCACTAACTTGCACAGATGTCCTTACCACAACAAACCACAGAGAAGCTCAGATTAAAACACACACACAGAGGTAGTGTGACTTCATTCTCTGCTCATTATGCCATTTCTCAACTATATCTTTTTGTGACTGTGTGAAATAGTGGTCTGATGCCATTTTAAACCTATGAAACCTGCGCAAATTAGCTGTGTTAGATGGCGTCACACCATTAAAGCGAGAAATTAGTGTACACCATCTGACTTATCTCGCTCTTAGTGATCAATTTATAGTATATGGATGTATTATGTTATTTGTATCCATGCACTGAAAAGAAGATATATGTAACAGAATCACACAAATAAACACAAATTAGCTCATTTGACAATGCATTCCAATATCAAATATGACTTCTTACTGTGTATACCATAAGCATGGTTACACCTTAGCTACTACCAAATGGTTAAGGTAAAGAAAAGATTTCCTTCATGGTTAATGGAAACCAGTGTTTACCTTTGATATGAGATGGGACCTGGCCGTTTGTTTCTAAGCCACATGCATTGTAATCACACCCAACAACATTGTTCCATTAAAAAAAGCATCAAGCCAATTCCTGCTTTAGCACTGACTGCAATAACTGAATGTTTCATTCTGTAAAATAAATGACTAATGCTGTGGGTATCTATTTTACCCTCATACAGTAAAAAAATGTGTTTTTCTAAATTTGGGGCAGAGATATCCATCAAATAGTATGGCAAGATGGCCAGTGTACTACCAAATCAAACATAGTTACGAGACAAAGGAGGGTATATTTATGTGATGATTCAAAAATCTGACTATAATATTTTTTTTTAGCTGTGTAAACAAGAATCTTATATAGCCCCAGTTCAAGCTAATTCCTAATAATGAAATAGCAGTGTTCTCTTTTGGCCAAGACTAAGTAAAAAGAAGTCTGTCCACAGTTAGTGATGTTTTTGGATTACACTGAGTTATATTATAAGGTATTGTTTTCTACCCCCCACTCGCAGCTTGAAAGAGTAATTCAAAAACAAAGTTTGGTGTTTGATCTTAAATACAAAATAGATATGTGAAAGCAGCATGTAAACAAGGATATTACAGCAATGCTTATCCATTGACCTGTAACACTTGGCTGATGGCCTACTTTATCCTCACATCTCCCTCCCTCTTTAATTCTTTAGCTCTTATTTTGCTTGATGCCCGTGATATCCTCATGTGCTCCAAATTGATGAAGCCAATAACTTTAATCACAATATCTAGATTAATTTTAAATTTCAAATCATTGCATGCACCTTGATAATCTGTGTACAATCCCTTGACATCAGACACAACAAAATATATGGAGCAAAATCTGAGATTTACATGTTAATCCTCGAAAACCGGTTATTCAGTGGAACTGGGATGTTTCACAACATATGCCATGTTAAAGAAAGCATGAAAATCTAATAACCCTTTTTTCATTGTGACTTGTTACACAGTGTCTGTTTTTTAGTCATGAGATGCCATTTTATTTTTTCAGGTTTTCTAAGCTCTCTATTGATGCTATACTGTCGCAGGAAAGACAAGTGGATTAAAAAAGAAGGCTGTTGCTGGCACTCGATGTAGACCTTCCACATATATTTCAGTACGGATCTGAATTTACACAGCACACTCAAAATAGAAAGATAAAACACTGGCAAATGGTAGTAACATTTTACACAGGTCACGTCGTGCCATGCCATCTGACCTGGCAGGCCTCCCAAAAAAAGAAATAGAGGGGAATCACAGCTGCTGTCTCACACTTTCTCTCCTCTCCCTGTTTCTCGCTCGCTCACAGACAGGCGTTACCCCATCTATCCAATCCACATGGGGGGAAGCACAGTCTTAGTTATCATGTTTAATTTGTTTCCCACTGTGTCTCTAGTGTTCTCAGCTGAATTATCAAAGCGGTTTGATCTCTTCTGTTACATGCACTGTGTATGCTAACCAAGTGAGAGAAAGAACATACTGTAAGAGAATGAAGAGCTTTTCATTATCTCAGACATTGTCAAATAATTTCTCAGATGTACTCCTTGAATAGGTATGATTTCATCTATGCATGTTGAATAATCTGTCTGTTTGCAGTGACAACTACAAACTGCTCATATGGATGCAATAATGTGTTGTGAATAAACTAAACTGTGATACCTGTCTGGATAGGTTTGATCATGTAACGTGAGACTAATTTTGTGAAATTTACGCCTAGAAGCAGATCAAAACAAACCCTTGCCAGTGCATGTGCAGCGTGAGAGCACACGGTGAACTGGAGTGTAGTGAGCAATGACCCATGCTAAGGTTCTGTGCCGATAATTAAAGTTCATTGCTTTTCCATTGCGCGTTTTTTTAAAATTTATAGCCTAATTTAATTTGCCGGGGGGGGGGGGGACAAAAAAAATAAAGTGCACTTTAGAGTCTAATTGATGCTGGTTTCTCCTTAGACCTGCATCCTCAGCATTCTTCCCCTCCAACCAATGAAGTTAACTAGGCGCGGGATGGAGTGCAGAGGAAGATAGAGGGGAAGGGAGGGACAGGCAAGGGGAAGAGAGAGAAAATAAGGAGGTTATCGCATGGGGGCTGCAAATTTGATTTCTTCTACATCCATTGTTAGCTCGTGGCTTTGAGAGACAGTGAAAGCAGAGTCCATTTTGTCGTTACTGTTGTGAGGGAGATTAGCAGAGGCTGCACTTGTTTCTATTTGAGGAATAATGAAGAGTGTGTCCCTATACAAACCCTACTCGACTCAGCAGTAGCAGGTCCTCTATTAGTCCCCCCCGCCCCCTTTCACACACCCTGTCTCTCTCTAGCCATAAAAATGTAAAAGCATGTGATGGTTTACTCATCCTGTTTTTATCCAGCTTATAAAATAAGATAGCACAGTGGGTTTGTGTAGTGGCATGGCAGTCAGGATGTGGAAGAAAGTCATGTGGAAATGGTAAACTCCAGGGGTACCACGCACTCGCCAGGTGAGAATTCTTACAGAGGAGCTCAGCTGCTGAGGAACACTTCGCTGTACTGTAGCAACAATGTCATCTTAATTATGTGCTTGCTGAAAACCCGCACTGACACAAGGCCCGGATCCCTCCCTGTGGCAGAACGAGGAAGGGATTGCCTCACATCGGTCTGAAAGTATGAGCTCCCTTGCATACTTTCTGCAGCACTCTTATTTTTAGTAGCTTGACTTTTAGCAGCTATGGGGAACCTCCCAAATGACCTGAATGTAAGGATGCATTTGACACCCTTGTTCATTAAGAGAAACAGGGAGCACAAAGGCATCCTTTCATGGGCTCCCATGACAACACAAGAATGCCTGGAACAGGCCATGGAGAGGCAGCCTTACAAAGATTATGTAGCCCCACTTCTCTGCCTCCCAATAATTCACTCTGGTCCTGGTGGAGTAAAGGTGTCAGCCAAGACATTCACACCGTCGCTTCATCCGAACAGAGAAATGGAATGATGAAAGGAAAACACCAGAGGGGATGGGGGAGGACAAGTGGCTCTTTTAATGACTGGTGTGTGATGGGAATGCTGTTAATGAGGAGGGCTGGGATAAGAAGCGTTGCTTCCCACGTAGAGATAGACAAGCTTGGGAGGAGCCTGAAGAACAACTGGGCTCAGTCTGCTCGGTGCCGTTACAGCTGAGCAAAGCCAGGCAGAGCTCTGCAGACCACAGGAGTGTGGGATGAATCAAGTTTGACTGTGAGGCAGGCAAAGATGGCATCGAGAATGAGCAGCTCCTCTTTTTCTTCTCCTCTTCCCCCATCTCCCAGAGAGACAGTGGCAGCTCTCTGGTGAAGATCTGAAAGGTGGGAGATGGAAAGTGAGCGGGAGTGGGAGAAAGAGGGAGAAGAGAGAGACAGTAGCCCCAGGAGGGTACATCTCCAGTCAGTAATTCCACTGGGGCTCTCCCCACCGCTCTTCAGTTTCCATCTCCAGATGAAAAATAAATAACCTCTTCAGACGACCTCCCTCTCCTCTGAGAGAAAAAGAGAGCTTTCCCAAGAGCAGTGTTCACTTTCCATGTAGTTATCTCTCTGTCTCTCCTCTTTAACTCTGTCTTTTTTCACACACTGTCACTCTGTCCACATGTATTGTAGATGGAGATGACCACAGCATGTTTATGTTGTATAAGGAAATGATATTTAAAATATTAATTCACAACACATTCATGGACATGTAACCATGCTCGCTACAGGGTAGTGAGCATGATTTATTCATTTTATACATATTACAAATTATTTCAAATTACAGACCAGTGCAATACTGTGTTCTATTTTAAATATTCACATTTGTAAGTCTGTTCACCAGCCCAAAACAGAGGATTTTGCCAGCAAAGTTACCACAATTTAGGAAAAGACTTAACACTCACCCTGCACCATCCTCTCTGTCTTCATTCCTCCCTACTTAAGCACATTCAGCTTCATGATGACTCATATACTGAAGTATTAGGTGCATCACTCTACCTCCACCCTCAGAGTGCCGTCTGCTTCAAGCCTGTGTTATCAGTCTGTGTCAAGGTACATAGTACAATACGGAGTAAGTAACATTTACTTATCTCTGCCACAATGGAGCGTTTGCTCCCTGTGCAAGCACGACTGGCAGAGCATGGCAGCTGGTGCTGCCAGGCACTGAAGCTAAAGGCTAGTCTGGCGCGAGATTGTTCTGGAAAGCGTTGTAAGGCTGATGGCCTCGTCAAGAGAGAGAGACTCATGGCCGATTGTGCATGACGAGTGCTCCCTGCTATCTGATGCTTCTCCTTGGGCTTTCATGCAAAAAGCTGAGTGGAGGAAAGGCTGTCTTCCAGAAGTGTATGTGTGGTTTTGATTTTCTGCTTTGTACTTGTAAAATACTCTTACATTTAGCATTCATTTTGCAATAGTTGCTGGAACAAAACAGACAATGTCATGTTCTGTTAATTCACATGTTAACATTATGAACATTTAATACAAACATGTTTCTCTTTTATACTTTCCATGTCCTGCATAGTCATTACAACAGCTTTGTAGCTTGTCTCTAGGAGCATGTGCATCAACACATCTTCTAATTTACAGATGCTCACTTCTGTCATCCCCCCTGCATTCGACTGCATGCCTTTAGCATGATAATGTTCAGCATCATAATTTAGCCCTCATATTACATCCTTTCTCTGGTAGCATGTCAGCATTTCCTTTCTTAACTCTACTATCAACTTCAACCGCTGATACCTGTAATGAACGATCTGCTTAGTGCTGATATCGCATTATGAATCCACTAAGGATCCCAAGTGTTGAGCCCAACAGGGAACAGGGGAGCTACACTCCTGTATGCTCACTCTCTCGCATGCTTCACAGCTGTAGCCTGATGACATGTCTTTTTTAAAAAGCTGGGTGGAGAATAGTCTCGGTATGTGGAAACTGACATTAATGCATTAAGAGGGTGTTATGCTGGTTTGTGTACTGGCTGGGCTCTCCCATTTGAGGCTTAGAAAAAGTGAAAAGGTTAGATTTTTCAAAGCAAAATTGGGGCATTTATTGCAAGGGAAAAATAGCATCTGGTTCATCTACACTCAAGCATACATAGACAATAGTGTATGCACAAATGAACACACACGTGCACACATGAAACAGAACACTAAAGTTTCAAGCCCTGCAGCTGTCTCTAGAGTATGTAATGTTTATTATATTGTGCTATCTAAGAGTATTTCTTGATGAAAATGTAATGCAATGTAAAGTTTTACCTGAGGGCAGTGCAACAGGAAAGGTCAAGGGGTCATTACAATCAAATACATTAATCTCCTTGGAATCATGAATATAAATAGCATAATTTCTTGCAATGTGCCACGTAGATGATGAAATTTCTTATAAGTGAAGTTAACATCGGGTCCCTATAGTCAAAAGGCTAAATTCTCTGGTGAGTTGCAATGTTGCACTCTGCCTAGTAGGATTTGATAGTTCTTGCGTACAAGTGGGACTATTTGCCTGGTAGTGGCTGGAAACACAATTAAGTTAAGTTTTGTTTATTCAGGAAGCCACCGTGAGATGAGAATACAAAAGAGACCTGGGAACGGGATTCATGCTCTTGGGACCAAAATATTACAAAGCAGATTACATTAGAATAATCAATTAGTTTTCAGATGTCTTATGTCTGATGTTGAAAACTTAATTAGATTGTAGCACCAGACAAAAACTCATTAAGTGTCTAAAATGAAATTGGTTCATCCTCTGGTGCGCATACCATGTGCTTTGTTAATTTCATGGCAGTTTGTGGATTATATTATATTTGGCATTTGTTGTGAGCAAATAGACACTGTATCATGCTGTGTATGCTAAAAGAAAAGTCATATGGTCATCAAAAAGGAAAGATTCGTCCTCTGTGCACCATGAATATCGACAGTAAGTTTGACCATACAGTAGTGCTACTTAAAAGGTGAGGAGGAAGTCACCAAAATTAACTAAAACCATTCTCTGTGGACTAGATCCATAGTAATTGGCACAGCAATACAGCCAGTGGTTATCAGGCTGTTGGTCTCATTTGAGAAGCCAACAAACCATCTGTAAGCTATGTCGAAAACAGGGCTAAAAAAAAATCAAACTGAAGTAACCATACTTCTGCTGACACAACAAACTATTAAATATTTTATGCAGTTTAGTCTGCATGCTCTGACTGCCTAAACACTTAATGATCCAGATTTTCAGAGTTGGTTTTTATAGCATAGTTATACACAGGCATTTCATCATAAAACAGCTTAATGTGACTATACCAAGAAGTCACTTCCTGCATCAAATGGGACACCAACTGAAGCCCTCTATTTAAATCCTGAGGAAAGTCCAAATGAGTAAAATCTGAAGAAAGAACAGACGGAGAATATTAGAGAATATTTCTCTATTTTGTCAGTTTGCCATGTTCCTTTCATGGTGCAGCATGCTAAACCACTTCAGTTACTGTTCTCATCTCTTCTTGGAGACAGACAGTCTCGCCGTGATGCCCATCACACCGGGAAAGGAAATTAATGATAATAAAACTAAAAATATTCTACAGCTCACCTCACTCCTTTTCTTACCCCCCTCCTGTGTCTCTCACTTTTCTTGCTCACATATCACACTCATTCGCCCCAAAGATTTCAGTGTACCACTCTCCTTTTTCTTCTTGATTTGTATTCTCCTTTTCTCTCTCTCCAAGGTTTCATTTCTCAGCCTCACCTTACCATTTATTCATTGCCCTCTCCTTGTATTTTACTACATTTCTCTTATTCACAGTTTTGGGAGACTGCTCACGCCTTTTCCTCTCACATTTATTAATTAACAAGCACTGTAAGAAGAGTCGATTTTAGTCTTAAGCTTCCTGTTGTACAATCCCAGGTTGCTTGTGCATTGATTTGCATTACATGTGCTTAATGGCTTAGTGTGTTATGCCTCCTGTATCACCCTGTGGTGGCATGGCATCCATTCTCATGCATTTTTCTTTAGAGGCTTGTGCCAGCCTTTCATATGAAAGTCAGACATTTCGAGGGAGAGATTTCATATTGGTAATTTACTCCCCTCTCTCTCTCTAGGGCTAACCGTGCTGTCTGTGTCTTTCATCTTCCCTGCTTCTCCTCAAACTACCTTTTACCTGACTTTTCCCTCTGCCTTTTGAGTGTTGGTATTGTGTCCCTATTTGCCTCCCTCTGAATATTTCTCTGTATGGTGTCATCTTTAACGTCTTCTTCTCCGTGTAAGTGTCGTCATGTAGTTCTCTCATCCCTAATGACAGGGCCGTCACAAAAACAGATCACAATGTCTTGGAAGACTAACATTTTTGATGGGGCCAAACCAATTACCTCTCCCATCACGGACAACTGACAGCAAGACTGTATACTGGTGAAAAGTGAAGACAGGAGGGTGACTACAGTTCCATTTTGTAGGCAGATGAGGAGAAGGAACATTTCCTTGTCAAAAAATAATTAATCAAAAAGTCAACACTGGCCTGAAACTGAGAGCCAAAGGAATGTTCCTGCAAACACTTCACATCACAGTCATTCTACCTTTTCTCCTGCCCTCTTTGTCTTTGTTTCTCTATTTCCTTCCCAGCCCAGTCCGTCAGCCCTTCTCCCTCTCTGCAGAACATATCTCATCCCTCCCCTCCTGCCTGATCTCTCTTTGGACTCAAAATGCTAATTCAGTCAGGCACTTAATCAGACATATTAATTCCATATCTCCCCTGATTGCACTAATTCCACTCTGCAACAACGTTCTCTGCGGCATCCCTTTGGTGCAGCAATTTTTAAGCTGCAGCGCTAACCGCTTTCTTTAAAACAAACGCCATGTGTTGACAACAAGTGCATGGCAAGCATATGATGGGCACAAGGCTACATACGGCAGTCTGTGTTGTATCATGTTTTTGCTATTATCTTTCAGCCTTAGAGCCATTTCAATTCCACTGGACATGTATATAGCCATGTTTTGTGTCATCCTGGAGAGAAGTACATGAAGGCATGCTAGTAAAATAAATAGATCCCTTCTTGGGACCAGTTTGTTGATCATCAAAAAGAAAACATGGGAACAATGTCCACTGCTTCTGAATATCTTTGGCTAAACAGCACATCATGGCAGCATATTTGTCAGTATTTCAAGAAAGTCTGGTTCTCAGTGGCAGTGATTATTGACATTCATGATACACTGCACACACAAGCATTCCTGTACAAACACGCACACACGCACACACACACACACACACACACACACACACACCACACACACACACAGAGATAAACAGAATATGCCTGAAAAGCCACTAAGCTGTCATATTGTCTACTGACAAATGGTGTACATAGCTAAGACGTGTATTAATTAAATTCATATTAAAGTACTGATTTAGCCGCATTCTAATTTAATTAAGTCACAGATCATGTAATTGAGAGAATTACAAAATTGCATTCTTTGTTCCAGATAATTGTATTCCATCTTAATGCCTGCTTTAAAGTCCATTAATTTGTTTTATCTCGTCACCATCGTCTTCCTTAGCCTTTTTTTAAGTGGAAAATATGGCTTGGAATCTCTATGTGCATTTGCATCACGTCAAAGCAAACCTTAAAGATTTCATGGATCTCTTTAAACTTTTTGATATGATCTCTCTGCATTTACCAGCACAGTCAGTTGGAATGGAGCCATTCTGTAGTCATTAAGCAACAAGAGTGTATATATCACATAATTAATATTCTATCTATCTAGCTATCCCTCTTTTTTCCTCACTGTCCGGCCACTTAGCAATCTGGCCTGGCAAGGGCCCTCTACCAGACACAGATGGATTTACCATTAGATAATGACAAATGGCAGGCACAGCTGAGCTGATTTCAGCACTTACTGCTCCTCTGGGAGCCTGTACTTACCACACTGCAAACCACACTGACCACCCCCACCCAAGATCTTAATTGAACGAGTGGCTGTGCAGCCAATTGATTCAGCCTGACATGCAATTCTGGTCATTTCCAGTTGGTGATGTAGTGTGACCTGCAGGTCAAAATATGCTGTGATCTGGAGCAGAAGGCACTGACATTAGTCTTGATTTGTTGGACTACTACTCTTCCAGAGAGGGACTTTATCTCTGAGTTCATGGGAGATAAAGAGGGAAGAAATAATGGCTGAGCAGATCTTTGATGTCCTGCAGACTCCTAAAGATACACGACTTGAGTTTGTTTTTTTTGTTTTTTATGGACTGACTGATGTTGAAGATGTGAGGGTATAATAAATGGTGCTCTGGTGTCCATGCAAAACATAAGGCAGCATTAAAATGATTTGGGGAACTAAATTGCTGCAACGTAGGTGTTTGTTATGTTTAATGTTTTTGATTCAGAGATTCATGAGGCAGTGAGTCCACCACAATCTACCGCATACAGAAGGTCAATCTGCAGCCTGTCTACAGTAGGTTTGACTTTCCAAAATGGGTTATAGCAGCATTGACATGAAAGTCACATGTTGGTTGAACTGATGCAGTGTGATAGTATTTGCAATTACTTCAGCTCTTTTTTCTTCTTTAAGGTAAATGGTACACTTGCACATGAGCAAACTAATGGCCAATGCTGTGTAGCACATCGTTTTATTTTGTGAATATGGTATTTCATTGACTGCCTTAACAGAGCCTTTACACTGAACTTATATAACAAAACACTGCATACATAAAACAACTATAAAGGAGCTAATCATACTCTCTGATATCTTATCCTACAAAGACCCAACCACCATTGAAGCAGCAGCTGTCTGACAGGCCAGACTGTCTGCATGTGTAAGGTTTGAGTATGGTTCTTTCTTCTTAATTAGAAAGAACATACATCTTTTAGACACATTCTGAAACAGTGGCTCGAGTCACGCTTTGAAAAATGCAATGATGCAGTGTTTTGTCAAAGAAGGAGGAAAGCCAGGGGGTGTTTTGTGTGTGTGTGTGCGGGGTACAATATTGATGCTGTTGATAATAACAACAATGATAATGATTACAACGGCAAAGCCCATATCCATCATCGCTATCTGTGGGCATAATTTGTCATTCCTATTGAAGTTTCAGCCACAGAGAATTAGATAGTTGTTCTTTAACTTACTGTGCTGCACTTCATGTCGTTTTACAATATGCACTAGCTATGACACTTACTGTTCTGCCATCATCAGGTCTTCTTGTAAATATATATCTTGCGTAGCTTGTGAACAATTTAGTCTTATTTATAACTTGTTCATTTATATTTCAATGTTTGTTTACCATAGTAGCCAAACTGTGAGCTGTAGACTGGAGACTTGAGACTTGTGGGATGGATAAGTGTGGTGAGACAAAAATCTACACTAAATTGATCCCGCTAACAAGTATTGTCTGTAGAGCCAAAGCCTGATATAGCTTTTTGGCCTGTGCCATGCACCTCCATTTTCCAAAAACTATAAATAATGTTACCCAGTCACTGCGAGTCAATTGCATTCATGTTTAGATAACCATGACTACTGTACGACTACTGTACTACTGTGCAATACATCATTTTGAGTCAGTCCTACACACACTGCCCTGATTCCTTAAATATTTACTAGAGCTCTAACACATGTACCTGTATGGCACCCAACAATTTACTGCAACATTTTTTAAAGCAGCAGCTGTTAAAGGACATTACCTAGAACTGCAACCCATTCTTAAAGATTTGCATCCTCGAAAGGAACAAATTTAGCCCAGGCTTTTGGCAATAACAGCAAGAGACAGACTAATACATGCTTGGTTTTAGTTAGGCAGGCCTTTGCATAATTATACTCCTTGAATTTTCAAGTGTTGGGCTTTTTAATGCATAAACAAGAGAAATTGTTCTATTCCACTCCAACCTACTTATTCATAGGCAACTGTCCCTAATTTAAAGGTTCTGTATACGACAGTCAGAGCATGAATATAGCCACACAAAAAAAAATGTCATGTAAGGATAAAGGCAGTATTGGCATCCTGGGCAGAATATAAAGTCACACTGCCTATGTGTGTGTTGTAATCTGAGCTACTCTGTTGTGGTAGATGGGCTGCCTGGGCATGCATGTCAGTGTGTATGAATCCTTGTGTGTGTATCCTGCCGGCTAACTAATCGCCACCAGTCTGCAATGCATAAATACAGCAGTTATGGGCACCAGTGATAATGGCAACAGTATTGTCACAGAAGCATAGCGTCCACCCTCTGGCAGGAACCCCCAAAGCTGAAAAATGGAGCGCTAAAAACTGCAGTTCCTCAAATGGCCACTTGAGGCTCACTCCAATAAAAAGTAATCCTTATAAACCTCCATATTGAAATGCCCAACTTTACTCAAATTTTAAAAGCCTGGTACAAAAAACTGTTTTGATCTTGATAGCTAATTTTGTGACAATTGTACATGGTGTACATTTTCATATTACTCACCCATCCACATTTTCATAAGGCTTAAAGTTGCGCATATTTAAGGGCAGGGCCATTTAAGCGAAAGGATGTCTGTGAGGTATCGCTACAGTCTGTGAGTAAGGTACACCTCTCGCTCTTCACAACTCCATCCTCTCATCAAAATATGGTCACTTCTGGCTCCAAAAAAACCAAGATGGTGGCAGCAGAAATGCCAAACTCAAAGCTTCAAAGTAACAGTCCACAAACCAATAGGTGGCGTTATAGTGATTACATTCATTATTTTATACAGCCTATCGTACCTCCCACCCGATGCTGTTGGTACCGTCAGCTACTTATCCCCAACTCAGTCACCTCCATGTTGACAGCCATGTGCAGACAATCCTAGCTGAATCAAATTTATGCTCAGAATGTAGCACACAGAGACACTAAACCGTATTTTATTTAGTTCTATTCTCCCCTATTTTGTCATTAGAAGCACATTAGTTAAGTCAAGATATGTTTGCTGTGTTTTCTTAGCTGCTGATCATTTGGGTGTAATACAATGTAATGTGAAAACAGTACTTTCTGGCAATGCAGCATGAATGAGACAACAGAGACTGCAAAACCCTTATCTTAAAACAAAGGTTGGGGTCATGATAGGCCCACACAATAATGTTCCAGTGGATCAAACACGCGCTTATTTGCACTCACAGTTCCTGCACTGCACTAATGGATGGCGGGCAAGACAGAAAGCTTTATCTCCGTTTGCTTTTGTCCCCCATAATTTATTCAGCAGGGTCTGTCCTCTGTGTTGTGTGTATGTGTCTTTGTGTGTACAGGCTACATGTGTGTGTTTGTGAGGCGTTATGGCTTTGAATGTCCCCTCATCCCTGGGGAATGAGCTCTTCCGACTTATAGTAGCATACTGTACAGCTCCTCTTGTTAGATAGAGGTTCTCAAAGGCACTAAAATATCAGCATCAGCAGAGAGTGCTGAGGAAGTGGTTGAAAGGAAAACTAACAAGATGACTCAATGATTATTTAGAAACAGTAAAGAGAATTTTGAATTAGATGTACTCTATCCTGGGGGTTTAAAAAAATGCAATTTTTGGTAGTTGAGTCGATACATCATAATCTTTCCAAAACAGTGCATTATTCATGGGCTGTATTCCATGGAGCCCATGAAATGGAGTAGCCAGGAATGGTATCACTGTAAATCTGTTTTTAAAGTATTCTTACACTTGTGTGCCTCTTGTATTTTCAGGGACAGCTATACGGTGGATTGGAAGTTAACATGAGGATGACCACAACCCCTTGGAACTGTGATTGAACTGGCAGGTAGGAACTGAATTAGAAAAAGACATGAGCTTAACTGTATGACATGTGGACAGTTGATCTAATGCTTCAAGAGAAAAAGAGAGATACAAAAAAAATGTATTATGTCATGTCAGACTATTATGTGATCAATCTCTCATCAATCTCTACTTAAGATGTACAAATAACATAGTTCCTTTCAAACCTTTGATTACATAACATTCAGTCATTTTCAAAAAAGCTGCAGAGAGGGACTTAAATGTGGATACACCTGGCTTTTTTCCACTCTCTTCTGGTGGATTGGATACTATAACTCACCAGCCTGTTTCACTGTCTTCTGCCCCGTGGATGCTGGGATTAGCTTCCAGCCCCCTGTGATCATAAAAAGGATTAAGTGGAGAAAGAAAAATGAATGGCTGAATGAATGAACTGCACACTTTTTCTATTTTCTCAACCAGTTTATTAAGCTATTTTATCACTGAGCCATTGAATACTTTCCAAGTTACGTTATGTTTACCAACTGTTAAAGTTTTGTAAACATCAGGGCTGTACCTGACTCAGAATTATGCCTGTCAAATCAGATGTGGCTGTATAATACAAATATTCCATAATCCATTATGTTTTCCATACAAAGTTTTAGAGTTTGAATGGGCTCCATTGGACGTTCAGTGCGACAGCGGCATTCATGAAATATAGCAAACAATCTACCAGTGCCAACGACAGGCCATATATGTGCAAGAACATTTTTTGCATTTTTTTCTGTAAATACACCACTTCTAAGCAGGTCTGTCCTTTCTCCTCCACTGTGCCCCTACCTGCATGTCCACACATCCACAGCTGTCTGTACCAAAGATTAGCATCAAAGTCAAGAGCACTTACTCCGCAGCAAAATCTGTGAACCAAAACCTGAGGAACACTGCACAGAAAAAAATAAAAAATAACAACTGCTCGACTTGAAGCAATGTCAGTCGACTGAGGATCTTCTGCGGATGATTTAAATCTCTGACTTTCAAGGGGCAATCCTTGGAGATGTCTTCTCAGAAGTTCAAGGATGTTGTTAATAAGTAATTGGGCTTTACATTAAAGGTCCAGTCTGTAGGATTTGAGGGGCATCTGTTGGCAGAAATGGTGTATAATATTCATAACTATGTTTTCATTGGTTTGTTTTTTGTTTGTTTGATTTTCTTTTTTTTTGTTTGTTTGTTCCCATAAGCTTAGAATGAGCTGTTTATATCTACATATGGAGGGGTCCTCTTCACTTCACTTCTGCAATCTTCTGCCTAGATACGACTAAATCCTACACACTGGACCTTTAAGATGGAAACACTTCTTCTTGTTCTTCCAGCAACACCTTGCAAATCTATATGATTGAAACATTTTGTTCAATCCATAAAAAAAGAAGAATTTGTAAACCTGCTTGGTATTTAGAAGGTTGTCTAGGATAACTATTATTTTGGAAAATGTGGACATTATGAGGGAACAACATTTTGGCCATAGAGTGCAGTGGATCCTTTAAAATATCACAACTTTCTTTGGCTGTTTTATGATCATGTCAAGCAGTTATTGAAAATAATGACTCCCACAAGATGGGTAAACCATACCATTACACATTCAAAATCACAACTAACAGGACGAAATGGTATTGTGTGTATATTGTGGGTATCCTTGGAATTTTCCAAATGTAAACCCATTTAGCTGAAGGAACAACAATCATCATCTATTATAGACTTTATTATTGCTCTTTATGTGTTTTTATCCAGTAGCCTTGGACACAAACTCGTTTAGAAAGGCAAGACTGCTGTGCAGAAACTGTTTTTCATCCACGGCCAGAATACTGACAAACACTGTGTATAGTAGCATTGTGAGAAACAGTAGAACAAAATATTTAACTAAAGTCTGTGCCCCACTTGTGTAGATTATTTAGTGAGGAAGTTGCTTTGCTTTTTTTAAAATAGATAGATAGATAGCTAGATAGATAGATAAATTGACAGAGCGATAGATGGATAGATGGATAAATAGATGGATAGATAGAGAAAAGAAAAAGAGAGAGAGAATGGTGATTTTTTGTTTAAACAATGCTGTGGTTAGTGTGTGGTAAGGTTTTGGCATAAAAAAATACGGTTAGGAGAGGATCATGTTTTGGCCTGAAATACTTTTGGTGCACATTTCCAGCAGGGAAAATATAGATGTCTTGATAAAAAACAACAGCTTTTTGTGGTACTGTATCGCTGACAAGCGCTACAAAATACCCACATTTGGTGCCTAAAACACAAGTGGTTTGCAACAAAATATCCACAATTGGAACCAAAAAGCCAATACAAACACAGCAATGACTCACTAACACACAACTAATTTTTTTGTGGTCCCATATAGTGGTCTAGCCAACATGGCACACCATCCCCCATCCCCTTCACATGACAGTGACAGCTCATGTATTATGTCCCTTGAGGAACGTTAATATAATTTGTATGAAATGTGCAAATGTAATGTTTTCATGGTATGCAGAAATGTATTGCCAACATTTTCTTCTGTGACTGAGCTGTTTCAGAACAAGAAATTAATCGCTTTTTTTTTTTTATTTCTGCCTGTGAGATTTAAAATGCCAGATGAATACCTGCTCTGTTTCTGAAGGATTGCAGTGTTCAGAAATTACACTGATTGATAGACAAAGACAGATATAGATTCATAGTCTTTACCCAATCCCAGCACGGCACTGAATGAGAAATGACACGTGGCTGCTTTGATGCATGAGTAGGTCTGTGGAGAAAATGGAAAGAAAGTACGACATAAAGTTACTGGAGTGGAAAAATAAGAACTTTATGACTCTCAGCAGTGTTTCTGTGCTGGTACCTCAGCTCACACTGTAAAAAGTCTATTTTCACTAGGCATTTCACCTTTGTGTTAGGCCTTTTTTCCTCTCAAAGAGATGCTTTTGGACTTCACACAGAAATACGCCTCTGGTGTGAACAGCCCTGCTGCAACTCATGCATGTAACTTCCACTACACTGTCTGCTCTACTTTTGGTGTGAACTACTGTCACAGTGTCAGGGAGCTTTTACTTGCAACCACTGTTCCTCTAGGCTGATGATGCTGTTTGTCTGTGTTGGCCATATGTTTTCTTAATTTTTGCGTCTATTTTCCCAGCCAGAGTAGAACGTTGTGGAGTGTTTTGTCTTGTTTTTTTACAGCCGTTGCAGAAGCAAATCAGGCACTGACAATGTGGCCTCTTTGATAGTCTGTTAGTTTAGTCGTGTTGCTTTGGAAACTCACATATGAAAGTGATGATTGTCAGACCTCTTTAAAATCTAAATGACGTTCATCTTATTTGATATTACTCGCATGAAGAGTTCCTTTTGTGATTCACTTACTTCAAAGCTCCTTTTTATGTGGTATTTCTCTTATTTTATCCACCCTTTATATCCTGTTGGGGCTGAAGATTGTGTTTCTTCATGAAAATGATTTTGAATTGGTGCAGTGATATCAATAATTGGGGCATACGTGTCCCCAATTGTGTATTCACATGTGGTAATGTGTTATGGACTGAAAAACATGATAATTAGTCCTGCTTCATCACAAGACTATCACAGCTCTTACTTTACAGCATGGTTCCCCACAGAGTCCTTCTTTGTTTTCTGACTCAGAGTTTCATTGTTCATCCCTTTAAGCTCGGCATCATTCAATTAGAAAATAATTTCTTTGTAATGTAATATCCTTTGTTTCTTTGCAGCTGCAGAAAGTTATAATGCCATTAAGTAAAATGAGCATCACTCTCCCTTCTCTCCCCTAAGCACTCTGTGTATTTGCCTTTGAAATGTAAGTAAGTGAATGAGTGAGTGAGATAGAAAGGGGTTAAAAGATAGGATGTGATACAGTGAGGACTTGTCCATTTAATTAGTTTAAATTTTCCTTAATTTTCCTTTAATTGATTTTATTAAGCACATAAACAGTAATATTATGAACAAAGACCTAAATAGTTTCTATTCAAATGTTTTGTTTTTTTTCTTCTTTTTCCCCCATAACAACCAGAAACACTGTCTTCTGCTGGTTGGGGGGACACAGATCCTCCTGTGTTTTTAATGTGTGTGTGTGTGTGTGTGTGTGTGTGTGTGTGTGTGTGTGCGTGCGTGCGTGCGTGCGTGCGTGCGTGCGTGCGTGTGTGTGTGAGTGCATGGGTGTATGGGTGCGTGCATGCGAATACAAAGCCAATTGTTGTAAAGAGAGAATATAAATATCATGTAGGACATAGGATCAGATACAGTGAGGACTGTTCATTTAATCAGGTGATCTTTTCATTAATATCCTGTTAAGTATAAAAAACAAATACACAAATACAAAAAAGATAATTCAGTGAACATAAAGGTGGCACATAGAGGTCATAGAAATATGAAATAGTTTTTTTAGACACTGTCTTTTTTCCTTTCCCCTCTTATCCTGTTACTAAGTCCAAATTCTGTAAGCACGAAAAAAGACATGTTAGTCAGCAGCGTCATCCTGTAGAAACAAAAAAGAGAGATCTGGAAATTCAGAAGCTCCAAGATGCCAAAAATAATTGTATTGTCTGTTCTGTCTTGTGTGTATCTAATCAATAAGACAAACAAAAATGGTGTTATTGTGAAATAAATAAGGGCTCCAAATAGTTAATTGTTATGTTCATTTTTTATACAAATCCTGTTATAAAAAAAACTATAGGAGTACAGCTGTCGATCACCTGATAATGAACACAATCTATTCATTGCCATTTTAGTAACACACATACCCACAAAAGCACACAAACACATTCCAAACCTGGAAATCATCTTTTATGTATTGCTTATATTATTAAATAATAATTAGATAATAATCTACCTCCTCTTGTTTATTGTAATGACGTGTTTCCAAACCACCAGAGGTCCCCAACTCTCATTGTTACCATTATAACAATTATCATTGTTGTCACATTTATGGCTTTTCATGCTGTCAATTAGATAACCTTCTCTTAGCTGCTGGCCTTCAGTCTAACTGATGTTACTGGCATACTGACACATCAGTCAAGGAGACATTACAAGCTACTGTCCTTGAACATGTCAACACAGAACAGATGCTAAAATCAGTTCATGTTTAGAGAGGGAGAACTGTGTCATGTTTGTCAAGTTCCAATGGCAGTCCAAAAGGATTATAAGTTTTACAGAACTTAAACTCGAAGCCTAATGAATTAATTCACACATTCAATAACAGATTCTTAATTTTATTTCATTTCCCGGCACAGTAGCCTCTGGTTTTGCCTCAGGTTTGTAGATAACGTCTGTGTGCTGAGAGCGAGATACCCTCTTATCTCAAATGTTCTCTCAAGCCCCAAACTCAATCACAGGGAGACAGCGCTGCCTGGATGTCCGGGTTCACAGCCTCAGGATGACCTCTGTGCGACAGTCAGATTCGAAGTGATGCATGCTAACCCTGACCTCAACCGGACACCAGAGTGACAGCAGTAGACTCCTTCATTCTAGCCCACATCCTTGAAGAGCAGTTAGCAACCATTTTCTGCCCACAGCCTCTCTAAAATGCTCACAGGGGATGAAGAATGATTTTATCAATACCTCTTGTCACCTGCAAGCTCCCACCACCGACATGCTCCTCACTCTGAAACAAGGAGACTGCCACATAGGCAGCTTGTAAAGATTTCCACATGCTAAAAGAATATACCAAGCACATTCCCTCATAGATACACATAGTCTGTTGAAAATCCATGCAGCGGGTAAATGTTTTTTTTTGTTTTCTTCATGAATAATGGGAGTCGAAATATTGAGCAAGGAGTACTCAAGTAGCTTAAAATGAAAATCATTTTTATCAGATATCATAGTTATCTCCATGGTTGTTTTTAATGACTACAGTTAGACCTTGGCTATACCGTGTGGATGCTTCTGTGGTTACTTGACCCACGTATGTGAACATTTGCATTTGAGTATTCTAACTCATGCATGTATATACTTGTGTTTTTGTGTACCAGCTCATGCAAATACACTTGTGTACGAACATATGTTTTCAAGGCCAGCGGACCTAAACAAGCTCCTGGTCATGATACTGTCCAAAGAGGCCAACTGAAGTTACTGCAGCTCATTTGTCAGGAAAATGTGTCGCTTTCTCTGGTGGACGGGAAGTCCAATTCCTCTGTGTCTTTGTAGAAGTGGCCCACAACTGAATAGCAAGTGTGGTGCCCTGCAGTAATGATACATGGTGCTCATCATGCTCTGTTGACACACCATTCTCTCGAGCATCTACTGGGACATTGACTCATAAGTAAAGTATCATCACCAATGATAGCTTCATTCAAAAATAGAGAAAGATGTGTCATTGTAAACAGTAAGATACTGTATGTTTGCATAATGAAGTACTGGGGGAACTTGTAGAGACAGAGAGTGACAGGTAGAGGCAACAAAAAGGTTCTTACTCCCAACCCAAACTTGTGGAGCAAATTATTTAAAAATTTCTGTTTCAGAATTTGAAACAAATGGTGTTCCAGTATGCCACTTATACAGGTTTAATGTAGGTGACACTGGGTCTATTAGTTAAAGGGGAAGACTACCCAAATTAATAGGGGAGTAAATCACCAGTTTCATCACCATATGATATTATATCAATTTTTTTCGACAACGATACTATATCTGCCAATATCAAAAAGTCTGCCATGATATGATTTCAATTTGATTCAAGTCACTTTCACATGCCCATTTTACATAATTGGTTACAGAAGAGGGTGCCACCACTTTCTTCTTTGCTTCTGGCCAAATATAAATAAATAAATAAAATAACATAAATAATTATAATAATCGTAAGCGGTTACATGCAGTTAAGTTTACTTATATTGACTCAACTACCACAGCACATGAGATAAGTTAACCTTTAGGGGTTTCTGCAACAAAGCCTATTTTTGAAAGAAATGTTTTTGTAATGTAATGTTTTTTGGTACTGTCTTAAATCATAGGAATAACATGTATGAATTTTGAAAATGGACATGGAAATGGTCCCTTTCAAAATGTGGAAATGAACAACATTTACATATTCATAGATTCTGTGTTCTTCAATGAGGAAGAACCAGTAGAATTAAATATTTTTAAAGAGGTAATTTGTGGAGGAAAAAACACTGAAGACACAAATTATTATTCCTAGCAGAGTATTTTTTATGTCTCAAAACATGTCTTGGGGGGATCTTTAATTAATTTAATGGATCCCATTTCTTAGATTGGGTTTAACAAAAAACATTTCAGCTTCCCAGCTTCCCGCAACCTTGAACCATAGCCTCTCTGTCTCCATTGTCAGAGCTTGCAAAAGATGTTTTCCCTTTGTTATGATGAAAACAACAAACACAGGAATACAAATAGAAGTTGTTTTTTTTTTTACAAATAAAAGTTGGCCCTTCCTATTGTATGTGACCTTTGCCTCCACTAATAATGGGTCTCAGTATTACTGACAGTTGCAAATAGTATTGCAGAAATGTTTTCAGGTTGAGAGATACAACATTTTTGGTTACTGAGTGATGCTGAAATTAGTCCCTACTCTCATTTGTCTCTGAATGATTTATGGATTTGTGTTTCCAACCCCTAAGAAACAAATAAGTTAATTTAAGGTTTTTAAATGAACACAGTCCAATAAACAGTTGGATAAACACAGCAGTTTGTAGAAAATGAGCTTATTGTCTGAGTACAGTGATAATTAAAAGTCAGCCTATGCCAGCCTACTGCTGGCCAAATGGTTAAAACACATAACATAGAACTGCAACATTTTCACTTCGATTCTGACCGTTGACCTTTATTCCTATCTCTATATGTATTTAATTAAGATGTGAAAATAAAGGCAATGTGGAAAAAACAGCTTATCCTGTTGTCACATCCTGACCCTACATTATTTACAGGCAGACTAGCTGAGACAGAATACTTACTTGTAATTGACATTACAGTGGCTCATTAGAAGAGCTTGCGGCTTGTTTTTCTTCCTTTTTCTTCCTTCATTCTATAAGTTCCCAATCAGAACTGTATGCCAATGTTAATGAGTTTGCAAGAACATGTTCTGACTCTTGCACAGTCACACAAAACTCAAAGTGTAAACTGAGAGGAAGCAAATATCAGAAAGCGAATCAGGAGGTAGACTTAGAAATACAAAGTGTGTGGACTGGATACGATATTGTTACAAGAGGACCAAGGAGTTCATTAAGACGCTGGAGAAAATTCACATACATTAACACATTTTGGATTAGTACTTGTTACAGTGACTTCACCTAACAGGTAGACAGATGAATTATGCTGCTTCATTTTTACAGTAACTTCCTAATAAATTTCCATCCTCGGATTGGCAGGTTAAATCGCTGTTTGTTAGATGAATTGAAATCATTTCACCATCTTGTTATGGTTGAGACAGACAAGCTGTGAGTGGAAGCATGTCAGGCTGTGGGCAGGGGAGCAGCTGTCAGTTTGTCTCACTTGGCTAGTTAGCACCAATTCAAAGTACTCGGCTTGTCTGTTTCACTTGGCTGGTTAAAACAAAAGACTCAGCTACAGTATGACCATCTTATTTTTTTTGTCTCTTGACAATCCAGAACATGTTATTTTATGGTGGCTCAAAATCAGTGCATTGATCTGTATCTGCTATGGAGAGGAAGGATACAGCTGTACTTTATTCATACATAGCCAAACATTATGGGATTTCAGTGTTAGTTTACATACATTATCTAATGCCATATACAACAAAAGATTTTATGGACTGCAATAATAATATTTTGAGTTTTATGGTAATGCCAATCAAGGCCACATTCATTCATTTAACACTGAGGGGGATCATTTTCGATTGAACACTTTCATGACCCAACATTCTACAGGAGATCGAGGAAAATTTCCCCAAAGAGAAATTTTTTGAAACAAAAATCTTAAAAAAGGGGTTCTTAAGGTTTTAATGACAGTTCATTTTGGGGAGCAAGCATATGATTGGCTCTTTTTTGGCATACTATGCTAAGAATTTTGAAAAATAACTTCTAATGACATGCTATACTACAGTATTTTGACTAACAATATTAAGATTCTTTTAATGAATTTTTTTGAGATGCTATACACATTGACATACTATACTATTTTTGTTACTTTATGACTTCAGCAGACATACTGTAAGTGACTTCTTCGTGATACTATGCTACTACTACTAAGACTTACTAATGTTTTTTTTTTATGACATGAAATGCTATTACTGTTTATAATATAATATAATATGGTTACGGAATTCTGTACTGTGACTTTTTAAATTACTCTTTATGACATTATTCGCAATATTTTTTGTGACTTAATTTTAGGACATTTTTAAAAAGTTTTTTTTTTATTCTATACTGAGATTATTTATTTCTTTTCATTGCATGACATATATATTTACTGCTTCTTGACATGTTAGACTATGATGTTCTGCTTAATTTTGGTTACATACCATGCAATTACTTTTTTTACATACTACGATACATTTTTTGCAACTTTTTTTGACATATTATGTCTTTTCTGACTGTTTTTGACATACTGTTTGCAGGTCCAGTGCTTTGTCCTTAGAGGGGTGGGGAGGAGGTTCGGATAAGAAGGGTGGTGGTTACAAGAGGGAGTATACCACATAGTATAGTACTATATGTTGAAAAATGTAGAAATATGACATGGAAAAAAGGGCTGGAGATAACATGTTATAGCTTGTATAGATGCGTCAATCTATAGCATGTCGAAGAAAAGGCCAAAAACATCATGAGATAGCATGTCGAAAAAATTGCCAAAAACTACTTAGTATAGTATACTGAAAAATCTCAAACTTTGTCGTGTCCAAAAAATGGTTGACAACCGGATACCATAGTAGGCAAAAAATCTAAAATTTTGACATGTCCTAAAAATGGCTCAAAACCTCTTATTATATCTCGTAGAGATGTGCCATAGTATAGCATGTTGAAAAAAACGGCCAAAAAAGGCCCAAAACGTCATAATACAGCATGTCAAAAAAATGGCGAAAGAAACGCATAGTATAGTAAGGCAAAAAATCTCAAATTTTGACATGTCCTAAAAGTGGCTCAAAACCTCTTATTATATCTCGTAGAGACGTGCCATAGTATAGCATGTTGAAAAAAGGGCCAAAAACGGCTGAAAATTGTTCATTATATCTTCTTGAGACATATCATAGAAAAATGGCCATAACGAAAAAAATAAACAAAACAATATCATAGTCATAATAATAAAAATATGTTTTATTCATAGAGCACTTTATAATACTCAAGAACCCTTAACAAAAACAAAAACAGTCAATCAAAGTCAGTTGAACATACAATATAAATAAAAACAAGATCAGGAATAGCAAGACAGACAAACATGAAATGTGGATATATCAAATATTAAAAGTAGATTTATAAAGATGTGTCTTGAGGTGGGATTTGAAAGTGTTGATGTCAGTGCAGTCTCTGAGGGGTTTCCGGAGTGAGTTCCAGAGTGTGGTTTCAGCAGCAGTGAAGGCTCTGTTCCTCTAGGTCCAGTTCTTTCTCCTGAGAGGGGTGAGAGGAGGTTGATATATCAAGAGTAGCGGTTACAGGAGGGTTTATACAACATAGTATGATATGGTGAAAGCTGTGAAAATATGACAAGCAGAAAAAAGAGCTGAGGAAGACATATTATAGCTTGTAGAGACATGCCATAGTACAGCATTGCCAAAAATCTCATATTTTTATATATCCCAAAAATGGTTGAGAGAAACGCTATTATAACTCCTAGAGAAGCATCATAGTATACCATGTCAAAAAGAAGCCGAAAAATTCATAATGTAACACTTGGAAAAAATGGCCAAAAATCGCACAGTATAGTCAGGCAAAAAATATCAAATTCGGACATGTCCCAACAAAACCTGAAAAACTTTGTTTGTACCTCACAGAGACACGCCAAAGAATAACATGTTGAAAAAAGGGCCAAAAAAGGCCAAAAACATCATAATTTAGCGTGCTGAAAAAAATTGCCAAAAAACACATAGTATAGTAAGCCAAAATATCTCAAATTTTGACATGTCCCAAAAATGGCTGAAAAGGTTTTGTTATAGAGACACGCCATACTGTAGCATGTTGAAAAAAAAGGTAAAAACATCTGAAATTTTTACATGTCCTAAAAATGGCTGAAACCTCTTATTATATCTAGTAGAGAAGTGCTATGGTATAACAAGTTGAAAGAAGGGCCAAATAAGGCCCCAAACATCATAATTTCCTAGAGACGCGCTATAGTATAGCATATTGAAAACCGGGCCAAAAAAGGCCAAAAAATGTCATAATATAGCATGTTGAAAAAATCACCAAAAACCGCATAGTATAGTAAGGCAAAAAATCTCAAATTTTGACATGTCCCAAAAATAGCTGAAAATCTCTTATTATAGTTCCTAGAGATGCGCTATAGTATAGCATATTGAAAACCGGGCCAAAAAAGGCCAAAAATGTCATAATTCAGCATGTTGAGAAAATGGCCAAAAACCGCATAGTATAGTAAGGCAAATAATGTCAAATTTTGACATGTCCTAAAAATGGCTGAAAACCTCTTATTATAGCTCCTAGAGACGTGCCATAGTATAGCATGTTGAAGAAAGGGCCAACATAGGCTCAAAACGTCATGATTTAGCAAGTTGAGAAAATGGTCAAAAAACGCATAGTTTTGTAAGGCAAAAAACCTCAAATTTTGACATGTCCCAAAATGGCTGAAACCCTCTTTTTATACTTCCTAGAGGCGCACTATAGTATAGCATATTGAAAACTGGGCCAAAAAAGGCCAAAATGTCATAATATAGCTAGTTGAAAAAATCACCAAAAACCGCATAGTATAGTAAGGCAAATAATCTCAAATTTTTGCATGTCCTAAAAATGGCTGAAAACCTCTTATTATAGCTCCTAGAGACGCGCCATAGCATAGCATGTTGAAGAAACGGCCAAAAAAAGGCTCAAAACGTCATAATTTAGCATGTAGAGAAAATCACCAAAAACCGCATAGTATAGTAAGGCAAATAATGTCAAATTTTGACATGTCCTAAAAATGTCTCAAAACCTCTTATTATATCTCGTAGAGAAGTGCTATAGTATAACAAGTTGAAAGAAGGGCCAAAAAAGGCCCCAAACATCATAATTTAGCATGTTGAGAAAATAGTCAAAAAACGCATAGTATAGTAAGGCAAAAAATCTCAAATTTTGACATGTCCCAAAAATGGCTGAAAACCTCTTATTATAGTTCCTAGAGACGCGCTATAGTATAGCACATTGAAAACCGGGCCAAAAAGGCCAAAAAATGTAATAATATAGCTAGTTGAAAAAATCACCAAAAACTGCATAGTATAGTAAGGCAAATAATCTCAAATTTTGACATGTCCCAAAAATGGCTGAAAACCTCTTATTATAGCTCCTAGAGACGCGCCATAGAATAGCATGTTGAAGAAATGGCCAAAAAAAGGCTCAAAACGTCATAATTTCGCATGTAGAGAAAATGGCCAAAAACCGCATAGTATAGTAAGGCAAATAATGTCAAATTTTGACATGTCCTAAAAATGTCTCAAAACCTCTCATTATATCTTGTAGAGAAGTGCTATAGTATAACAAGTTGAAAGAAGGGCCAAATAAGGCCCCAAACATCATAATTTAGCATGTTGAGAAAATCACCAAAAATCGCATAGTATAGTAAGGCAAAAAATCTCAAATTTTGACATGTCCCAAAAATGGCTGAAAACCTCTTATTATAGTTCCTAGAGATGCGCTATAGTATAGCATATTGAAAACCGCCCAAAAAAGGCCAAAAATGTCATAATATAGCATGTTGAAAACATCACCAAAAACTGCATAGTATAGTAAGGCAAATAATCTCAAATTTTGACATGTCCTAAAAATGGCTGAAAACCTCTTATTATAGCTCCTAGAGACCATCATAGCATAGCATGTCGAAGAAAGGGCCAAAAAAAGGCTCAAAACGTCATAATTTAGCATGTAGAGAAAATCACCAAATACCGCATAGTATAGTAAGGCAAATAATGTCAAATTTTGACATTTCCTAAAATTGTCTCAAAACCTCTTATTATATCTCGTAGAGAAGTGCTATAGTATAACAAGTTGAAAGAAGGGCCAAAAAAGGCCCCAAACATCATAATTTAGCATGTTGAGAAAATAGTCAAAAAACGCATAGTATAGTAAGGCAAAAAATCTCAAATTTTGACATGTCCCAAAAATGGCTAAAAACCTCTTATTATAGTTCCTAGAGATGCACTATAGTATAGCATATTGAAAACCGGGCCAAAAAAGGCCAAAAAATGTCATAATATAGCTAGTTGAAAAAATCACCAAAAACCACATAGTATAGTAAGGCAAAAAATCTCAAATTTTAAAATGTCTTGAAAATGGCTGAAAACCTCTTATTATAGCTCCTAGAGACGTGCCATAGCATAGCATGTTGAAGAAAGGGCCAACAAAGGCTCAAAACGTCATGATTTAGCAAGTCGAGAAAATGGTCAAAAAACGCATAGTATAGTAAGGCAAAAAACCTCAAATTTTGACATGTCCCAAAATGGCTGAAACCCTCTTATTATAGTTCCTGGAGACGCACTATAGTATAGCATATTGAAAACTGGACCAAAAAAGGCCAAAAATGTCATAATATAGCATGTTGAAAAAATCACCAAAAAGCGCATAGTATAGTAAGGCAAATAATCTCAAATTTTTGCATGTCCTAAAAATGGCTGAAAACCTCTTGTTATAACTACTCGAGATGCGCCATAGAATAGCATGTTGAAGAAACGGCCAAAAAAGGCTCAAAACATCATAATTTAGCATGTAGAGAAAATGGCCAAAAACCGCATAGTATAGTAAGGCAAATAATCTCAAATTTTAAAATGTCTTGAAAATGGCTGAAAACCTCTTATTATATCTCATAGAGAAGTGCTATAGTATAACAAGTTGAAAGAAGGGCCAAATAAGGCCCCAAACATCATAATTTAGCATGTTGAGAAAATCACCAAAAATCGCATAGTATAGTAAGGCAAAAAATCTCCCACAGTCCAAAGATATGCAGCTCAGGTTAATTGGTGACTCTAAATTGCCCTTAGGTGTGACTGTGAGTGTGTATGGTTGTTCGTCTATATGTGTCGGCCCTGTGATAGTCTGGCGAACTGTCCAGGGTGTCCCCCCAAAATGGCCCAAGTCATCAAGCATTTTTCCAAAATTTTGTAAAAAAAAAAAAAGTCACAGCAAAGCATTTGCTCCAAAACAGCATAAAAGTTATAAAACAATTAATTGTGTAGTATGATATCCAAATATCACAAATGTCATGGTATAGCATGTTGTCTAAAAGTAGCAGAAAAAGTCATCCAAACTAGCAATTAAAAGTCGTAGTTTACCATGTTGACCAGTAACTTTTTAAAGCCATAGTATAAAATGCATAGAATATATAGTTTGTCTCTGCAGGTAAAAGAAGTCATTGAGTGGCCAGTAGCTCACCTGGTAGAGCGGGCTGTGTGTCCTTGTAGCCGCTGGTTTAACTCTGACCTGTGGCCCTTTGCTGCTTGTCATCCTCTCTCTCTCCTTCCCCCTTTCACGCTTCAGCTTTCCTATTATAATAAAGTAAATGAGAATAGGAGGTTATCTACAGATGAAACATTTAATTCTTTATTAATAGTTTGTGTGTATGTGAAAAGAGTTTTACATATGCGTTTTGGTGAGAAACACGTGTTAGCCCCACATGGCATGCCTGTTGCTTTCAATTGTGTATTAATCACTGAAATCCACCTAAAAAAGTATAAGATATGTGGTTGGGTGTGTGCTGTAGGAGGTAATTGAAATGAATTGCTTAAGGACAACTGGACAATATGTTGTAGGCTTTACATTAAATTATTATGAAGTATCACAGAGAAAAAATAATGAAAGACCAGTAAACAAAAGAAAAGGAGAATTGTAAATACAGAAAAAAACAGAGAAACAACACTCCTATATTTACCTTTAGCTGTTAGTGAAGACGAATAATCAGTTACATTTATGCATAATCGTGATATCTCCAATTAGATTAGAGGGTGGTGAAAATGTGTCATCTAGAAGACAGAACAATGATTTAATAAAATATATTAAATTACAAATGTAGAGGCAAAGCACGAGTCATACTGAGTGACATGCTGCCTTTTAGTTTCAAAGTATTAACACGACTGTCTCAGCAAATATACAGCAGTCTCCGACACTGGCTCAAGGGGAGGATGTTGTGTCCTGTTGTCACCCCAGTGAAATCCTAACACACTGGGAATGATAAACAGTGACAAAACACTGTATGCAAAACATGAGTGAATATGAGCAAAAATAGCACCATATGATAACAATCTTCATCTAATCTATGCTTGCACTAGTCATGGTATCTTGTGCATGTTGCTGTGAGCCTGGAGAGAAGAAAAGAGGAGAAGATTGTGATGCATGTGGTGGGTATCCCTCCCACACTGGAATCCATAAAGGATTCTGGTTTATATTTGGAGCTGTTGCAAGATTGCTGGCATTATCAAGAAGTGACCTGATTTAATTTTTATCTCATTAATCTCTCTCTCTCTTTCTCTCTCTAGCGTACACGCCAACCTCCCTCTTTCACACACTATCTCTCACTCGTCAGTCTCTCATCATTCTTCCCCCTCCATCCCATGCAGTGTGAAAGCTAAATCTTCTGTCTGTCACTCCTCACTAAAAAGTTCATCATCAGCGGGCACTCAAGCATTAAGTGAGTGAAGAAAGCCCTAGGTCGAGTCCCCTCTCACTTTCCTCACCTTTCAAATGACGCTATGACTGTGTTTGTGAAGACTAAAGACAGGAAGTGTTTATTGAGCACAGACAGAGAGCAGAAGAAAAACACTCAGTGCCTTTTTTTGCCAAGCAGTGGCGTCACCAAACCTATTTTAGGGGGCTTTAGCCCCACTAGAATTTCCTGTAGCCCTGCTAAATAATTCATTCAGCCTTTTCTGGCTGATTTATAATGCAAAAATAAGATTCAGACTCCAAAATTACTGTACTCATGAAAAGGTCTGGGAGTAGGAAGGGGAAACTGCTGTGCAGCACAGTATGTGCACTGGTGAAACCAGCGACAGAATTCTAGCTGTGCATTCAGCGAAAAAAAAAAAAAGAATAGTATGATGAAACATGGGACTTACACAAGCATAACATGCATTTAGGATATAAAGTGTAGATGCCTTATCCATGATTTCCTGTCAGGATCAATAAAGTATCTATCTATCTATCTATCTATGCTTACAATTTAATTCTTATAAACTGCTGCTTGTGTACTATATTAACTTTTACCAAAAGGAAGGCTTTGACGTTTATAATAATCTTGCATTTCATTATACATTAAGTGAGCAACATAAATTATGTCATACATGTAAATACTTTTGGTTGTTTTTTATGCTCATAACACAAGTATACCTCCCTTAAATCCAAGACATATTGATGTTTGCAGGAAGATGTTTACTAGTGTTTAAGCTGTTGAATTTAGCAACCAGGTGACTAATGACATGTCAGAGAAAGTTTTGGGAAAGTCTTATTTTTTGATGGTCAGTGGTCAATAAAGTGAGCTTCTCCATGCTATGATGTACTTATGTCGCATTGACATTAAAACCTGTGTTAAGAGTGTCCTAATTAAGACAATGTATAAGGATCATATGAGTTGACATGCAAGATGCAATGCTTTTTTGTCCTCTATGTGGCTAAACAGCTGTATAAAGCCATTAACAGAGTGTCTCTGTATAGCTGGCTTCAGTGTGAATTGTTTCTGTTTCATACACCAGAAATTAATTCAGAAATGTTGCAGATCTTGCTCTTCAATTGTCTGCAGTTCTTCTAATCTGGGTCATGCTTTAGTTCTCTCCACCAGACAAAGAGACAGCTGGCAGTTCATAATCTGTTAGGACAAAAGTTTGAAAATGCATTCTTTTCTTAATCTCATTTTCCTTATCTCTTTTCATCTAATTCCTTCACTGCACTACGTAAATCCAATTTTGCTGCTTTCATTGTTAGTGTGGGGACGCATTGTTTTGCTTTGTAAATCAACTTCATCTTTTCTGCTGCCATAATTTGGATTGCTGATTCATTGTTTATCTCTGTTCAAGGAATGATCTCCTGAAAAGGAGGATGAGTAAATAGTGGAATAAGATACAGGGATTCCTTATCCAAGGGATATTCACAAATTCAGACTGCGCAGCACATTTTTCTAGTCGGTGATGGTTGATGGAATTCTACCTCAAAATAAAAAAAAACAACATACTTGTCTGAACAATAAATGTGTCTGTGTGTGTTTACTGTTATTATAACTCACTTCTGAGGAGGTCAGCAGCAGGGGCAGAGCTAGATGCTGTAAGCATTTGGGTCTTAGCCCATTTACGGGGGGGCTGCTTGATTTTTCCCCATTTAATGCCGCTATATGCATTAATTTAAAGCCATTCATGATAGTTGAATGCCTAAAAATCAGCTGATTGCTGACGTTCAGTTGTTGCTCCCCATTGAGCTAGCCCTGAAGGACCGTCACCATGAGCCACTCTCCCACTGCTCTCTTTGCCCGGTTTTCCCAAGTTAATGCAGCAGCAATGGCAAACATCTAACTGGTTACAACAATCTCACACCAACAAAAGGGGCTGAGCGAATCAATAAGCTGCTCACAGCTCTACAATGAGGTCAGATTTCACCCGATTTCCACAGTCAAATTTGCAGATTGGGCAGACTCGCAAGTTGTTGTGGAATTCACAGGTTTGGCTGTATTTGCATTGAAAGTTGCAATCACAACATTGTGTATGGACTGACATAGTAAAATAATCTGACAGGTACAAGGATTATGGTATTTTAAAAAACTATAAGATTCAGGGGTTTTTCATAAAACTACTTTGGCTGGAGCCCCAGAAGACCTCCCTTCGAGCTCCCCCTCTGATCAGCAGAACATGCAAACAGAAACGCTGGATTGTATCATGGTCAGATGTTTAGTGTAAGGTTTTTAATTCCTCACAAATTTAAGCCGCCATAAAGGGATGTGATTTTTAGCATGGTGTGTGATCCCTGTCACATTTGCCTGGACCCCTGCATGGAAACATATTCTTTCTCCACCCGCAGGCTTTTGCTGCTTGGATTTTAAATTTTGTAATTGAAGAATTAATGGAGTCAGTAATCACGCAATTAATCAGTAGTTACAGTAATAGCCTGCTCGTTCTAAAGTGAAGAGCTTTCTTTTGCAGTTGCGGCTGTGAGTTGAATATACTGTAATACCACATGAACACTGTGTTCATGGAGTTGATTTATTGTATTCTGTTCAGAAATCAGCCGTTATGCTATTTCTGTTACACTGTTTTACTTATGTTTGTGTGTATGTGTGGGGGGTGTTTCAGCAGATCGTAACAGTCTCGCAGTGTTTCCAGTTCACCTTTGAGCTGCCCCGTGGTCATGCATGTCTTCATTTGCAGTATTTGAAAGAGCAAAGCTTAAAAGAAAAAAAAAGGGTGAAAAAAATTGATCTATTTCCAGCAACCCTTTCCTTTTCAAAATCTTACACACCATTTTTACATTTTTTAATTTGGCTAATTTGTGTCCTAACTCACAGCGTCAGTGACAATTGACTTAGTGGCAAAAAATAACATCAGTTCTTTCTGATGACCTTACTGAAATATGACAGCTGTTTCACTTCAAACACATCCCAAGGGAACCCTTCTTTTTAGAGCTCATATGATTTTTCTGTTTCTAGATTAAAACCAATTTGTGTGACAGTCAGACAGATTTACTGTAGCTATTTGTAGCTCAACAACACATAAGGCAGTGTTTATCACTGTCATTTCACTGCAGGTTGTAACTCCAGCACTTTTTGTGTGAAGTTAACATTTTTTCTTTCGTGTTCACATTGATTTTCTGAATGTGCTCCAGTTTCCTCCCACATTTAAAAACATTGAGGTCAGGTAGATTAGAGACTCTATAAATGTTTCTCTTTATCTGTGTTAGCTGTGTGACTCACTTCCGACCTGCCCAGAGTGTTTCCCTGTCGTTTACTTAGCAGAGGAAGAAAAAAATCCAGCTTTCTCTGACAATGATGAAAAATAATATGTAAGGCTGAATTCTGACAGCTATACGAAAAATGGGGCAAAGTGTTGTTGAGGCTGTCATACTACTCAAATAGTGATGATCTACAGTTGTCATGCTCATTGCAGGATCTACTGTAATTGCTGTATATGTGATAGTGAGCACTGCAGCTACAATCTAGTCTCTCACATATGATTCACAATATGATTCACCACTATTAACATCAGTAGGTGCCAATAAGTTCTAGTTTTTTTGTTTTATAAGTCATGTGAGGCATAGGCGTAGATTTCAGGAAAACATGAAAGTAGCAGAGGACTTTGACAAAATTAAAGACATCTACATCATAAATTGATGCAGAAAAGATGCATGTTGGGGCATAAAAAAAATCACCAGAATGCAGAAAATGAAATGTTTAGATGCTCAAAATGTTCTTGTGGAGGACCCCCAAACCTTGTTTTATATGTGTCCAAACGCCATTATTAAAATGAAACCTACGCCCCGGTGTCATACCAGAACACTGGAACTAATTATAATGTTAGTAGTATAACAAGTTATCTCTTTATTATCTATATTTCCACAAGAGGGCCAGATTTTGATATTTAATACTTAAATCTCGATAAATTTGTTCTAGAAACTAATTCTTCTTGGCTGTCTCTACATGACTGTCAGCCAAAAGAGAGATTGGCTGGGATTTGAATTCAATCAGAAGCACCATCTTAATAATTTAGATAAACTGTATGGTATGGTGTTCACTTAGCTGTGATTTATGACTAATAAAGGGTGTATTTATGAATTCAATTATTTTATCAGGGTCATTTTACATAAATGTATTCTTTCTGGTCACTTTCAAAACTCACAGTATAAATTCCAGTTTCAACTTTTTACTTTCCAGGTGAAAGTTTTTATTTCAAGCTGTGCTTCCTCAAGTTGCAGTGTTTCAGTTTTTTCTTTTTCTTTTTTTTTTTTTTTTTGCTGTCTTGTGTTTCTGCTTGTTATTTATACTGAATGAATGGCACCTTTTTTAACCATTGTTCCCTGTGCAACCATGAAAACTTTGAGGAATACTGGTTTTATCAAGTAGAAAACAGGAATATGGCATTAGCTGAATCAATTAAATAAACATCTGTCATTTAGTCACACTCCATAGCTGCCATAGCATCATCTCTCTTGCACACAGTAAGTCTTAATCAAAGAACATGTTGTTTGTATTTCGACAGTTTTCTCTGGTGTAATACATAAAGAGTTACACAAACAAATTCCCCGGTTCCATTTTGGCTTGCTTGTTTGACATTCGAGTCACATACGTGCCTTTGAGAAACTGTGAGTTGTAATCAGACGTTTCCAGATATCTCTACTCGATTGAACGACTGGTGGGTGGTGAGCTTCCTTATTATTTATGTCTCCCGAGTCTCAAATATAAATCACACAACACAGCAGTCATAGCTGCTTTTCTTTCCTCCCTTCCTCCTCCCGCAGAGATACAGCACAGAAGTTGGCGGCTTCATTGTTATTTTATTTTATGTGACTGAGCTGGAGAGTGCATGGAGGACAGTACGCCCAGAAACAAAGATGGATATAAGGTGCTCAATCAAGGTTGCAAGTTTGTGTGTGTGGGTGTGTGTATATGTGGGTATTGTGGCTGCAACAGATACACAAACCTGAGGGATATTTTTTGGTGAAATTTGTCAAATTTTCCTATCTTTTTTTTCACTGTTTTTCAGAGTATTTCAGAGCTCATTATTGGAAGGGAGAATCTCTGAATGATCAATTTTCTAATGTATCTCTTCTCTCTTCTGTGTCTCATTTCCCTCCAGTGAGCCAAAATCCTCATTCCAAAGAGTGGAAGACCAGTCAATGAATTATGAATGTTAAACAAGATGACCTCCTCTCAGCAGCAGCAGATGATGCGAGGTCCTAGGTGGAACCGGGCCTTGTCCGACCCTTTGTTTGTGCTGCTTCTGGCCCTCCAGCTGCTGGTGGTGGCAGGGCTGGTACGTGCTCAGACGTGCCCCTCTGTCTGCTCCTGTAGTAACCAGTTCAGCAAAGTCATCTGCACACGACGAGGCCTGCGGGATGTCCCTGACGGCATCTCAACCAACACGCGCTACCTGAATCTGCAAGAAAATCTCATCCAGGTCATAAAGGTGGACAGCTTCAAGCACCTGAGACATCTGGAGATCCTGCAGCTAAGCAAAAACCACATACGCAAAATTGAGCTTGGGGCCTTCAATGGACTGGCCAGCCTCAATACCTTGGAGCTTTTTGATAACCGCCTCACCACTATCCCAAACGGGGCTTTCGAATACCTGTCCAAACTAAAGGAGCTTTGGCTGAGGAATAATCCCATAGAGAGCATTCCCTCCTATGCTTTCAACAGAGTGCCCTCATTACGGCGGTTGGACCTTGGAGAGCTCAAACGGCTCTCCTACATATCTGAGGGGGCTTTTGAAGGGCTGAGCAATCTACGCTACTTAAATCTGGGAATGTGCAATCTGAAGGAAATTCCCAACCTTATTCCCCTGGTGAAGCTGGATGAACTGGAGATGTCGGGGAACCAGCTAACAGTCATCCGACCTGGCTCTTTTAAAGGGCTCATCCATTTGCAGAAGCTATGGATGATGCATGCCCAAATCCAGACCATAGAGAGGAACTCTTTTGACGACTTGCAGTCACTAGTGGAGCTCAATCTAGCCCATAACAACCTTACCCTCTTGCCCCATGATCTCTTCACTCCTTTGCATCACCTGGAGAGGGTGCACTTGCACCACAACCCGTGGAATTGTAACTGTGACATCCTGTGGCTAAGCTGGTGGCTAAAGGAGATGGTACCAGCAAACACCAGCTGCTGTGCCCGCTGCAGCTCACCAACCCACCACAAGGGACGATACATTGGCGAGCTGGACCAGAACTACTTTCACTGTTATGCTCCTGTTATTGTGGAGCCTCCCGCAGACCTAAATGTGACAGAGGGAAGTGCTGCAGAGTTGAAATGCAGAGCCAGCTCCTTGACCTCGGTAAGCTGGATTACACCCAATGGTTCCATCATGACACACGGTGCTTACAAGGTCAGAATCTCTGTGCTGAATGATGGCACTCTGAACTTCACTAATGTTACCATGCAGGACACAGGCACATACACATGTATGGTCAGTAATTCTGCAGGTAACACAACAGCATCTGCCACTCTCAATGTGTCCTCTACGGAGAACAGCAGCTTCAGCTACTTCACCACAGTGACTGTGGAAACCATAGAAACGCCGCATAATGAAGGCTTCACCACCGCCGTGCAACAGAAGGTGGGCCCCACCCCATCTGCTGGTACGTGGGAGTCTGTTTCACCCACGTCTACAACTACCACCACAGTCCGGACCCCGGTCTCCACCCGCGCAACAGAGAAGACTTACACAATCCCCGTCACGGAGCTAGGTGGGGAGGGCTCGCTGAACGGCTTGGACGAGGTAATGAAGACGACCAAGATCATCATTGGCTGCTTTGTTGCAATCACACTCATGGCAGCAGTTATGCTGATCATCTTCTACAAGATGCGCAAGCAGCACCACCAGCAGAACCACCACGCACCCACACGCACCATTGAGATCATCAATGTGGACGAGGACTGTGTAACAGGAGGCCCGGGCATGGAGGGCCACCTGACCCTGCCTCCTCTTGAGCACGAGCACCTCAACCACTATAACACCTACAAGACTGCATACAATCATGCCTCCACTATCAACTCCATACACAGCTCAGCGCACGAACCTTTGTTAATCCGGGCCAGCTCAAAAGACAATGTACAAGAGACCCAAATCTAATACTTTTTTTTCAAACTGAGACATTATAAAACTGATGGAATTACATAAAGACATTACTGACAGGACAGTACTGACAATTGGTTATGAGGACTGTGGCTCAAACATGGAGGAACAGACTCGTGTGTTTGGCAAATCAGTGGCTGGTGATGTTTATTCAATGACTTTGGGAATTAGGGTATGTCTACTGTTTCAAAAAGTGTCTTTACAAAACAGAAGTTATTTATTTAAGAAAAAACTATTGTGGTTAAATCAAGAAAAAACTGTATTCTGCAATTATTTTTTCAGCACTTAATTCATGTTTTTCTTTTTTTTTCTTCCTCTCATTTCACGGGATAGGTTTACTAATATGCTTTCAAACTCTGTTTGAAGACGTCTGTTGAAGAAAAACTCCTGAAGCAAATTATTGTTCTTTTTTTTGGTAAACTGCAGTGTTTGGATCAGATGAAATAGTAACCTCGTTTCCCCAATGTATCAAAGGAATCTAGAGCACATTAGTGATTTTCTCCAGCTGTGGATTAAGTGATGAAATCTTTTGTGACCATCTGTAACTGAGATGAATTGAACACTTGTTCGTTATTTTACAGTGAGTGACAGAGCTGTCAGTGACAAAATTTGATCATAATTCACTGTTTAATTGTATCTGTCACATACATATGAGGCACTCTCTGCAGAGTCATCAATAGACTCAGGATCCTAAATGAGAGGAATATGTCCTACTGTTGTAAAAGTTGAGGCTCACTATTAGAAGTGCATTTTAGTTAAATTAAATTCTATTGATTAACTATGAAAGAAACTTACATTTGTCTTTGTGTTCCTAATGTATATGCAAAATTTGATCCCTAATCTCCACTTGTTTTGATTCAAGTTTCCAGCTCCTCTGAGATGTCTTCTGATGATTATAGAGAACATTTCATAAATTGCATTAAGACCCATTTAGATTGTCAGGGTCACAATACAGGAGCAGCATTAATGGGTACTTTAGAATCTGCATAATTGTGATTGAAATAATAGTGAAGAATGTAGATGATCTTCAATTCTGGCACTACTGCCTCCAAATATTTCCAGTGTATCAAGGCCACACCTTTACCTTGCCATTGTTGGTACCCTGGTATATCAACATGATTGCTTTGAAGCCCCCTTTTTCATACTGGGACCCCTTACAGCATCTGCAATTCTGCAGTATGGAGTGTTGTCAGAAACAGACTGATGAGCTGAAGAAAGAGCTTAAACCTTTATACAGCTGTCTGAGCACATTGCCTGTCATCTGTGTGCCACATTTCCACATGGGCAGTGCCTGGCAGCCCCAGATTCACACCCTGCCCCTGCCAACCACAGGACTTGGCCCTAAGCAGCGGGGCTTATGCTGTGAGAGGCTTTAGGGGTGAATGTGTGGGATCGGGCATCAACCAGATGTTTGGGCTGCACCTGCCTCTCTCCCTTTGCGACAACACAATTTCCATTTTAATTGATGTGCCCATGGGCTTTGGATGAACACAGCACTGCCGGCGTCCATACCCTGGAAACCATTTCAAAGTCCCCACTGTGAAAAATGGCGTCCGGCACCATATATGCAGATGTTAGGCCGACATTTGTCAGGTCCAACGCTTAGGGAGATGCCCCAGGTTTAATTTTAGGATATAAGGGCAGATTTTGCTCCCCTAACAGTAAAATATACAAAAGGGTTAGGCCAAAGTCATACTTAATTCATTTTTGTGTTTTCATTATACCAAGGTGATACAGTAAGGAAACACAGAGAAAAATTCCTCTCAAAATAACTACTGTTACAGATAGTGGCATGTACTTTCTGTGGAGTAACCTTCAAACTAGAAGTGGTACTCCACCCAAAATTCACATTATCTAGCAAGTTTTGAACACTCATCCTCTATGGGCTTGAAAGGCTCAGATTAATGATGGTTAGAGTGGATTCCATTCATGGCAATGGTGGTTTTTATGAGAGAAATAAAGTATTAAGTTATTCACCAAAAATTCTCAAATTACTCTCGCTGCATAATCAACATCTTTGCAGTCCATCTGTGTACTTGGTTCATTTCAAACAGCAGCAAATCACCATTTGGCTAAAACAGAAATGCTTTAGGAGCTTTAATGTTAATAGGTCCATTTAGTGTCCTCCTGTTGCCCTTCCATTGGTCAAAACCACTCTTAACTGAACTGACCAGCCAAACTCTGACCTTCCCTTAACAAAGCCAGCACAGCTGGGCAGACATTTGACAAGCGTTCACTACCCTACATTGAAGAATAAAGACAACTAAATTACATGACTACAAACCTTTTGCAGCCCCTTTTAAAGCCCACATGGAGTAAGCTCTTGCTATTACAAAATTCAGATTTTTGAACTACAAGAAAAACAGGCTTCTTCCCATAGTTGAATGAGTCAGCATGTTCAGGTAGGGAGAATAAATGAGATACAGTGGCAGTCTTAGTATCTCATAACTAGAGAATTAAATTTAACAACAAGATAATAATCTAAAGCCCTTTTCCCACAAGACTAATGTTACCTGGGGTCCTCTTCTGATATGTAATACAATAAATGCTTATATATGTTAATAACCTATGTCTGTAATCTGTTGAGTAAAAACCCAAATTGCCATCCATATTTCACTTAATGCAGAGGTCATTTGATGATATTAGTCCAGTGTAAGCGTCATGATATTTAGTTTTATCTGAACATTTTGCTTCCTCCTACAGGTTAAGGATTCTGGAGGCCGTAGTGGGAATTATTAATAGGAGCTTTGATACCATTTGGTATGCAAATGCAGGTGGATATTGTATCCACTCGGAGACCCACTGGATATTTCATATTTCAAGATATGTTATTAATCAAGATTATTGATTGAGATTTGTTCAGTTAATTGATTTATTCACTTTGAATGTGCTGCACACAACACAGATGTGGGGATAGATTCCTAAAGAACATGAGGTCCCCAGATAATTTCAGTCCAGACAGAATGAGATAAGTTATGCTTTTTTTTGCCCCCCACCCCAACCACTATATACCCCGTAATCGCACTTCTGTGGAGTTTGGCACATTTGTAAACCATAGAATGACAACGGTGTGTCATTTAGTCTGTGTTTGAGTTCCTAGTGGTGGGATGTGGATCACGATTCTACTCAGTTTATGTAAGAGAGTGTAACCATCTTCCCCTTTTGCCTTTAGTTGGAGGTAAATTGTCTGAAAATTTTAATGGTAAATTTGTTGCATTTTAGTCAAGCTGTCTCATGTATGTAAGATATCTAAATATTTTTTGGTCAGTATTCTTTTTTGTTTTCCACATTTTTTAATTTTTTTTTCTGAGAGGGAATGCTGTTCTAGTGGTAGATTTATATAAAAATACATTTTGAGAATAAAACAAAACAAAAACATTTTTTTTAAATTTTGATTTTACATGTGCCAACAACCTGTTCTAAAAGTGAAAAAGAGAAACATGCTGTAAAGAATAAGAGATTGGTTTTCATGTAAGCATTCTTTCATGACCTTTAAAAGATATGGAGATCGATTATAGAGACCAGAGTTTGTAGTTCATACACAAAATATGGTTAAAATAAACTATTGTTGTTTTTCTGTATTGTCTGATTCTTGCTTTCATCTTGTGCCACAAAATAACTGATATAGATCTGATAGAGACTATTCGAAGTTGCTGTATTTTTTAAATTTTTTTTCCCCTCCATAATCAGACTATTAATTAACTATAAAATTATTATTAATTAATCATTTTATTATTTATTATTATTAAATTATTAAAAAATTACATTTCCTTTAATTGACTATACTTTCAATTTGAATTGAATGATAAATTGACTGTTTCTATTTATTATCCAAGTTAGAGAAGAAAATAATCTTCCATCTATTTCAAACTATTTTGAATATAGGGCTGTCATGCTATACAAAAGTATTCATATGAAAATGTAGATTCATGATGATGCAATCATTGTATTTTCTCGAAATGGATATATAGCCCTACACTGTAAAAAGTATGCAGCATCAGTGTGAAACTAGAATCAGCTAAGCAGCTTTCATCCTCATATCATCGCTGCAGAGGCATAGTGACATGCAAAATCATGTAGGACCATACCAGGCTGACTATATAAGTCAATGTATAAAGCACACCACCGATACATATACGGTACATTCACTGCAGTATTCTCTTATATACTTAAAGTAGAGGCCATTGAGCAAAAATGATGGAAGTGGTAACGTACGTACTTGGTACTTTCAGCACTGATACCTTGTGCACTGTCCATGAGACATTATTTTTCTTAAATTAACTCTTAAAAATGGCTTACAGAAAAAGGGATAATGATAACAAATATTTTAGGTTTCTGCGCTTAAACAGATCACACATTACTCTTAAGACATGGTTGTAGCGTTACAAACTTTAAATGTTTTTAGAGCAAGAGTCAACAAGGAATTCTCGAACAACACTGTTTTTTTGGTAGCTACAGTTGTAAATGTTGTCCGGTCAATGCTCATGTATCTTAAAAGGGAAATGACTGTAATATGTTAACATTTCAGCATAAAAATCTAAGTGACCCTCATAAGAAAGCACAATGGATGTTTAAAAGTAGATGTACTTTAACTTTTAAGGATGTGCTCTAAATGTGTTACTCATTGTGATAGTCAAAATATGTTACTGATTATATTTAAGATAACATATTCGGCCCTTTTTCGGTTGACACTCTGTAACAACTATTTAATTACAATATTGTATTTTTGCTACTTAAGTCACTAGTTACAAAAAAAAGAGAAGAAGCATATACCAGATACCTTTAATCAATCTGCATATCTTACTCAGGCACTAAAAATACACTTATTGACACCACTGATGAAATTTTCAAGATCCAATCATAATATTATATTATTGTGTTAGCTTATGGAGAGCTAATAACACTAGCATGATAACAAAGCATGTGATTTGGATCTTATCCACAGCAGATTCCAGCGCAAGACAAACAAGATGATTGGAATTTTTAATTAATTTCTCTATCATTAGCATTTGCAAGCTACCGTTCTCCTTTGTAATTAGCCAAATGACATAAGATTGTGATCACCTATGTGATCAAGTCATATCTCAATGTACAAGCCACCAGCAAACATTTGGAACCAAGATTGATGATATCCAGTTTGAGGCAATCAGTTGTAAATGAGAATAATGGTCAAAACAGTGGATTGATGAATGTACTACAAAATGTCCAACAGCCACAGGAATAATAAATTAAGTGTATTTTAGTGATAAACCAACATTGAAGCCTGTACCAATAGATTTTAACAACTGATAACTATTCCCATTTTCTCAAGGATACCTCACTAATCACTCACCACCCCATGAGAGCAGACCAGTGTTTTGTGTGGAGCAATGATATCAAATAGTCATATGACACTGAAGAAAGCCAAGACACCAAAGTGAATTTATAAGTTATCTTTGCTTGGTATTTGCTAAATTATATATTATTATAACACAGAATCTAACTATCTACATACACTCTGTTTAGTTGTTCAACCAGTTCTACTGTTAGTGAAACCGCTAGTAAAAGTTACTGGCAAGTTAAGTGCTGTTTTGTCATTTCTATTCATTTACACTTTCTTATTCTCTATGCTGTCCTCAAAGATTTACAGGCAGGTGATGTTGCTCAGTGGTAGAGCACATTCTGTGAATATATCTGACGTGTAGTCGGACAAAGTAGGTTGTATCTAGATCTCATTCCACACTCAAGAGAGCAAATACACATTTTTTTTTGAGTGAACTTGTTTAGATTAATCTAATACTAAGAGTTTTGTGCCCCCCAAATGCCTGACAAATACTGTCTTGTATTGATTCAGTAAGAGACCATGTATTTTTCAGTATGGTACAATCCTCTGATATGGCTGATTGTAACTGTTTTTTTAAATGAGTTAGTTTCCAGTACTATTTCACCTTCTCTAAAGAGCAATGACAGATAAGTCAGCATTTGAATGTGCAGAAAATTTGAACATGAGCATAAATCTGGCTGAATCATTTGAGCTACTCAGGTCCACAAGTTTGTTAATTAATTAAAATGCATTAATGCATCATTAATATAAATATGTGCTACATGTACATTTAATGAGGTCTTCCCCACATGGAAGACACAAATAAGGATGGAAAAGTAAATTCCTATGTGAGTTCAATCAGCAACGATAAGTAGTAATTATAATAATAATAAATAAGAAAAGTTGATCTGCAGGAGATTATAGAATGCTTGAGAACCTTACTATATTATGATCTCTTTTTATATTTTGCATTGTCACCTATTGTCTGAACTTTGTGTTTTCCTTTACATAGACAGACTTTTCCTCCATAAATTGTGGATAAAGATTCATCAGAAGGCAGGAAAATAAAGTGTCAGATGCTCAAAAATTTCTGGCGGAAGACCCTAGACCACCATTTAATATATGTCCACACCAATGTTCAAATAATACCTACGCCCTTGTTGGCAAGGTCTCTGCTGAGACATTCGTAAACCCAAACAAAAACAGTAATACCATCCACTCCCCCACCACTACCCAACAAAGTAAGTCAATAAACCAGTAATAGGTGTGCTGGAATTTAACCAGCCCACCAATTATTTTTTTGCTCATCTTCATCCATATTGTCACTGTTCTTCATTTTGCATATTCGTGAGAGAGTTAGTCAATGAGAGAGAGAAGAGAGGTTGAGGCAAAGTAAGTTGTACTTTCGTTTTCACAACAGGATGCTTTGATTAGATGTATCCATCAGGGGTAAAGCTGCTGCACTGGCAGCATCAGTCAAACCAAGTATACATATAAAAAAGGTCTGTGTGATTTGGGAATACAAAGCTGTTAACATCAATATGATAAATGAAGATGGGAGAATATCCTGCACACAAAAATGCTCAAATGAACCTGCTTTAAAATACATCTGTAATCAGATATATTAACCCAGCAGCCACTATTTGAAAACACTGCAACACATGCTGTCATTTCTCAGTGAAAATAAATGTGCTTGTTCTATAATCTTATGTATATTTCTGCAGGATGATTTATCTATCATGTAGGTCCAACTTTTTATTCCATAACATTTTTAAGACTAAACATCATCAACAAGATAAACAACCATTAAACGTATTTTACTAAGTTAGAGGTTCTTTAAATAACTATCTTTGCTAAAAGGTTGAGCTCACCCAACCCCTTTATTTTTGTGGCGCATTTGTGTCATCCGGTCATAAACAAGCTAAAGCATGCAGTCTACTCCTTGAGGAAACATTGCATTACAATGTATAATGCCAACTGGTCTGCTCTTTCAAGTGTGTGACAGGTTGGTTTTCATAATAGTTGCCTATTCAAAACACAGCCCAGGGCCTGTTTCACTGGCTCCTCACTAATGCACCATTAAACTCCTCATTTTCTTATTTATTCTGCTCCTGAGGCTCTGGTAAATTAATGGGTGCTTAATGCCAGCGCAGTGTTTGGTATGCTAGTGTTTCTCTTATGTGAATAATATTTGAGTTTATATAGAAAAACTGTGAAGTTAAAGTATGTCACTGAGAGAAAAGGCTGAGATAGAGTCATTTCCTCTGTTTACATGATGGACAGATGTGTACATTCAAACACTGTATTTTACTCAAAAAACACAGTTAACATAGTCCTGATGGGATGTGAAACCAGATATGACCATAAAATCTATTCAAAAATGTTATAGATAAATAAGAACAATACAAATGTATAACTTTTTTGTCTTATAGTTACAGATTATTTAGAGAGGACAACATACAGTATATAAAGCTTTGTAAATTCCAGGGGCTATAAAAGTATCTGTAGTTTAGTATTCTGGATATGATAACACCAGTTTAAAGCAGGTCACAGAGTTTCCGGCTATAAAACTTGAGATGAATTAGAACATATTCAGGGGTCGCATATGAAAATATTTAAAGATCACTGCCAAAAGCTACCCGACTGCTTCTCCTAGTTGTACCTTAACTGTTGCCCTAGAGTCAGAATGTGCTGTTTTAGACACAAAGGGCAACAGAAGTTTTTTTAGCAGTGGCAGACTATCTATGCTGTCTTGCAAGTACAGACGGCAGAGGCTGAGAAGAGTTTGCTCAGTTTCTTAAGCAGCTGTATATTCCCGGCAGACCTTAACCTGTAGGTCAGGCAACCTGTCTATCAGACAAAACTGTCTACCATGTTCAAGAAAGATGGAGTCAGTTTATAGGCACTAAAGAGCAGAAGATAAATATGTCTTAAAGTTCAGCCTTACAGATATAACTAAGGCAGCTCATGTGAGAGCACAAAACTCAGACTAGAATGCTTTCGAAGTTTTCTGGTAAGATTTTTACACAAAAACAAGCTCCAAATTAAAGTCACATACAACCCAAAACCTAAAAATAGAGTTAAAATTAGACATTTTTATATGTTTAATTTATTTGATGATGTGCCCTTATTCACAGTTTCCTCCACACTGGGACTTCAAGCAGCCAGATGCCCCATGATGGCAGTTCCTCTTTTGAGGTCAGTAGCTGCCCTTTTTTTTTTCCAGATACAGCATCATGGCAGACAAGCTCAAAATGAGATCAAAAGGAAAGTGTGTTTTCAGTCATCAGGGAAAGATAACACTTTTGGCATGTACTGTTAATCCATCAGTTACTCATTTATTTGTCAGATAAAATAGTACAAGGTATAACGCCAGTGAAATGTGATCCCATCAGCTCTTTTGAGTTTTAAAAATGGCGTGGTGACTACACCCAAATATGGGCAGCGCAGCTCTGCAACTACCTTTGAATGGCAAAGCAGGGACAGGACAGCACCTCACATTCCCACTGTCCCACTGTCACACAGGTCCTTATTCATCATAAGCACATGCCCTCTATCTGTTTCTCACCAGAGTCCACTGCTCTGTCAGACTGGCATATAGAAAAAGAGCTACCTGGTTGAATGGCACTGTCCAACAACTTTTAGTGAATTAATGAATCCGGATATCCCGTTGAAACCCATGTGGAGCAGAGATTGGACAAATGTAGTGGAGCTGACAGAGAGGAAACTAAACAAACATAAGAGAACTGGAGAAAGAAAGAGTTGATATTAAGATAGATAAAAAACTGTTTGCTGGTCCAATGGTAATCACCTTCTATAGACTGATGACATCCTCTGTCACTGAAAAATCAAGTTCTCCCCCATACTGCCGAACAGGTCACCACGAAAGAAGAGGGGGAGCCCCTCTGCTGCCCGACTTCCAGGTTTATGTCATCAGGTAAGGATGCAATCTGGAGGGGAATCTGGATGCTGACAGCAAGCTTTACTTTCTGGCAGTGAAGGATCCCCCACTGCTGTGAGACTAGGAAGGGTGGCATTACATCTTAGAAAAGGAGACAAGGCATCATTGGGAGCAGGTAATGATCCCCTTTGCCATTTTGCTCTTTAAGTCGCTTAAAGAAAAGGGATGTCAGGTTATAGTATGGTGGCTATTTATACAGCCTGCACTGTAGGGTTATTGGGTTCATTTTGACGGAGCTAGTACATGCAAATTTTGGTGCTCACTGCTCCACAAGGTTGAATGAGCAAGTCTGCAGAGCCAGTTAACACCTGGATCCTGTGTGATACAAAATGTGTGTAATTTGTTTTGATTTATTTTATCTATTTATTTTTTTTTTTTTTATTAACAGAACAATTCTTTTGTGTAGCAGCCTGGTGGCTGCTACACAAAAGAATTGTTCTTCCATCAATAGGAAGAGAAAATATTCACTCATAAAAAAACTTGTCAGCTGTGTATGTTTGTGTATGTTTTTTTTCCCCCAAGGCAAGATTAAATCACACAGTAATAATGTTGCTATGATCAAATGTGAAGTGCTCTTATAGCTTTGAAAATTCACAAAACAAGGGTAGACAAAGGCTGAAAAGTTGCACTTGAACACACTGCAAAGACTACAGCCAATGGCCAACTAGCACATAAGTTCTGCGCCTGCATCAGAGAAGTAAAACCGAAAGGCTGACAGGATGGATTCAAGATGCTGGTTAGCCACAAGCAACCTTTGACATACAAAGGATATTTGACATACGCTAGCACACAATAACACAAACAATTACAAACCGTTTTATTAAAAAAGAAAAGCTCAGTGGCTAAAAAAGAATCTCACTTTTTTATATTACTTGTTTGTTTGCTTTCTTTGCTTCAGCTTTTCTTTTCCTGCACTGAGCTGAACTGCCAATCATTGATTTCACTCACCAATGAGCTTAGATGGATCCAATGGCGATTCTTCATGCTGAATCGTCTAAAAAGCAGCTGACAAAGGCCGACTACCACCAACGGAGCAAGGCAAACTGCCAAAACTAGGGTTATAGATGCTTGCCGATGGCCTGACATTGACCAGCAGCTTGGTCTGTCAGGTCCCTTAAACCACCAGGACCTAACCACCATAAAATTTCAGATACACATGAAGAATTTTGAAAAAAGCTGAAATATAGTAATCTTTCCACTACAGAGGAAGAGTTGCACCATTTGACAATGGGTCCCTTTAAAAATCCCTAAACATATACTGTATGTGTCACTTCAAAATAAAAAAAAAACAACAACCCAAAAACATAAAATTGAACACAATGAAATCACTATACCATCTTTGTTTTGCCCCTAAGATAAAGAATCTGAGGTATTTTAGTTTAGATTACAACAAAGGGAAATTGTAAAGTAGGTGTGGCCCTGTGATGACTTTTATGTCATTGCCAGACTGTGGCTAACAGGAGAGCAAAGTGATGGCAGAGCAGATCTCTTGGGAGACTTGCACGCAAAACCCACCGGACACCGGAGGACAACAGGTACTATTTCAAATTCAGCAGTACATAATTGGAACACTAAGATGTTTGTGCGCAGCTTAACAGGATATCAGGCACAGCTGAGGTCCAAACTGCAACTTATAGTAGCTTAAGACATTGCAGCCAGAGCAGGCAATTGATATGTCTGACAGCAGCTTCTGTCCTATAACCAGGACACGTCTGTTAGAGGATAATGGAGTAGAGCGGAGTCACAGTGCAGCCACTGTCATCCTCCTGCTCTCCAGGAGTGCTCAAACTCTGAGCACGCAGGACCTAAAAAAAAAAAGAACCCACTCTCCATCATAGAGCTTCCCTTCCCCTTAAAGAGAGTTACTTCCTGAGGGTGTGTTCACCATGTTTGAACTTACCAGCAATGCAGCAAAGCAATTGCACAGCTGCATAAACGGGTACCTAGCCACATAAACACGGACACTCGCTCCGTCTGACGCTCCCTCCATTTCTGTGTGTGCACATATACATGAAGCACTGTAGTAATGGCTAGGCTTTATTCTGTGTGGGCGATCACTGGAGGCGACGACGGCTGCTGCAGTGCTCTATGTCTGTGTTCCCGTGGAAACTGTGATATTAGGTTGCACTGACTGACCCTGTTTAGCATGCCAAGAGTTAGTCATGCACAGAGTGCCTTGCTTTAAAATTTGCACGCAACCTTTCACTCCAGTACTCCAGCTACATTTCTTTTTTGTTTTTTTTTAATTAATTTTGATCAAATCAATATTTATCCACAGCACCTTCCAGGCAAAAGAAAACATGTACATGACAAAAAAAATTGCTGATATAAAATTAAATGTTTAATTAAAATAAAGAAGGAAACCAATTTACAGCAAGATATCAAATTCCCTAATAGTAACAGTAGACTACATAACTTAGAGTGAGCGTGATTGATTTTTAATTGTACAGCAAATCCCACACAGAAAAGAGATGTCTAATGTTATTGTTTGAAACTATAGAGATTGTGATGCCCTCAGGTCCACTGGCAGGCTGTTCCAGAGGTGAAGAACACTGACACCAAATGCTGCTCCTCAGAAAGAGAACAACCATGCAGTTCCAAAGTCCACCAAAAGTTTTCCCAAAGTATTGGAACTTTAAGCAGCCACATTTCATGTTTCATTATTTTTTGGAGGGTTTAAAGACTTTATGTTTATTATTGAATTGTGTGCTTCTCTCTCCCTCTCTGTCTCACTCCCACTGGGAACTCCCTAAAGCACCCACTGACTTCTTTTTATATTAAGAACAATATTAGTAGAATAAAAACTTAGATATGAGTCTGTTGCTAAAACACAGCTCTGTAAAGGCAAATTAGCTAATCTACTGTAAAACCCAATTATTACCATAAGTAACCTAAAAACATCCATCATCAGTTGATCTTGTATCCAGGGGCTTGCATAAGGATAGTGGAGCACTAAAAAGGGTCTGTGCCTGCCTTTAGGTTATTATGCTCAGCTAACATGCCCAGAGATTGTGCTATTCTGCCGCAAAAGAGTCCCTCCTTTACACTTTACACTATGCAATATAATATATATTATTGCAATATTACACAGAACCAAACAAAGGCGACATCATGCTGCGCCAGTGTGTGATTTTAGATAGCATGCCGCCATCATGGAAACAAAAAAAGTGTGACGCGCATGATGTTTACAACACAACAGCATCTGCCTGTAATGTAGCATATAACATACATGCCAGAAGCCTTGTTTAAACAATAACAGTGGTATAATGTGGTAATAACAATCATTTACCATCCATGTTACATGGCGGCTGATCTTGTCCTCTGCTTGGAGGGTTAAAGAGCTCTTGAACCTCAATGTTTTCCCAATTTACTGACATTTTCACCAAGGCTCTTCTTCTTTGAGTCAGCCACTACCTGCGATTAGCTCCTAATAAAATATCAGGCACTGGGCCATAGCATACCATGTCACTAAAACATCACACCCCTCTTGCCCATGGTCCTGTCCTGCTGGCTGTCCCTTTTACACAGACACCATCTTGGAGCTGTTATTACCTCCAATGTCAGCTTAAGCTAATGCTGCAACCAATTACACAGAATGGTGAGGCAGCATAACTGTACAATATTTCCACCTTAAAAAGGTGTGTAAAAAGAGCTTATATGAGTAATGAGACATTAAACATAACACATTATCCAGACTCAAATGTGTTGAAATGCTGTCCAGCCCAATATTACCAACAAAATAGGTTATGTAGTGGTTTATATTTACTGAAACCTGAGGTGATCCTCTGCTAGCTGTAAACACACAGCATTAATGTGTAAGGAACACAAAAGTTAGGTGATAATCAGTTTCAACCATTAAGCTTCTCTTAGAATTTGAGGCAGCATAATGACACCATATTCCCACCTTGAACAGGCAGTTTAAAAACAGCTATTTGCTATTATCTGCTTTAGGAACAACAGTGCAGCCAGAGTAGAAACCAGTGAAGACACTATATAACAAGTGCATTTTGTGCTCGTCCTCTGGTCTTGGTCAGTATACAATCATAGCAAATGCCTTTTTAGATAAATTGTAGTTATCTGTCAATAACTAAGTCTGCTGGTGATGAAGGCATGCAGTCATTCTGTGTCTGCTTGTAGGGAAAATGGTCACATTGATGTTTTTTCTTTAATGTGTGCATCAAGCCTCTTTAGAATCAACTTCAAGGCTCCAAGCTTTTGTTCCAAATGTTGTTGACAGCTTTTCTTTCTAGACCTTGCAGCTATAGAAATAATAAGTGTCTTCAACCCTCGTGCAGTTCACAGGACTTCTGTGACATTCACATGTTGATGTGATCAATGCAGCGAACCACTTGGGGCTGACGTCTTTAGCTGGTATGGATTAATGCACAGCTGCACGCCTTCTGTATAGCAGTAAAAATCAATGCTCTGGCCACAGCAAGAGAGCTTTAAGACATCCCTGTCGCTAATCAGTTGATTATAAGTTATCAGGAGGTATCTTTGGTCTATCACGTACATGCAGTTATCTCAGGATAACTAATTGTGAATGATAAGAATTACCTCACTCCTACATACATAACTGAAAAATGTCTTGCAATATATACCTGCATGTCTGAGTCATTCCTGCAGATATATATGTGTAAGAACCCAGTATTTACTCAAAAAAAGGACAGCATGATGATGCAGACAGTGGTGTTGCGTCTATTTGAGCCCCTTTACAACAATAGTTGCAGTTTTGCAAATATGTCAATTTCCAAAGTGACCTGTTTTTCAATCTTGGATGAAGTTCACAGTGAATTGAAAATTTACTCGGGTCTCTTGAGGAAATTTTCAAGTGCTGTGGGAAAACCTTGAGTAATTGATAGTCATGCAGTGTAAATGGGTCATTGCAGGAAAGGAGTGGTCAATACATTGAAATAGAAACCATCTGTTTCTGTCAGGTGGATATTAAACATATTGCAGTCAAGCTTAATCAGATTATTAATTTTGGGAATTTCTGACTACACAATGACCTTGAATGTAACCACTGAATGCTGGAGAGCATTGATCAAAGCCAGTATGAGAAGAAAAACTGCCTGTAGCAAATTGCTCTTCAAACATTTGCACAATAATGTCATACACAGGTTGGCATATCTTGAATGAAAAAGTATACACTACTGAATATATGTTTTTCTGCAAGGAAATGGTGGCTAAATGTACTGCACAGTAGTACAACTAAAAGAGGTTCCAGGAAATTCATAGATACTATACATTTACCGCCTTCCTTTTCTGGTGTGCAGTACACTGTGTGTGCCCAGGGCTGGTATGGCACTCATCCTCAGCCTTAAAGTTCCATGAAGACTAAGCCATTTATTCTTCATCATTGCTTGCAAATGTAAATGTGCATTCAAAATGTAACTTTAATGGGAAACTGATGTCTGAGCACGAAACTGGGGAAAAAAAGAAACTAAAAAAATTATTCTTGCTTTTACCACCGTAAATGCAAATGTGGGTCTGCTGTACTCCAGTCCACACAATAGTGCTATTGCAGATGAAGCTATGTGGTAAGTTCCAAAAAGTGCCAAAAGAAGAATGACAGTTTAACGAAGGAGTTTAAAAAGAGGAAGAGTCATGGCATCATATGACATCATATTAATGGGGTACAGCCAATGCACATCTGCATTTGGTGTGCAGGTGCTAAAAAGCTCAATAGCTGGCACACTGAGTACTTTGCTTCAATGAGGCATCCACAGTTAGCTTGGGTCAGAATATTTTTGTACAAATGACATTTCTACAATTACTGAAAAATAAAAGTGTTATAAAAGTCAATAAATAGATTCTTTCTATAAGCAAACTTTCTATTTCATATCTGACACCATCAATTCGAGTGTACCCAAAGTTCTGCCAGGCCGAGCAGACGCAAGAAGGCTACAAAAAGCGCATCCGAGGAGAAGCACCTGAGCAGACACTATTTATTTCTGTCGCTATCTGCTGCAACTCCCCAAAAGTACAGCTCCATTTATGTGTCATTGTGTTTGACTGAATAGCTTACATTATTGATCACCCGCAAACCCGAGAAACAGCCCCAGACATAGAGGACAATTTGACTTAGCGACAAAACTGTGTAATTACAACTTCCATGTCTGTCACATCATACCACTGGCCCAGTAAGGCATTTTTTTTGTACATTGTGAATGGGACTTGGTACGTGAATCTTTGGACACTTCTTTTGTGAAAGGACTCGTCTAACTATTGGGATTTTATCCGTTTGGTCTCATAACATTTTGTAAGTCTAGAAGAGCCACACAATTAAATTATTTTATCCTCATTCTAAATAGCAGAGGGTTAAATCAGAAGTAAGCCATATTGCCAGCAGAAGTCACTATTGGGCTTGCTCTATGGGAACAGTAATGCTGAAGATGCATTTATTACAACTGGGAGGTTAAACTTTTTTGGCTTTATGTGCCACTGAGTAACTTTGATAGGAATGCCCCCTTGGATGCCTTTAACACTGTACCAAGTTCTCATTATACACCTGTGATCAGCTGACAAATACATGGATGACTTGCATCGATGAAAAGCTACTGAGGCAAAACTTTGCTGACCATCACTCTGGAGGCACCCACAGTGCTCTCTCACACTCACAGATCATTCAATGGTTGTGCTGATCAGGAATCAGATAAATGAGTTGCATTTCCCAGACAGCTTATACAGCATTTCCTACGGTGAGTCAGCATCTGCCTTTGTTCATGACAGTCATTTCATTGGCTCTGTACATCTTAATTTTTTTTTTCGTTTTTCGTATTTCAAGGTGTAATTTATTTAACCTATTCTGCTACATGGAGTTCCCAGATAATTTGTAAAGCCGTGTTTAGCATTCTGTCATTTTGCTAGTGTGGTAGAAAATATGCAGTTTCCACTAACGTGACCGATATATTTAAAATAATTAGTCAGTGAAATCTTCTGAGTGATGTACACTAACAATAATGGCCATTTTACAATGATGAATTATTCAAGTGCAATAAATTCAAGTTAACTGGTTCTCAATATATGTGCATAATGCTCATGCATAATGATACACATTGAGTGATGTGATACTGTTAGAGTTTATTGCCAATGCAAGACTAAGGTGAGATACCAGATAAGAGATTGTGTTGATTTTATGGCTCATGATGATGACTGGCAAATGAGATGCTTGAAATATTCCAGGAGCCATTGTGCTGGGTCTCTGTGAATTTACTCCAGAAATGAAATATCAGATGCAGAGGAATGGCACCCTCTCTCTCATTTGAAGAATCTTACAAATGTGTTTTTTGGCAGCTGGGACAGTCAAAAGAAAACATGGATAACACATACATATATCATGCCATGCCCTAATCCTAAATATATAACTCTCCTGGCACCTTGCCTTTATTAGATAGCTGAGTGAGAGGCAATGCAGGGGAATGACAGAAAGAGGGCAAAGAAGAAGTTTCAATTAAACCCATGGGGGTTCCTTGGCACTGCTTTATAACTTGTAAGCATCAAAATGCAATACAAATAGTACAACTGACGCAATTAACTTCATTCAAACTGCAATGTGGATGCTGCAGATTTAATGTATTAGCAGTAGCTTGGTTAAGGCAATAAATGACTTCTCAAAGACACTGTGGGGAAGAGACTATTCGAAGTTTGTTTGCAGCCAAAACACGCTGTAAACACATGAACATATTGTCAGCTTTTAAATGTATATAATGAACATACTGTCAACTTTTAGGTTTATGTAATGAACATGTTAGCTGGCAGTTTCCTATTTATACATTCGGCCGACAACATGAGGATGAGCATTGATTTGGAGTTGAATTTCTGGCCAGTCCAGTATTTGTTTTCCATTGAGCTCTGTTTTGGTCTCTAACAAAGAATATCTGGCTCTGAAGCTGCAAGTGGCTCCACTGTGTTTAGCATATAGCCACTAACTTTGTCTGCCGGCAGTTTGGTGCAGAATAGGTGGGATTATATTTAGATAGATATTGTCATTTTCAATTTTACCAGAAACAAATACCTGCTGTGGCTTGAAACAATGCTAATGAAATTATGTGGATTAATCACTACAAGTGACCCTTTTCACATACAAGTAGTCATATGATCACATTGTTTGTATCAAAATATTGTTTATAGGCTATTCAGCATGAATGAGAATTAACACAGCCTCAGTGACTGACTTGCCTGACCAAAACTGCTACAGTATGAAGTTAAATCTCAAAATTGTGCACACAAAGCTACTGTATATTTTTGGCAGAAAAACAAATGTCAGCTCAAATGTCTGCATAAGCAGAATTTTTGCACTGATACAATCCTATTAAGCAGCCCTATATATATAATAATAGCGCAAGAGGGTAATGGTTATAACCGCAACACTGTCCTTCCCTCCATTATGACCAATATGAGCCAATATCTAAGATATACCACCACAGCAAAAAGGACTACGGCACTGACGTTTTATTGGTAATTTTAAGAAATCAAATAGGTGGTGTGGAAAACGTGTTCTCACTCTGAACTCACAATGGTGTCACTTTGTCAGTGACCTTGTGCATCTACCTGATGTTTTAGGTAACCTTCTACATCAGTTGTTTACTATCCAGGATGCCGTTACGATGATGTCAACAAATGCGCATGGTGGGATGATGCAGCCCATTACCATAAAGCAGCATAGTCCTTATGTTTATGCATCAGTGCGGACTGTCACAATGATTAGGCAACAAAGTCACGGATGGTTAAGTTTAGGCAAAAGTGACACATAGTAAGGTGTAGAAATAAAACACACACACACACACACACAAGAAGCAAACTCTGGACTCCCACATAAAAGTCAGTTGTTTGTGGGACCCATCCACCTCCCCACCCACACATCTGCCCTATAAACACACTCAAGCTCCTTATGTTATGTGGTTACTGGCAGCGTTATTATCTGACCCTGTCCATTAATGTTTCATGGGCACGTGACCGGCCGTTTTTCCGGCCACTTCCTCAGGTGGCACCCCCAGTGCCAGTTGCATGTGGATGCCCTCAGGGCATCCACCAGCATATAATAATATCACCATCATTTCTGTCAGAGTGCCTTCTCCTCTGACACTGTTCTGCCACGTTCCGTTTGGATGCAGACGGTGGCTTTTGGCTTTACGCTCATATAACGTACGCGCTGACAGAGCTGCGCTATTTGACAAGTTCAGAGTGAGAACAGCCGGTGTCTTATACTGCTGCCAGAGGGTGCCTCTTTATGTTGATATCTGAAGCTGCAAGCCACTGACAAAGCGTCATATTTGATGAGACTTGAGTGCGACTATGTTGGGCTACCACTGGCTGCTTGCATCCAAGTTGAATTTTTGGCATCATCTTACAGAGCAAATAACAGTACAGCACCCGTACACCTCCAGAAGACAATTCAGCAAAAACTCTATCTCATTTCTGCTGATCATTCCCTTTCCCCTCACTCCATGTGAGCATGATTCTTCACCTAACGGAGAAATCTTTATATCTCTGCAGAAACTTCACCTCCATAATTTACATAATTACATTACATCATATACTGATTTGGATTTTATTACATTTCAATATTGTATTGCATTTAATTTTGTTACACTTATTGATTAAGAACTGTAACTATATTATGCTATTACACGAGTGTCTAATATTGTCATGTCAAAAGAAGGACGGGAGCACTCTGCAGACCTTACATTAAAACTCAATCACTTCACAAAGTGCATCATGTACTTCTACTGTACATCAGCTCAGTTCATCTTTAAGTGGTCTACTTATGAACATATTGATTACATTTGTTTAGCTCAAAACGAAGCTCTAATATAGTTTACATAGTGTTGAATAAGTGTGAGCCTGCTGCATTTGAAGGTCAGGTCTTAAGAGGCACAATCCTCCTTACTGTGCCAATTCATTAATCTAAGGCTCAATACAGGAACTAAATGTATTGGATGATGAATGTCCAGATCAAAGGCTTTTGCACCCCCAAAGGCATAGAATTAAAGTCCAACTCTTCTTATGAATGTAATATATGCTATTGGAGCAGGTGATTTTTTTTCTTTCAAATATTTATCACTGCCATTTAAAAAAAGGTTTTGTTAATGAACTTCTCTAGAGAACACAAAAGTGGAAAAGAATGATTCCTGGGGGGATAATGCAACATTAAAGCAGGTGGAGGACAGCACTTAATGAATAATAAACATTACGATTAACACTAATAAACAATACAAAGGCAAAAATGAGAGAATGAGAAATAATTAAGAATAAACAGGAAAGGAGATGTAAAAACAAAAATGACCTAAGACACGGTTGTGTCAGAACTCAAATGTAAGTTTGTAGTTCTGTTTTAAGATGGTAAATCCCATAGAAACAGAATGAAAGTAGAAAGGACATTAAAATTCAAATCAGTGTAGGAAGATGGTCAGTGCGGTGACCATTTACATGTGTATCCTATCTGTTGCAACCATTGTAGTAGACTAGCTTTTGCAGGGTTTTCCACACATGTTCATTTGTGGTGGCCTGCTGTGATATCAGCATCTGGGGCCACATATTGATTATTTATTTTTGGAACTGGGCCTTTCTTTAGGAGCACTGTTGGTATATATATACTGTTCCATTATTCATTACAGCCAAATCTTGGAGCGCAGAGTTTACTCTGGGCAAAGACGAAGCAGTAGAACACCAGATGCAGTAAAAGCAAAACTTAACCATTCTTTGACCTCGTTCTTAAAATTTGCTTTGGCTCACCTCTGCAGCAGCTGCTCCTCTCATCCATCGATCTGATCAACTCTGATTGGACCAACAGATCTATTAATTTCAGCTACAGCATCAGCGTTGAATGTTCGCTTATTAACGCCAGCAATAATAATGTTTTTGTGTGGAACTTCTGTTTCGAGCTAACAACGATCACCCCTTTCTCTCCCTTTTCTAAATGTCCTTCCTTCTCTCATTCTATTTCTATGATGACTCCACTTCTTACAGACTTGACACATGGTCTTTCAATGCTTCATCCATTACCCATAATGTGTTCTTTCCACACAGTACCATCTCACCCTTTTTCCATTGTTGGGTCAGGAGGCTTTGTGTGAGCCTTCGGCCCTGATTCTACGGGGTGATGAAAAAAGAAAGCTACATTGTAAGAAAAGCTGGACTTATTTTGAAAAGCCTGACACAGCTAACATGAACTGCTGATTCAGATTTAATTCTACAAACCTAAAAATAACAGCTGTTTCACAACTTTAAACCACAGACCAAAAGCCAGGCATTCCTATATCAATTAGCCAAGACTTTGACAGATGTTACATACTTGGGACAAAAGAAAAAGTACCTTCCAATTGTACGATGATTGTCCTAGTCAAGGTCACTGTGGCAACACAGCCAAGGAACCAATTGTAAACATACTTTTCCATAGCAGTTTTCCCCTCATGACAACTCTTTTAGGCTCCAAATTCTTTCAAAGGAATGTAATTTCTCCAGTGTGTAACATAGATGTAGACATGGCATCTCTGCCATTTACAAATGAAAGTTTTACTCTGGGCCAAACCCACAGATGGGTCACAAATAAAATGAAAACCCTTAATAAATGAGCAGAGAGACAAACACAGATGCTTCCATACCGGGCCTGTGGGATCATTGAATGGATTGATGAGTATGAAAATAATGTGAATCATATGCTTTGCTATGCTTTGATCACAACCCAACTGAACAGTTCTGGGAGACTTTCCACCATCATAATAATAATAATAATACTAAAATGTAGGAATATCTTCAGGAGAACAGCATTCATCCCACCAGTAGAGTCCCGGAGATGTGGTATTGTTTGAAAGTAGGAGAGATGCCGTTATGTCACCAAACCAGACATTTCCAGGCCTTAGCTGCCATAATACATTATGTCCAAGAATATCAACAACTGGAAGGGTAAAAAGGCACACTCTTGTCAGATGCCATGTCTTATAGTAATTTATATAAATTTCCTCTGCAAGCTTTCTCAGGCAGAGCAATGTCATTATCAGAAAGGGGATGTATTTTTAAAGACTGGAATAAATGATCTTTCTTTCGTCAGTTTAAGGACACAGTTTTTGACATAAAACAGCGCTAAAGAGATATGCTGAGCATGACAACCCAACAATATCCAAAGCCTTCAGCATTACAGAATTGGCCAGTGAGAGGCTTAGTGTGTTCGCAAGCTGATCATGAACTTTTTCTTCCTAAGAATACTCTTTATTTTATTATCTGTGAATTATTCCATCTGATCAGTTGTAAAGTATGTATTTGCAGATCATAAATATACCACTGTAACAATTCAAATGTAGACTGTAATCCTTAAACAGCATAGACCTTTTTTACCCATTTAGCATTTTCAGTGAATGTATTAGTTAACAATGTACATTTCAGGGTATAAAGTAATATCTCCCATATTAATCTAAAATGCAAACCTTAATTAGGCAAATGCAGCCTACATTAAAATTGCCCTTTTTGCTTCAGCACTAATCATTACATATTATTACATAAAACTGTGCTTTGTTGGCTCTCACCACACACTGCTATACTTTTAACGAGGAAAATTGGCTTGACTCTGATCTGCAATATAGATAAGCTTGGCTAATAACGTAATGTGGTTGTAAAATGCATTTTGTCTGTGCATGAATCAGTAATGAATCACAACACTGCTTGCATAACTAAACCCATAAACACAATGCCTGCCTCCCCACATACACTGGAAACAATCAGGTATTATATTAATGTATTCCAAGCTCTAGTTCCATTTATTTTCAATGTGAATACAGTTATGATATGATAAAATGCGTTAAGATACGATGCAATGTGGTACGATACAATACAATACGCCTGTACTTTGAGATACGTTTTTCTTGAACTTGAATCCTGCAAACAATGACACATAGCATATTGTACATTAAGACAATTCTGCTTATCTGTATTTGCTCTCATGACCTCATGGCATTAAACTATGTACCGATTACAAAAAAGAATGTGTCTGTAAGTTGTAAATATGTCTTCATACACAATTATGTAAGGATCCATATTCTGACATAAATATTCGGTTTCATCATTCTTATTATGATTGGCGGTGAAGCTGTCAGATAAGGCTTGATTAAAAAAAACTTGTTTTAGCACATCAGTCTGGACAGGATAGTTATTCCAAGACAATGCAATGATTGATGACTAGATGAGATACATCTATTCCAGCAATACACCTACTTGCTCATAGAAGACTGCATATTTCCCACAGCACTTCAGACTGCTTACACAGGCCACTATATAGTGCACATGACCAGGGGTAAAGGCCTGATTGTTTTCCCAGTGGTTTAAAAATGATCACTCCCTGAAAATACAGTAAGTTTTGCTAGAAATCTATTTTTTTCCAACAAAAGCAGCTTCACATTTTTACAGTGCACCCCACTGAGAAAAACTGTACAATGACTGTCATAACACACTGTATCACACAACAACCTCTACAAAAATCCAAACACATAGGCTACAGATAAAACAAGCTTCCAAAAATGTAAGGAAATGCACTCCCTACTTGCACACTACAGACTCCTGAAGAGGCTGCATTACTGGCAGGTAAACACTACCATTAAATTGATATTAGATGGGGTTTTTTATCCTTTGACTCCAAGACATGCATAAACAGCACTATCAAAAAAATGCGTGGGTTCAGGCAGGACCATGAACTAATTAGTATTGCTAAGATTAGTTGATCATTAACTGACTACCAACTGTAATGAGCTAACCAGTAATGTTAAAAGGCTGCTGCAATGCAAGCTGATTAATTCAATAATTAAGTTTTATCTTGTGATTCAGCGTGATATTCAAGAGATTTAAACACACATGTCATCACATATTTTCACATATTATGTGCACAGAAAATACTGAACAGTATAATGATGCATTTGTCCTGCCCATTCTATTCCTGTTCTTGTCCTAAGTTAAAATGGGTTTCTAACTGGTGCAGGGAAGCTGCTACACCTGAAGCCATTACCTGAAATTAATTATATTTGCCTTGATAGTTAAGTATGAGAAAAATGTTTCTGACTGAAATAACAACTATCGATAACTATCTGGGCAAGCCTGTAGACCTGTTTCTCAATCAGGCTGACACTTGAGTGCAGTGAGGGCATTATTATGCGATATGCTCCTCTAGTGACAAGCTGTTTAAAATAAAAGGTCCTAAAGGATTGCTTCACCAGCAACATGACCACTGGCATATCAATACGTCATGCAGTGTCAGCTGAATTTGTCAGAAAATTCCTCCACAGAAAACAGCAAACACATTGATTGGAGACCCTTTTTAATAGCAGCAAAACTGTATCAAAACATCAGTTTCCAAACTCTCACACAACCATGTGACACTATCCGAGTCTCATTCATCCAGCTGTATGCTCAGTACTTCTCAATCACATACATTAGCGCCAAAACCTTACTATTTAAAACTAAACGTGCAAAAACCTATATATGCTTTTTCAAAGACAGACTCCAATACTGAGTTGTTTTTTTGTTTTGTTTTGTTTTTTTAATAGCAAAAATGCACAAATTTGAGAAGCACATAGAAAACAACTGGATAAATGAGTCTGGGATTAAACAACATGAGCTGTGTAAAAGTCAGAGTGAGAGTTTGTAAATGGATATTTTTGCTGTTGTTGAATTGGTCCCAAATCAATCAATAAATCAATATGTTTGCCATTTTCCGTGGAGGCCTGCGAGAAAAACAAAGTTTTCTTCACAAAATCCAGGTAATGCAACCTGACTTATTGATTTTTAAATGGTCATTTTGTGGGTGAAGTATTCCTCTAAGCAATTTGTTACAACATTCTACTCATTGTGCTTCCCGTCAGTTTGCTTGTTTGCTACATTTTTCCATGTTCATTTACTGGGCAAGCAGGTCTGCAGATGGGTGACCAAAGTTTACCTTATGTGGATATTATTTACTTTACAGGTTTGCATGGAAGATGGTATGCTTTTAATCAAAACACAAACGGCCTGGGATTCTGCCAACAACTCTGACTTGGCATGACTCAGGGCAGATGTCCAAGTGCTGGCTGCAGGAATGCTAAGAAAATACAATACTATACTCTACATGTTGAAGTGACATGCAGTAGACAAACTTTTTTTACAATGCATTTGTCACACTACACAGTAGATACAGGTAATGTTCACTGTGGAGTCGTGCACTAATAGCTTGTGGTGTACTCCATGTCCATTGTCCAAGGGAAACTAATTAACTGATGCATTCCATTTCATCAGGGTCTGGGGATCCATCCATCACACTCAGGGGGACAAACAAAATACAGTACTCATGTAAATTAAAGTCCTGGAGAGCCTCTGGCTCAGGATAGATCATTTTCATTCACTTATTAATTTATTTCTGCACAACTCTTTATCGGTGAGCCAACAGCTCGACCGCAATGGGCTTGAGGAGAAATGTTGGGACTGTGTCTATGAGTCAAGAAGCAGAGAGAGTTTTTCTTTATGTTCTCCCTGAAGCCAAGGGTGAGTGTTACAAATTGCATGATGTTTGAGTGTGTGGAGACGGTAGTATAAGGATGGTTATTATCATTAATTAGCTTTATGGAGGACACTTTTACTTGGTCTGTGCTGTGCTGAAGCCGATTGAGGACATTTGAAATACCGGAACCATTAAGTCTGTTGTAAATAGCAAGTGGTAGTCACTTTATCCTATACCTTTATAAATTAAAAATGTATTCCATGTTTACAAGATCCTCACTTCACCCTGGTTGTTTCTTCAGTCAAAAACAGGATTTGCATGTTTTAGGAAGCAGAGATGAAAAATCTGGATTATACTGAGTTAAGCCTATTAATGTTGAAAGCTATAGATTTGTAATAAGATGGATGGGCTAAGCTTTACCTTCAGTCTGTTTCTGTGAGATTGTAATGGTAATCTAAACAAGACACTTCAGGTGATTAGGGGCATAAACTAAGCATCTATTCATACAAAACACCTTGCAACCATAGAAAATCCTGCAGTATACTTCCAGCTTGTGAAATGTAAATATGATGAGTGGATCTCACTGGGTGGTTTAAATTCACTAGTCATGGTGGTTCATGGTTTTAAATATTTCAATTTCTTCTTCTGAAATATGTTTGGTGGTTCAGCAGTTATGATTGTATCCCTCCATCAAAAAGGTCTTAACTTTAAATCCTGGTCCTGCAGTTCTCTTTAAAAAGTAAATGTTCTTCTCATAGTCAGTTGGATTTCCTGCAATCGATGTGGTTATCAAACATATTCCAAAGTCTGCATATCTGGTGAATTATGGTTAAATTACACATAAGTAGTAGCCCTGCAATAGACTGAGACTCTGTGCAAGGTGTTTACATTCCTTTCAGTCAATGCAAACTACGACAGATCTCAGAACCATATATTTTAAGCTGCGTATCCAGAGTCCCAACAACAAAACCCTATAAAGTCCTGGTTTTTAACATTCACTTCAAACTGTCCTGGGCTTTGGGCTTATCTATCTCACTCATTATTATCTAATATAAAAACATAATCAAGGTGTCATTAACAAGGCTGTTGCTTGCCTTTGAGTCATAGGCTATGGTGCTTGTGGCTCGTTCTGACAGAACCTGTCACTACGCTTACAGTTAGTAGCTGTCATGCCGAAGAGAAAGGTGGTCTTTTCTGAAGAGGCTTACTCCTTTCAACGTAAAGTACCCTGCGATGAAAATGCTGCATTTATAGTGTAGAAAGGTGCACTCTGTAGGAATATTAAGAGCTGAAATAAGTGAAATAACCCCCCCCCCCCCCCCACATGCTATTCCTCTCCCATCTTTGCTACAGAAAGAGCAGTAAACCTGCAGTTTTAGAAGTGAAGGCTAATGCAGGAAGAGTCAGAAATCCTGCAACAGATGCCATTGAAGCAGTGAGATGCTTCTTGGCAGAAACTCTCTTCTCGAGACATGCGGTTCTCTTGGTAAAAAACATGGCAGATGGTATATGAGGCTTTCACGAAACCAGATTGTGTATTATATCTACGTCTTTAGAATCAGGTTGTATATTCTGAAGTAAAAAAAATGCATATACAAAATTTGCAATTATTTGCCAAAGCAGGAACACTTTTCCCCAGATACAAAGTTTTAAAGCAAAGCCATTACGTTTGTATATCATTGTGCAGACTCAAAAATATAGCTTCTCCAGTCGAAGCACTGAGAGTAGCTCAGAGTTGTTGTATGCCTGTTGTAGTTTTTCATCTTCCTTTTTTCTTGACTATATTTTGTCCTCTTTGTATTCTGATGCAGTTCACTCTTTCACAGAAGTCATGAAATAAATTCTTTGCATCACAAAAGAAGTACATACATGCTCACTGCTGTTTGTCCCTGATGAAGGCCTGAGCTGAGACCTTGGGCTTTGATTCAGCTTGATGCTGTTTGAATAAATATTGAAACAGTCTGCGCCTGTTTGATCAGAGTTCCAAGGCTACCAACACAAATCTACAGTAGCTGAGGTGCTTCCACAGTGGTTTCACCCATGATACGACACATATGCAATGATGGGACAAAACTGTGTTTTTGTTAGCTATGTTTTGTTTAGTTTTTATATTACATTTTACTTCAATTTGCATCTAAATATGTTAGATATTACACTTTTTGATGACAAGATAAATTTACACAGGTCAATAGAGAGACAAAAAAAGATTACTCTTTTGGGAATAATACATAAATGTGTTTCATTACATGTACTGTATTCTTTGCTAATAGAATAAGCTGCCATGTTACTCCGGCAAATGAACACGAGAGCTGGCACTCACAGTACTGCCTTGGGCAGAGAAATACATCCAAGTAGAGGTATTAACCTAGCAGAGGGTTTCTTCAGCTGTCTGCCTGTCTGAAATGTCTCGATATTTCTCCCTGTGAGTGAGAAGCTGTGTGAAATCATGAGCACAGTAGGCTTGTGACTGACACAGAGGCACAGATGCTCAAAGACCATCGAAAATTTACACAACATGCCTACATAATCACACCTATAGCCCCACATTCAATGACCCTTTCTGGGTCAGCACCTTCCCTTCGAGTACAGGTAAAGAAATTAATGCATTACACTACTAAATCTCTACTTAAAGCCAGAGTTTAGGCAGTTACCTGTGTGCATCAGGTCAATGGTCACCATCCTTCACTGCTTAAAGTATTTCACAAAAAACTAGGCCGTCTATGCAGAAAAGAGACGCCAATACTTATAAAATTGGTGGTGAATACAGAAAAAGGAAACAAGAAAAAGGATTATGGCATTCGGTTATTGGGCATTCACCTTTGTTCAGACTATCAGAATGCACTGTGCCATAGCACACCAAAAAGTGCAGCCACTGGTGGGTGACGTAATTCAAACTTGTCCCATTGACACAATGACTGCCAGCTGGAAACAAGCGATCTCATATTGCAGTGAAACGTTAAGCTAAAACATGTTTCTGCAGACATTTGAGGGGAGAAATTTGCAACTCAATAACAGAACCTTTGTTTATATTTGATCAGCACTGCTCAGCTGGGCAATAGAAAAATACAGAAGTACAGCCTGTAGTCCGGGCAACAGCCCGAGAGCCAGTAAAACTCCACCAGAAAACCTGTTTCACATCCCAGGGAGGAGGGCTATCTTGGCACTGCTTAGATGGAGGGAAGTTAACCACAATTCATTTATAATTATTACCTACATAATTTTAGTACAAAGATGGTTGAAAATCTTTGCTAACACAAAGCATTGGTCAAGACACTGATATATAATCTTTTCTAAATAGCAATATTTCTAGTTGCACTGTAAGATTTTAAGTTAAATCCACAATGACGGGCTTTAACATGATAGGTTATCATAGCTTTTTCAGGAATGCTGTAAAAGGGCTTTTCTAAGCATCATGCATGTAGGGTTGGACTGCACCAACACCAGTAGCCCTTTATCTCTACACTTTTCACAGATCTATGCATTTAAAAGGATTTTGTCTAGGGCAATTATTACTGGTAGAGGCAAATGCTAGGAAGAGAGATGAAGTGGAACAGAAACTTGAGACAACATTGCCCAGAAGGAGTAAGCTGGAGGGGGAGATTTGACTGCAGAGAAAAGCGTAGAGAGGGAACGAAAGAGAGTTTTTAGCTGAGACCAGCAGCCAGTATAAGTCACTCTGTCATTTGGTCAGGGGGTCCTGTGAATTCTGAAGCACTTTATTGAACATGGCATTATGGGACACAGCTGCAAGACTCTATAAGCCTCGTGGTTGCCTCATTTTATGTTTACCTCTTGAGCTAGAGCACTGCTTTCACATTTCAGCAACCCAGGGTTTTCATCTTATATTCAGTGCAGGACTGAGCTGAGTAGACACATCAGACTAATTCATGATAAGCTGCCACCAGGCTATCACAAATGGCATGCCTATTTTAATTATTTTATGGATAATTGAAAGTACACATAACAATCACAAGCAGTAAAATGCTTAGGTAAGTCACAGAATGGGGTGTACTTCATTTAATGAAGTAGGAAATGCCTATCATGTCATTTTTTGTTACCTAAGTTATGGCATTTGATGTTTGATTTATGTCACTCAGCTCACATGTAAATCACTGAAACTGTAATCTAGACATTGCCAGGGCTTGTGTCAGGTGTATTACGCAAATTACATTACTAAAACTACAAAAGTTAAAGACATATGGTAAATCCTAGAGATAACGTTACAGAGTGTGTTTGAATCACTGGACTTCACTGATGATTTGTCCAAAACTGGACATATGAAGGCTTATCCAGGTGGCTAGGAGTGCATGTTCTCTGTCCTGTGGAACAGAAGGACAGTCATGCACACTCAACTTGCAGTGACAACCGGCTGCCTCAAGTATCGCACCTCAGTGTGAGTCCTGCCCATTGACCAAGCTTTAAACTTAATTGGGCAGTACTATCACAGTGACATGTGACCTCCTGCTATGTCACCAAGCCAAAAAAAAAGAAGAATCTTTTGTTGTCTTCTCTCTCTTACTCCTGGACCACCAGTGAGGGTTGTGGGTGCTGGAGGACCTACTACAAAGAGAACTCTCTGATTTGAATGTGACCTGATCCCGGCAGACACAAGACCTCTCCAAAGACAGAGGAGACCAGACAAGCTAGCACCTTTAACAAACACAAGGTTTGCAAGCAACCTTTCCAAGCGAAGTAGAACCAAACCAACTTAGCACTGAAGTGCTATCTCTGTAAAGATATAAAGCAGTTGTACACTTGGAACAGCACAGAAAGGACTTTATTGGAACCCCTTCTTCTACGCCAGGCTCATCCTCAACAAACAACTAACAAGAAGCACAAAGCAACTATTCATGATCTGATAAAGTAAAAAAAACCCATTTGAACAACAGCAAAGGATAAACAAGACTCTTTAATTTTGTCCTTTGTCACATCATGTGAAACTTGTAATCATGCAATGTTAATCAACAAATTATTCTTGTGATTGTTTTGTAATTAGGTTAAGTTAGTTGATGTTAGTTAACTCATGATTCACACAGAGTCTTGTATGCAAATTAACATCCCTTTTGCTAACCCCAGCACCTTTTTGAAACATAGTTCAAATACATGCAGCATACTCATGGTTCGTGATTGATTGATATTAATGACAGGGTGTATTGACTGTGTGATGTAACTGATGTAACAAATGAGTGACAGGTAGTCATTGTCATTCTTTTTTACCATTTCATCTCGTTTGCCATTGTATTTTAAATGACAAAAATATTTATTAGTCTATTATTTATAGTATGTTATTAACAGGACAACATCAGGAAGGGGCCCTCAGAGGCAAGGACTATATTTAAAGATAACAAATGCATCTCCACTTCCTCCTACTGTATGCATGTATGTAAATGATCGAGTGAAAGTAGATAACCACGATAGGAACTACCTAAAATGACAGAAATTTTTTTTTGACATATAATTTGATGTTTTAGTTTGGTCCATGTCCCATCCGCTAACATCTGCTGTAATGTCATCTATTATTCTGTAGATTGTTTAAAGGTGTCTTTCGGCTGAAAGGAAAAAACATCATCGCTACACTTAGATGTCCTGTCCAGCAAATACTGCATAACAACAGCATATAAAAAGCTGAACTTCAGTTCACCTGAACTGAAATACACCCTGTGGGAAATGGCAAAATTAGTTTAGGACCTTGCTCCTCATTAGCAGGTTGTATCCTTTTGCAAGGTATGAACTTAATGTCAGAAATAAAGTCTAGTGGTTCCCTAAATTTCTAATTTTTTTCTAAAAAATGTAAAGGGTATAGATTGCAGCAGAAAAGAAAAAGTTGTAAATTGTTGAAAAGTCCAGGGCCTGTAGTGCTCATTTCTTTACTGAAAAATAAGTCTGTTCAGGCTGATGATTGCAAGCCAACATCATTAGCTTGTTTAAGCTAATGATTTCTAGCCAACAGTCTGCAGAGGGAGACAGGAGCATTTGTATTTACTTGTGCTTTTCATTCTTAAAAAAAAATTAAGAAACTTAATTTAACTAAATTAAATAAATGCTGACCAACATCTTGATGGTGCCCAATTCTTTTGCTATTAATTTTGCCATTTACTACAGAGTGAAATTCAGCTCAGGAGGACTAAAGTTCACAAATTCATATGCTCTTTACATGCAGTGGCGGCTGACACAGGTATCTACGTGGATCAACCATGTTATTTCCTCGCAACTAAGCCTTGCTACCATCTATGGTCAGAGCTAACAGTAGCATTATACCCATAGTCACTGCTTCACATTGTTTTAATTGTGTTTATATGTGCATGCCTACACACAAATTCCCATCAATAAATGTTGACACACCCATGTTGGACATTAAGCCAATTTCAATTGGTCCTTAGTCTGGCTTTGGCAATATCTCACAGCAGGGGTTGGCAAACTATGACACACATGCCAACATGGGATTGCAAGCCATTTTCAGTAGCATATAAGACATGCTATACTGCCATATCGACCTATGTCACCACTTAATAAATATTGCATTAGTGTGTGGTCCAATAATTGCATATTGCTAGAAACCAGAATTATGAATAAATGATGACACATGTTAGATATACATTTACAAAAAAAAAAAAAAACAACAACAAACAAACACTGCACAATCCATGCTGAACGCTCCCTAAACTGCCTTACAACAGTGCAGGTGCCATAACCAGTAACCATCTGGCAAAGTGGAGACCACACTGCACATGTGTCAAACATCAAACACAAAAAAAACTTCAAAGCTGAAAGCTTTGAGTCATCAAAGGGGATGTCGAAATATGTTCAGCAGCATATCACATTTAAAACACGGTGTCCCTCCAAAAACCAGGATACATAGGGCAGCCATAAAATGTTTCAGTGCAAAGCTAAATGTGGGAAACCATTCACAGACAGAGAATACATAAAGGAGGCTTTCCTCAATGGTGCAAGAGTTTTGTTTGATAGACTGCTGAATAAAGACACCATCATATCCAGGATTAAAGACTCGCCTCTCTCTGTAAGGACTGTTGAGAGGCGCAGTCCTGAAATGTACACATCCAGCAAACTGTTGCACTGACAAATGCACCAGTGTTCAGTGTGGCTGTGGATGAAAGAGTGTGTGGACTTCAATGACAGCCCACGTCTCACAGTTAGCTGACAACAGACCATTCTGAGGCATTTGTGCAGCTCAAAGTATGAACATACAGACCACACATTGAGCAACTGAACTGCGAAAGGAAGGAGCAGGGGTCGCACTAATTGGTACACCCAGCTTACATCTCACTCATTAGTAGCCTTCATCACTACATAGTTTAGTACGTGTAAATAAGTAACAGGCAGGGGAGATTCTGAACAAATAATAGGCTTCCAACTCTCTTGTTTAAATAAACAAGGTTCAACTACCAATAATAGTATAACTATTTGTGGGTTGTTTTTTTTTTTAAATGACATGACCTTAATAAACTCCATGAGCACATTGGCCATCTTCATTTAAGGAAATTGACACATCAAAGAAAAGGTTGCTGATACTGTCCTATGGCATACACGGAGCCTTGCATCGTTACACAAAAATATTATGCACCTTCAGTCCAGCAGTATACTCTAGACAATGTCCTATTGACTAATGGGGTATAATTATCAAATCCCTGAGATGGTGTGTGTGTATCTTTAATAAATAAACCTAAATATGAAGTACTTGGAGGTTAATTTCAAAATGACTGCACAGTTTATTAAAAAAAAAAAAACACACACACACACAATGCATTTACCAAGTTAAACTGAGATGTGTCCATGAACATGCCAAGTAATCAACTGCTCTCACCAACACCTTCCGCTGCCTCTGTCCTCCAAGAGCAGACTCTAACTTTGTGCTGTGTTGACTCCTGAAAATGTCTTGCCAGTGATCTCAAACTGGGTCAACTAAAATACTGAGAGTCTTTTACAGAAAATCTGACTGAGAAAAGCAAAGAACTCCACTTTTGTCCCTCCTGTTAGAGCACAAAGCTTTATCACTGCAGAAAACCTGCCCTTTTTCTATTGCCTAGCAACCCAAAGAACTTCCGCCATATGGTCAGTGCTGCCTGTGAGTGGATCACCAAAGTGCTTCAAAACCAAACTACTCTATTTTGCAATGTGGCTTGTACTAAATAAAGTCTTTACCAAGAACATCTTCTCCTCCTAAACATAGTTCTACCTGTACAGCTATACATTGCCTCCGCCTGACTGCTGCCCACGCTCTGCTGTCAGAATCACTGCTCTACCATCAACCAAACAGGTGGATCCCAGATGGATGCACGAGGGCTTTGGGAGGCGTCAGACAGACCACAGATTTTGCCTTATTGTCAATTGCCACCACCAGCTAAACAGGTACTGCCTATTTTCTCATGTGCTAATAGAGCATTTAAAGTTGTTACTGCAAAACTGTCACCTTTGGCTATATTTCCCTAATTGTAATGCATATTTTGTTGCACAAAAAAACATTTAGTCTGCATCTTATCCACATCAGAAATCCTTTTCTGGCTTCCCTCTCAATGAATCGATGTTAGTTCAGTCTCTGGTGGCATAATTGGTCAGTATCATTAACTATTAATCTTTAATGAATGTTTTGACACACCATGCTAAGAAGTGTTCTGTGCAAAGAGTCAATACTCAGGATTATTGATATGGCTGTTGTTGTCTTTAATTAACCATGCAACATCCATTCTTAAAACAGTTTCTCAGGAACTAAAATGCGAAATGAAATAATAGAAATACATTGGATAATATGGAAGAATGGCAAAATGGGGGGATGAGTCCCAACAACACTGCAGTTTAGTCAAATGATGCATTTGTGCTCAGCCCCTGGCATTGCTGCTCGCAGCTATACATTTCACATCAAATAAATTAATAATTGCGGTTCATTAGAGATCAAATATTATCTTAAGTCTCTAAAGTATGTTTGTATTGATAAAGCGTCACCTTTATGTTTGTTTGTTGTTTTTTAAAATATATTCAGGGTATTATTAAATGTGATATGTATTGACTGCAAGCATTTTGTTTGTTGCAATTGAAAGCAGTTCAATAGAGAACATGTCATGAGTAATTATTTTAATCTTTGTTAGTGGTTGGATATGGATCCACTTTTGTGTTAGCCCCATTAATTCTAATTCTTATTCACTAACAAATGCAGAGAATTATGGGAAGATATCATATTATTGTCTATAGTTGACCTAAGCTGACTGGAAGCTACACGGTAACATGTTTAAATGGTATCATATTATCTCTATGCTTAGTTTGTATTAGTAAATGTTTGTTAAAATCCATTAATTTTCAGATTATCAGTGTCTATGTGTTAATGTTCACATCTGTTTATCTAGCTTGATTTGATGTTTTGTATGGCCCAAAGAAGAGACAATTAAGTCATCAAGCGCCTCCTCCTACAATGTCAGTCTTACATGTGTTGGGATTGGATGTGTGGTGTTGAGAGGGAGTCTTAAGTCCTTCATGCCATCATTTAGGGAGGCAGGATTACTCAAACATCTTTCGAGTGTGTGGGCCCTGCTTGTTAATCATTTGTACTATTTTTTTTTCTTTTTTATGTCAGTCCCTTCTACCAGTAATGTGAGGTTGAGAAGCCATTTAATCACTACGTGCCACTGGTTTCTTCTTTTCTCCTTTCTTCCCTGTCCCCCCCTTTTTTTTGGTGAATACCCTCCATTCTCATTACTGTTTTCCCAGACTCTCATTCCTCACAGAAGACAAGAAAGTGGCCGACGACTGGCAACAACTGCAAATCAACCAGTGTCTATGTGACATTTTCCAGCTAGAAAATTAGACAATTTAATCCAGTTTTAAATTCAAATTCAAGCCTGATAAGTGTTATGCAGATCAGTCAGAACAGACAGTCCTTTATTTAAATAGATTTTATTATTATTATTTTTATCCTGTTTTGTGTTGTTGTGATTAGTGTTTGAGATAAATAAAAAATGTATTTGGTCTTAGAAAAAACAAAACCTGATGATGGAGCCAGATGCAATGCCTGAAAATCAAAATGTTTATCAAAATGTTTAGCCATAAATGTGTGCTCCAAGTTTCATCGTAAAACAAACATATATATGTCAATAAATCACAAAAAAAAAAAAATCAACCTTATAGAGGTGTTTGAGGAAAGGTCAGAGGATAACCAAAGTAAGCAGAATATGTAGTCCGGGCACCATGGATATCTGTTCCGAATTGTGTGCAAATCCACTAAATACTTGTACAATAAATAACTATTTGACTGGATAAGTGAATTTTGACCTGCTTGTGATGCTAGAGAAAAAGCCAGAGAATCGCCTACAAGAATGAATTGTAGAAAATGGATTTTAGAAAAAAAAACAGTTCTGTCAACTGCTATTGAGTCAGAAATACTGGAGAAAAAACAAAAACAAATTGTGAGCAGCCTAAGAAAACTAGATCACTACCTTTTTTTCTCACTTGCCTCTCTGGGCCTCCATGATAGAGCCATACTGCAAGCATGTTTAAAAAAAGCAAAATATTTACATTCGTAGTTCCTTCCAAACAAGCTAACAGACGCACATCAGTACTTTGCCAAGCTAGATCAGCAGAATTTTATTTTTTAGACATATCTCATTATGTGAATTCTAATTACTACAAAACAAGCATTTCTAGTAATTTGTTAGTTTGTTTATTAGGATTTTAGACAGATTATTGGCTTGAAGATATATTTCAGGCATGATGAACTAGCATTGCTGGTTGGCAGACAGAGTCGGTGTGCTGTCACTACACTCTGTCCTGTTCTATAATAAAAACCCAGTCAGATGGTGATCTGTTTGCTTGTTTCTTGGTTTGTTTTTTTTTTTTCGACTTGATAAACCTGAGGGGGTTTGTTTAGTGGCACTTCACCAGGCATTTTTTCTCAATGTCTGAGGCAGCAGCAAAGATAGCTATTGATCTGAGCTCATTCAAGTTAGAAGGGATTAGATACAGCTGGAGACATGTTGCTGCTCCTGGGGGTAAAAAAATCAGTCCAGTGACTACTCAGTGTTGGTTAATTTTGGATTCTTTGGCTTTTATTCAGTAATAGCCAAGATTCTACTTATCCTTGATTTGAAAAAGTACCTGAGATTTGGAGAATATCAGGTACTAAAATATGTCAGCTGGGATAGCCTTCAACCTGTCAACCTATCCCAGCTGACATAAGGCGAAAGGAGGGGTACATGCTGGACAGGGTGCCAGACTATCACAGGGCTGACACACAGGGCGGGATTAAATTAAAGATTTGTGCAAAAATTAAGCAATATTTTTGAATTGTCGATAAAACACAATTGTGAGATGACTGCATTTCCATTAAGTGATGTTATGCGACTTTTCTTGCAATGCTATGCACGTCTCCTCCCGCGATAACATTCCAAGGATCCTGGTGATGGATATTCACAACATCAGCAGGTTTATTTCTACTGCAGCCACTTCACTAGCCATCATAAGTGCCTTAGAAATGCACTGGTTGTCATTATTTCCAATCGAAGGCGATGTAAGCATGTTATGCAAGCCATAATGAAAAGGCAAGCCCCTTATACATGGAAGCGTCCCCATATGAGGGATTTCTGAGAGGCGATAGTCCATGATTTTACAGAGGAATTGTGGTTTCAAAACTTCTGGGTGATTTGCTCAACATTTGGAGAGTTATGTGATGCAATTACACCCCGTGTGGCACCTGCTGCATCATGCCCGGGAGAGCCATATCCTTCCAAGTGCGTAGCCATAGCATCATCTGACTAAAACTAGCGAAAAAATTGTTTCCATTGCTGTTTTACGAAATACGGCTTTTTCGAACACCATCATGTGGGGTTTTTTGCAATAAATGTGAGTTTTCCAAAACTGATGTGTTCCCATTAGTCATATTTTATAGTTGCAATTTCAATTTGCACAGTTTTGGGGTTAATGGAAACCCACCTATAGAGACCTGTCATTCTCACATTCACACCTTCTGGTAATTTAAAGTCACCAATTTTGACCTGTATGTCTTTGGATTTTGGGAGGAACCTAGAGAAAAGCCGAGCTGACTTGGTGAAGAAATGCAAACTCTGCATGGAAAGGCTCTCCACCCAAGGTCCAAACCCCAACCCAACCCAGGTTTGACCTTGGGACCCTCTTGCAGTGAGAGGACAGTGCTAACCACTAGACTACCGTGCCACTGTACCTTAAGTACAATATATGTTTAAACTGCAGTAACCCAAACAAATGGTGTGCTCAGGTTGCTCCGTGGAAAATTTAAAGTGAACCATGTCATTGTTTATCACTAGAGAGTTGCCATAAATTGACAGAAAAGTAATACCAGTATACAGCCAATATGAAAAGGTTTAGACAACTGGCAGATTGGCAGCATATCCAGGCTGCTAACAAAAACAAATAATAAAGCATGCCGGGCTTCTGTTATTCATATCCCATTTTTTCATTAGTTTATATGATATATTTACTGATGACAGCTCACCATCTGAATGCAAACACACAAATACAACATGCTCATGTTGTATTTCCAAAGTTTGTTTGCTATTGTAAGAATTCAGTCAGTGACAGTAGACTACGTGATACTGAAGGCTGCAAAGGATAAACAGACTGTGTCCTCCAAATTCTGGCAAAAGAAGGCTGCATTCCTCAACTGCATTTGGAGCAGCCTTTGAAATGGGACAGACCTCGTCAGCCCCGTGTGACATATTCAGTCTAGGAATGTGATCTACAGAAGATCCAGCCCCACAGATCGAAAGTAGCAGATCTTCCTATAGGTGTTAGTAAGCGATATTATATATTAGTCTGAGATATATGTTACATAGGGTTTTTTTTTTGCTGTTGTTTTGTGCATATTTTTCTAAAAAATGCTCTGTGATATAAATTAGCTTAACAAATCAAACAGAGAGCAGAGATATCTTCCATCTGTCAGCAAGAAAACCTGAGCCTCAGCAGGCAAATGCCTAACACGACTGTTGTCAGAATCAATGCAGTAGCTGCCCTTTCTCAATCCCCCACAGGTGTCCCATGATTCAATGGTCCTCTCTGAGGGCTGTGCAGCATATTGACAGACCTGATACATATAGTCTACTCACAGTCACAGCACACCACGAGCAATGACCTTAATCAGTATGCATTGAAGCATCCTACAGTAGTTCTTCGCAGGTTGTTTGAGGGTTTATGGCAACTGATTTTGAGAGGCAGACACAGAGGCTGGGCAAAAGAATGCTAATGTATATTTATTGTAGATTAAAGATCAATCTGGATTTCTGCCTGTATTTAGGCCTGTATTTTCTTTAATATATCAAAGAAATAACTAACCCAAAATGAACTGGCCTTCAAGGAATGTCCTTAAATACATGCAATACTGTTTTTGCACATCTGCTGTGTTTAAAAAAACGCAAACATCAATATGCTTAACTTCTCAATGGCTGACAACAGCAAGGTGGGATTACACAACTATTCTGACACCTCCTGCTTAAAACCCAAAAAGTCAGAAGGGTAAAGGGGTGAGTTCAGTGGGAAGGGGTTAATTTGATAAGTACATTTTGGCTTTTGATAAACAGGTGATTGTTCCTTCATCTTTATCTCTAATACTGACAGAATGCTGATGACTTATGTCAAAGGCTGCACACCGCTGGCACCATCTGAACTGTCTGCTTAGATTTAATTAGGTCAGTATCTTAATTCAATGGAAAATGAAAGAAAATAATTGGCTTTGCTTACTTATTAATACCCTTAATACCCTAGCCATACCTGGACTCATACAGGCATCAAAACTTTTTTTGCGTATTGAGTCATGTAAATCAGTTTTTTAAGGCCTGTTTTTTAAGTGACAACAAGGCTGTTGTGAGATGGGAAAATGCTTTTGCAGGAAAAACCCCCGTATTGAAAGAAATAAGACAGGTAATCCACTGACATAATGATTAGGGAGTAACCCTGGACCGCAGAAGGTCAGACCTTGAACATGTCTTTACTTAAGCCTTTGATTACCTGGCAGTTAGATTAATGACTTCTTGAGTCATGTGTGAAACATACAACCTTGATAAAACTCAAATGTAATCGATGTTAGAAAGTGTTCAGTTCAGCCACTGTGCACATGAAAAAGTCCTGTAACTACATTGAATATGAAACATTTTTATATATTGTGCATGCACACCAACTGCTTGTTTTCAACCATTTCTTTACAGCCATTTGTTAAGTTCATCCTTGAACATAACTTGGTGACAATTCTTAAAGTAACTAAGGCCATTTTCAAAATTAATTGTGTGTATTATGTCATATTACTGGAATTGGCAGACTAGTAATAAACAGACAGCTAAAGCCAAGTTAACAGTGGATACCTGTAATTATATTAGAATCATATGATCAACCAGAAAACTTACATTTTCACTCATTTTCCAACACCATGGATGGACAGCCAACATCAATAACTTCACAAACCAAAAACCAATAGCAGCAACAAGTGTGTCCCAGCCGTATGTATAAGTGTCCCCTGGGAACAGTTTCCATTATCGTGTGGTCTCCTTGCTTGCGTCCTTGTTTCTGTATTTGGTTGTGTTTTCTCTACTTGCATCACATTGAACTCTCAGGGCTACCATACAACTCCCATGTTTCATATGGCCTGGGATCCACACCTGTAATGTACTGTGGCAACCGTGGTCTCATATTTCATATAATCTGCACTCTCTCATGTGTCTCTTAACTGTTATGAGCCTGTGGCCTGTTGCCATCCGCTCAATATGGCTGACCGTCTGAGTGATTGGCCCATTTATTCCCCCGATGTGCATTGATTTTGTCCTGACACAGCTGTAACCCCTCGTCTTGGAGCCCTACCTTGGACATATCCCTTTAATAGTGCTCTCCCATGTCACATTTGTGAATAGATGGGATCCATAATAGTAACATTTCTATGCTACTTTAACAGATGCCCCCTCTAATATTGAACCTCCCAACATTACATTTGGGGACTGATGTCTATGCAGTGAGAATGTATGTGGACACAATCTATTAGTGAGAAGCACCAGCGAATCTCTGATCCATTTTGACCCTGTCTCAGAGATGTACCTTCTCTTCTGTGATGTTTCTCTCTCTACTGCCCCAGTATGTCATCTATGTCACAGGTCTGCTATCAAAACCAAGGAGCCGCACTGGTAGAACTGCATCTTGTCGAATCATTGTTACTGGCACACATGACACATACACAATAGCATTCTGTTAATATGTTATCCTGTTTCACCCTTCAACAAAACAAATACGTCTAAGTAACGTTGTTGTAATGCTTAATGCATTGCTTAAAAAAACATAACCTGGGCAGCTGAGCAGTTTTTTTATACTAACTGTAGTCTGACACCCCTTGAGGACAGCTAATGCATGATTTGGTCTTTATTTTGTTGATATGAGGGCCTCAATTGTAAATGCAAAAGGTTATTTTGAGGCAAGATCACACCCACTGCATAATCATAAACAAACAAACCGCCTTCTATTTATTTTCTTCTTCTTATCCAGGGCTGGGTCATGGGGGGCAACAAGCTAAAGCAAAGTACTCCAGACTCCCGAGGTGTTTCCAAGGCGTCCCAGGCCAGATGAGATGTAAACCCCTCCAGCATGTTCTGGATCTGCCCCCTGCCCTACCAGTTTAATGTGCCTGGAACACCTCTAAGGGGAGGCGTCCAAAAGGCATCCTGAATAGATGTCTGAACCACCTCAGCTGGCCCCTTTAGACATGAAGGAGCAGCAGCTCTATACCAGTCTCCGTCCAGATGTAGGAGCTCCTTTCCCTATCTCTGAGGCTGAGCCCAGCCACCCTATGGAGGAAAGTCATTTCTGCCACGTGTGTACGCGATTTCATTCTCTCAGTCACTATCCAAAGCTTGTGACCAAAGGTGAGGGTTGTGAGGTAGGACCAGTTACTCAAAAGCTTTGTTTTCTGGTTCAGCTCTCTCTTCACCACAACATCCAGCAGAGTGCCTGCATCACTGTTGATACTGTTTCAAACCACCTGTCCATCTCATGCTTGCTTCTACCGTCACTCGTGACCAAGACCCTGAAATACTTGAACTCCCTTAAAACAAGCACACAATAATAACAACAATATAATACTTCTATGCGGAAATCTAATTATTGCTCTTACTGTGAAACAATTGTTTTCATCTGATGCTATATATTGATCAAACCTAACTACCATCCAACCACCAAAACCCATAAAGTATGAAACTGTGATGACCCAAACTTTGCAAATGAACTTCTTTGTCAAGATCTGCTCATTAAACTGCAGAGGTCAGAGAAGAATCACAGAGACACCTGTAATATAATGCTATGGTCACAATTGTGAAAATGACAGCTATTTACCAAAACACGTACAGAGAGAACTCAAATTAGATGGCTTGAAATATGCGTTCTATGTGCTATAGATCGTTTATGCAGAGCCCATAGTCCCAATATGGTCACAGGTACATTATAGTTACTTAGGTTTAGATTTGGGACAGCACACTCCCAGATGTCACTATCAATAGAGTGCATTTACAATGAGGAAAACTGGACATGTATAACTTAATATGCTTTGTAGTTAAAAGTGTGACTTGTTTCCAGTTACATGGGCCAACATCCCTATGGAACATTTCATTTTGCACCTCATGTATTACGAAGTACAATTCACTAGATCTATGCAATAAATATGCTATTTCAAGTGTATTATTCTTTCTTTGAAAGAAAAAAAACCAACAAAAAACCATTGCATGCTCGGTAAATAAAATTTCTGTTAATTTCCTGTTAACTTGGGAAAAACATTTACACGAACCAATTTATTTAAAATATTTATTAATGCCCATGAACACATTGCAACTAAAATAACTGATATTATTCCAGTGCCCAAGGAACAGTCAAATCTTCTGACTGAGAAAAGTGGAGATGAGTCTAGAAATGTGCGGAATTGAAAATTATATTGACTTTTATCACCGTCTTCCGAGCCAATTTTGGCCTCCCTGGGGCCCGAAACAAACTCCTGCTATCTGTCATGGTTTTGACAACATTTGAAATGGCACTTTGACATGGGTGTCCTGGGCCCTTGGGTAGTGTGGAAAACCTATGCAACTAGCATGGTGCACGCACACACACACACACACACACACACACACACACACACACACACACACACACAAGGTCTAAAAGAAATAAAATAAATGCATGGGTCAACTCTCAGGAGGGATGGGTAAATACATGCATGACTACAGCACTCGATGTCTGTAGAAGGGAGACCATCACAGGAGTTGCCTGGAATGGATAAATGACCACGTCCTCCAGCACTCGAGCCACTTTACAAAGATGTGTTAGAGAAGATGGATAAGCAGACAGTGGCAGCATATATTAACAAACAAATCTGACTCAGTTTAGCCAGGTCAGGGTTTGATGGTTATTGATACTGTACAACACGTTTAAAGGGTATTGAGCTGCGTACAGTGGAGGGGCCAGAAGTGTGGCCAGGGGAGGGATGGACCCCATTTGGAATTTGATGAAAAAGATGTAAAAAAGATCAGGATGAAATACAAAACTTAAATTTGAGACTTAACACAAATGTCATTTTAAAGGTATGCCCCCCTTCTTTAAAACTGTGCCCCAGGCTGCCGCTCTATCCCGAGCTCCATAGAAGTAAACAGGAAACTTAGAGTGCAATGACAGTTTTTCAAAGTGACCATACACATTGACAGGACATTTTAAGCAAAAATAAAAAAAAGAAGAAAAAGAATTCTCTCTCTAAAAACTAAGTGAATCTAGGTTACTCACATGTCAAACAATATTTACATTACAAAAAAAGTTTATTTAACTTAGTTCTTCCTTCAAAAAAAAAAGATTAATGTTGCTTTGCAATCTATTTAAACAAACATGCTTGGTTACATCATCTTGCTGCTTTTAACGATCATTGTTTTTAATCATTATTGTTTTTTATTTATTTACTTTTATGATTGACAGTTAGCTCATACTGGAGCATCTGAGATGAAAAGAGGCCAAGCTGACAGCCCAATAGGCTGTCAGTATCAGGTCTATGACAGCCCTGCCGTTTTATATCCCACAGAAGCCTTCTGCCTGATCTGCCTGTCCGGAAATTCAAAGGTATGAACATCAAGTGGTCACAAACGTAGAGCTTGCTGACTTTGCTCTTTTTCAAGTTAATTGCAAAGCACACATTGAGTATGTGTTCCATCAGATGCAAGTCCTTGAAACTGTCCTAGGTGTTCTACTATATGAAAATCAGATCATCCAATTAGGAATTAGATTTTTTTTCCCCATGCACTGCAGAAACTTGAGGGCATTCATCACACATTTATCATGAATAAGTATGCAATTATTAGGTAGCAACCAGACTTTAATTTTGAAGATGAAACCTATTGACTATTTTGATCCCTTGACTCTACCTTGTGTGCCACCATCTAAAAAAATGGTTAGGGAAGAAAACAATAAATTTTGCAACAGGCTTAATATTACTTACTTTTGTGATCTTCTTATTTTTCAACTAGTGATATTAAGCAAAGTATAGAAAAGTAAATATCTAGATCTAGTAAAAATAATAATAATAATTATAGTAACGGATCCAGGGAGAGTGCCGACCCACTCACCAGCAGCGGGACACAATCGGGACACCATCTTTGGACTCAAGAATGGGCCAGCAAGGTCAGTCTAGAATGCAATTATTTATATGAAATTAACTTTTGTTGTTCTTGTTTGTTTTTTTTTTAATTTTCCCCTCTACTTTCTTCTTTGGATGATTTGTTTTTCTTAATCATGGCTTATCTGTCCAGTGTTGAGTTGTCCCCAAACCTGGATGACCCATTGTGGAACTGATCACCCCAAAAACCGCTTTTAAACTACACATATTCATTATACACAGTATGACCTTTGTCTGATGCATATCCTCTGATACCAGTTTCCATAACATTGATCATAAGGCTGTTTGATTGAAGGCTAGAAATTACCACACTTTTCATCTTGAATCATAAATAACCTACAGTCCCCTTACCTTGAATGATAAGTAGTAAATTGCAATGCGTATGACACATAATATGATTGACAGTATCTATTATTGATTACTACGGTGCTTTTACAAGGAAAAAATACTTTAATGAACAATGTATGAATATAAACATTAATTACTTGTTTCAGACCACCTGTATTGAGTGTTTCCTTTTAGAACCCTTTGCTAATAACATACTGTTATTAATTTTTCATACATTATTGAGGACCCATTAGGAAATGACTTATTGCACAGAGGGTGGCCAAAGTGTACCCTGGGAGATCACACTGGCGATCCATGTCTGTGGGACAAGTGGTACTAATATTACACTGTGACGACTCTGAAAGACTGCAGATCCAAGCAGTTAATATTGATTAATTTATAATTACAGTTTTAAGTTGTTTCTTAATATTGCAAATGGTTGAAAGAAAATATAGTTTAGTAAAGATTATAGTTAATGCTCACACTTTACTTTCAGGAATATTAAATCAAGGAAAGCAAATTTGATTAATTTATGAAAGAGCATTAAACAATGAGTCATCATCAAGAGCAAGCAAATTGCTAAGATAATGTAATGGTTTGATAAAAGAGATCCAAATAAAACACCCAAGTCTTTTTGAACTCAAATTGATCAGATATAAATGCATTATAAAAAGGACCTCTGAAGATCTTTTTACATTAGCTAATTTGACTATTCATGCAGTGTCCAACCTTAGTATATGTCTGACACTCCTGTTGTTCAAAAAGCAGGAGAAGAGTATGATGTTACTTGTGAGGCTCACACTTTGAGGCTAAACACCTATTTTTTTGTCATGTGAAACATGTTACAAAAAAGGGAAGGAGAAATTTTAATAGTATTCTTTAATGAAGCATCAAATAAATATAATTAAGTATTGTCTAAATAATTGTTTTATCTAATTCATTTTTCTGCTGGAGCCACATTGTTACAATCTAGATTGGAAGAGGTCTCTATTAGGCATCAGCTGCCGGCTCTGTCAGCACAACACCAAAGTGAGTGCAGTGTCAGCAAGACAATAATGTCATTGCTGCTGGTTAACAGTATCAGTGATTGATTTTCTCAGTTCCTCACTTGGATCTGGAATTAGACATCAGGCATATACTACTTCACATGCTTTCCTTCAGTCAGACACCACAATTGCAACATTTTTATACTAGATCTCATAAGAATGTAAATGTGAGGCCTTGAAATGAAAGACAGGAAGAGGATGAAGGACAGGGTACAAATGACTCATGGAGGAAGAATGTGTTGCAAATGAAGTTCACTTGACAGTAAAAAGGGTATTAATGTCTTGTGTTTCTTGTATTTACAATGATGAACGACTTAGCTATCAATTTAATATTTTACAACCATTAGAGAGATGTTACAATAACGGTCTTTTTATTCCTCTTTTCGTCTTATTCATACTTTCTGAGTTGAAACCCTATGTTCTAAGCCTCTCCCTTGGACATCTGCTCCTCACCACTTCGATTCTATCAACTGACTGCATGATGGGTGGTCTCCCAGTTCACTGCAGGGATCTGGGTTTCAGGGCTTAATTAGTGTGAATGCTGACAAAGCGCTGCTACGACTACTCAGTGTACAACACATCTGGTAAAAATATATATTTTTTTAATACTTTAAGAAGATGACTTTCAAAATACACAGTTGATTGGGTAATTGTAATCTCAAATTACAAGTGACATCATTTACAGCTTTTGAATAATGACTGTTTAAAAAATATATGTGCTTCTCTGGCCTCTTTTTCTGATCATTTATTTTAAGTTAGGACCCCTCTTTCTTCCTCTTCAAGCCATTGGGACTGCTCAATAGCAGAGTGGTTACAGTGCATGCCAGTTGTTCACTGTCTTGTGAGACTGGTGATCACCAGTTCACTTCTCTGTCTACACAGTGTCTGGAAAAAGAAGAATGTTGGCATTGTACGTTTCTGCAAATCATTGTGTAGCAGATACCTTGAAACTTTACATTCCAAAAGTGCTGTGGTTAACGTGTGATTAGGTTTAGGCATACCACTTGGTAATGGTTTGAAAAATATCATGTTTTGGCTTAAAACACAGAGTTTTAGACGCACAGTTCAGGCAGAAAAAGTAGAGATGTGCTGGTACAAAAAAAAAAAAAAAAATTGTAGCACTATCCACATCAATGAGTTGAATGAACACCCAGGTTTGGAACCTAAAAAGGCACTCGAAAAAAAAACTAAAACACAACCAGACTTGTCTGTTCGTCTTGAGCAGTAGTCTGAGGTACAATCATCTTGCCAGGGCGTCATGCAATTTACAATCCCCTCCACCTCCTGATGACAAAATTGGCTTATATATTACCATACATTGATATGCATGTATGAAACATACAAATCTTACATATTCGTGGTTTGCAGAAACATTCAGTGCCAACGTTTTCTTCTGATGACTTGGCTGAAACTACACACTGTGTATTGAATATTACTTTTGCAGTTGAACTAACTTAACTTTTCCTTATTTGATCAATTTTATTTTTTTTTACTTGGTTTGAGATTATCATACATTAAAATTAAGAGAGATCCTTGTAGACCTGGCTTTTCGGGGGAATCCAACCTCGGTATGTTATATCTGTGGCACGGGTGTAAACTTTTCTAAGCCAAGGGTAACAAAGAAGTCTTGAATTAGAATTTCAGAATTGTATATTTGTTTTTAAAAGAATTAAATACATTACTCACACATCTTTTATCCACACTATCCCTGCATTTTAACAGATTAGTCATCGGGCCATGGAAGCCAGGCCGGGGCTAAAGTGGCCCGGCAAAAGCTACAACAATCATGGTTTCTGGTCAAAGTATTTGGTGATTGACTAATCCGGATAAACTACTAAAGGCTTTATTATTTCACTGGTGCAGTGATTACAGTGCACGTCCATATAGCCTATCTTGTGGCAATTGCAGAATCAGTGATGCAATTTCTGACCATTCTGCGATGCAGTTCATTTTGGCTTAGTATTTTACAGGTAATACATTTCTGCACTTTTTCCTCACATTATCAATTTTAGTTAATATACTTGAGTATTGTAGCATTTTGTGTATTTTCTGCACTGTAGTATTAATGTCAACACTTTATATGTAAATACTAACTCTACAGCATCCTTCTCAAAGAACATCATCAAACAGTGATACATCTTGTTTGCAATTTCATTTTTAAAAGAGTCTTCTCACTTGCTGTGGAAACACGAGGGACATTTCTGCATCTCAGACAGATGCTGTTTTTTACTGATGACTTACTGCAAAATAAGGGTGGAAGCAGAAAAAATTAAGGAAGGTGACCCAGAGCAAAAAAAATCCAGCTTTAAATATATGTATATGTGTGTGTGGATATATAGAGAGTATATATATATATATAAACAGACCTGATAAGAGTCAACAGGGCTTCTCTCTAAATGTTTGAGCTCTCTAGGTGGTCAAACTAAACATGTCACTGTTATTGCCACAAATCAATCAATTAATCTTCAACAGAACAGTCGGATTAAGATTAGGATAAGGTTAAATTAGTATTAAGGTCCGTGGGGAAAGATGCTTTATTGTTTTTGTACCAATAATCCACTATGTGACCTTATGTGACTCATGCGCTTCATTCCACTTACATCCCTCAATCCTTTCTTTGTGCTCAGAAGAGCAAAAGCTCTCTTCCAACATTTACTAGAGAAAGGATGATTTCTCTCTCCTGGCCTGATGATGTAGTCGTGTCTGTGCCCTGAGTGTGGCTGGAATTTTAATGTGGCCCTTTTTTTATATACCAGGTTAGCACAACCTACTGTTATAAGCTGCTCCTATCAAGTGAAACATTTGATGGAAAAAACGAGTTACATTAACCCTGATGAGTCCAGTGTGTAGTGAAGTGTACATGTGTATGTATTTACTGTATAAATGTGCATGGATGGATGTGAAATATAAAAAACATAAAATTCCATATACAGTAGATTAATAAATTATCATCAAATAGATTGTTTGCCACTGATCTAAAATTTTTAACATATCCTTTTATCTAAGTGACAGAATGCCTTGTTTGCCAATGAATCCCAAAATGACATGACAATTGGAGAGTACAAATGACAGGTGCACAACAAAAACAGTTTTAAACACAGGGTTAACATTGTGAAACTGTTATAATTACGCACCAAATCTACTTGATTGGCTTTAGAGAGAGTATCATGGCTTGACTTAAAAAGTATGTTTGTTGCATAACTTAGGTTAAGTACATGATGTCAGATTAGAATGTAACATCAGCTAACTTATGAATTCAAGTTAAAATAAATCAGTACTGACTTTTGGTTTTACATGGGACATGAAAATCAGATTTCTGGGTGAAAGTCCTGTGTTTGTTTGACCTATTTATTTACCCTGACCTCCTCTCAATGCAGACTTTGTAATTTTTTTCCTGACTTCCTTAGCTGCTCCCGTATGATCGCTAGATGTCACTATCTAACAATAAACAGGTCATAATAAGTTGTTTGCACAGACAAAATTTATATCCAGTTTCAGGGGAGAGCAATCTCGAAGTTTGATTTGAAAATTTGAAAAGAAAAAATGTTATTTTGAGAAAATCTTTCATTTGCTTTCTTGAAGAGAGTTAAATAAGAGGCTTTATACTACTGCAATTATTGGTCCTAATGGTAATATTCATGGGTTTTACAATAAAAAAAAAACATGCAAGTAATAGTTACAGATTGTATCTAACTCCCCCTTAGATCCCTAACATCTTGTTCGTACATTTTGGTTTGTGCACCAATCAAATAACAATTAAATGTGATTCAGAAAGCCTTTTTATGTGTTGGTAGGTTAGGCCAAGCTAAGCAACTCACAGCACCATAGTTAAAGCACAATAATGACCAGAGATGTTCATGACAAGTTAAAAATAAACAGTACATATCTGCAACCAAATGCAGCCTACCAGCACTATCCATTGTCAGTTGTAATTGAAGTATTCATGTCTGTCGCCTATTGCAAGCCGTTATTTATCAGATGACACACAAAAAGCTTTGGCTCCCTTCAGCCCAAATGAATTACTGCCCTATTATGTTTTTGCATTGCTTAATGTTTCAAAGTCATTATCAGTCATCATCTGCCAATGGATAATTTTGATGCATGACAGTGATTATCACAAATTACTTGTTCGTATTGATTTGTGTATTCATTTTTAATGTAGCATCAGTTCTGGCAACATGTGATAAATATGGAATGTGCACATTAAAGGCATTTATGTGAAAGATGCAGATCTCCATCAAAGCACACACTCACAAGACAAATGAAGGTATCCAAACACACCATTCATCACTGCCGCATCCTTTATGCCCTGTCAACATCTCTGCAAAAGAGTTTGAATCAATACGTTGCTCGTGCTATAAAGTCTTGTACCAAATATTTCTATGCAACCAGGAGCTACCCCCTCAATTTCCATTTTAAACCTGACAATGGGATGATGTTCCTTCTTTTCCTTTTTTTTAATACTGGAAATGTTAATCTCCGTTTTGTCTGAGCTATTGACACAAGACAAACTTCCTAAAAGCACACCTCTCTGCCACCCAAGAGACCCATTGGGGAAAGGTTGTTGAGATGAAGAAGAGGCAGCCCCTTGTGTCTTCTTGTGACAGCACCCATGACCCATGACTGTCTGTGACATTTAGGTCTCTGGCTCCCCTAGGTAGATCATTTCCAGCCTGCCTGAGGTTAGCCTCAGGGCACATTTGTCTAGCTCCACTGGCCAGTTGGTTCTACAAGCACTTGGCTTAAGAGCAAAGCAATGAATTTGGTGTTTCAGTTCCCTTTAGTGTCTGTCAATATTTAGCATTTTTTACATCAGGACACCAAATTGAAAGTGTTACAACTTGTGTAAATAAACAGTGGATATTCTGGAGTCAAAGAGGATTATTACAGTATACTTTAGCCTCAGATTGAACATAATTTGAATACCGTTTGCAGACATTAAGTTTTCTTGCAGAATGCTGTAAAACCCTGTTCTCACCCGGGCAAACCCAAACAGTTAGATGCATTTGTCTAGTTGTAGTGATTTATTTTCAAGGATTACAGATCAGTTAGTTGGTGTGCATGTGTGGGACCAACAATTATGGTATGCATATTAATGGACACTGAACACACCCCTATTTTCATTTAATATTATTTTTATCATATTGTTACTATCTTGTTTACCTGTATTTTGAGTGTTCAAGTGCAGCTTTAATGTTACACTCTGAAGGTTAATGGTAGCAATGAGTGAAGCTCAGACAGGCATGGAGGACAGCTAAATGGGTCCCGGTGGGGTACGACGCGGTTGCGCTCATGCATCAAGAAGTGAACCGAGTAGGAAGTGTTTCCTTAGAAAAACGTGTCTGTGATAGTGCACCTGTACCTGAAGAAAGAAGAAACAGTAAAGAAACCTGTGAAAACTCATGCACGCCTGGAGCCTCTTTCTGTCCAAGTGTGCAACACATGCTTCATTGTTCTTAGCCTCATATGATTGAGATTTTAGCTGCTGTTATCTGATAAAGCAAAAAAACAAAATCTCAAATTGATGTTTAACTTTAACTTGCTTTGTATTGTCAGACACTCGGGGTTTTTAAGTATTTTTAGAAAATAATCATCATCTTGTTTCAGTTTGAAAAACCTGACATGGTAATTCTCACAGGACATCTTTTTTAAAAGCAGTTCTCTTTGGAAGTCATTCTGCTCGTAAGATGATGTAACACCTTTTGGGTCTCCTGCTGAGGAACAAATAGCAATTGTCACCATTTATGCCCTGTCAGTGCGTCTGTTAAACAGGACACAGACACCTGGGGGGGTCAAACGTCTTTGTCTTTACTAATGTGAGCAACTGCTCAGTGGGACTGTTTGGAATGAAGACATTGATGAAGGTTTTGTTCCATGCTAAAAGATGATCGACACTGAAACCTGTTTCAGAGGGATAAATCATGAAGATACAGACAATCAAGCGCCTATTTGCAGCGGGCTATGGGGGCCAAATTTATATTTTATAAATATATTTATAAATATCATTATTAATATTATAAAATATCTCAATATTCGGTGTTAAAGTAACTCAAAAAACACAGTGAATGATTGCTGAGCTCCTACTGCTTTGTATTTTATCATATTGTTTACATGTCAACCTGAACACATTAGCTGTGCATGTGAGTGCAATTATGCGCCACATTTTTTATATATAATTTATATGTGTGTGTGTGTGTGTGTGTGTGTGTGTGTGTGTGTGTGTGTGTGTGTTAGCTAGTTATTTATTATTAATACCTAACATTACAGCTGAGCCCAGAAGGGCGGCATTAGTGTTTATGTTGGGAGATGTAGTTCGGAAAGGAAATAATTCCTACATGAAAAGGCTTACAACAACGTCTGTGGATTATCTTGAGTAAACTGGTCATGATTTCAGGAGAGAGACATAAATGTTTAGTTTTTCAAATGATTTTTTTTTTTGGAGCACCACAAGAGGAGTGCCATCTAGTTCCATTTGGGAGATGGCCGACATCTGCCCTCTCCAACACTCAGCAATTGACACCAAAACAAACTAGATTGGTAAATAGCACTACAGGTAAGAGGAAAAATGTATTTTCGATTTTGGTTTTGAACTGGCCTTTTAATTTATGTTTGCGTATTGACACGTAATGGCAGTTCTGCCAGAGATTTAACATTCATCCTGTAATGTCATGTGTGCGTGTGTGCGCATGTGTGTTGTATGATGAATAGTCCATACCTTGTAATGTATGATATAATGATTGAAGTTGTGCAAGTAAATCAGAAAGCATGACTTTTTACACTGAAAAAAAAAATTGTTTGCTAGAGTATTTTTAATCCTATCAACATTGGCCATTTGTTATGTTGCTGTTAAGGATGTTGCATTACAAAACACAAAAAACAACCCTGCATGGTGATAAGCGATTGCAGATGAGACAGCAAAAAGAGCAAAAAACAACAGATGAGATTGATTTCAAATGCTACACTTTTACCCCCTTTGTTTTAATGAGGGCATAAAATATCTTGTTACATGATGATCCCAGAGCTATAAGGTCTTTATTCACCCAATAATATCTTGGGCTTGTCTGGCCTCTGCTTCAGTGCCTTCCTCCTCAGGGGAATTTCACACTGGCTGGAGCCCTGGCTGTAATGAGGTAGTAGCAGTATCTGCTAAAGAGAAATACCACTGGCCTGCAGAGTCTGCTCTAATAAAACAACCTAAAAGATCTTGGCCTAGGTAAACAGAAGCAGGTTGTTAACTGGCTGACTGACCAAAACATTCTTTCATATTTGATTGATAGACTCAAACAGGGAAAAAAATATATATTGATAACTTGTGTGCAGCATTTTGCTTGGCTCAACCTCTCTTGCTCTCACTTAAAGTGTTCACTTTAAGGGGGGGGGGGGGGGGGTTATTTGAACTGTGTAAGTTGCAGCTTGTTTTGGGGGTTTGTTATTTGAGACTGTTTATGCCTAGGCTCATATTTTGTGGTTTCTCCCAAGAACTCCTCCAAAAGCACCATAATTTTTTTTAACTTAAAGGTAATTAAACAGCATTCACAGCACAGCAATTAATCTGCAATTGGCCTACTACCTAGGGGAGCCAATTGGCTTGTTTAACTTGATGTACACACCTCACTAATATTTCTTTGTAATATGGATTCAATCAAAAAAAAAAGCCTAAATACATCATGCAATTATGTGTCTGCTCATTGTCTCCTGTCAATCAGCAACTTTTTTTTAGAATGATGTTGCATAGATTTTAAACTAAAACCAGTTTATCGAACATTATATAGAGTGAAAATATGTTTACTCTGCTTATTATAAAAATAAACCTTTAACAGGGTGTAAAACCATTCTGTTTTGCTCTAACCCATTTGGATTTAACTGTTAGAGAATATTTAAACACACATTATTCAACAGATTTTTCTTTGAAGCTGCATGTCTCAAATGTTGTTAGATATCCATGCTGTCTAAGTACCTTTGTTTCGTCTGTCTGTTCCACAGAATATGCACCAGTCAATGCTTTTGCTGGCTGCAGTGCAGAGGAGGGTTTGTTTGTTTTTAGCTCTGCCTAGCACAAGTGGGCGGTGGGTTGATGGCTGCACAGTGCTTATGTGAGGATACCATGATCCACTAAAGGACAGCTATGAGATATTTTCAAAATTTATAAAAGAATAAGTACAGGGATAGACGACAAAGAAAAGAGAGATTGCCACTTGTAAAGTATTTCTAAACATTCCCAGTGGATTTGAATTTACACTACCGTTTTTAGATTTTAGGAGGTGGGTAAGCACAGTTCATATGCTTCTCTCCACCATCAGTTTTTCCACAATTACTCTTGTTGTCGGATGCTGCTTAGCAAAGTGACCACTCCTGCATTCCACGTGGACTCAAGTGCCAGGTGTTCGAGTGATTGCTATTGACTAATATTAATATAATCTGCATTTGTGCTCTATATTACACAATGTGTATATTGCAGTGTAACATGCCATTTGCACAGCCACATTAAGTGACTTTATTAGGCATGTGTGCATACTTTCCATGTTAAAAACTGTGAAAAACCATTACAACCACCATTACTTTTTTAATCAAATTCTCTGAAAACCCTTTCCTCATTTGAAAAAAAACATTCAATAAGTAAAGTTTTGATTCTTCGTTTGTTTGTTTACTAAGTAATTATTCAGTAAATACCCATGTTAGTCCAATGCCCCATTCCTTCTCTTCTACCAGTTGGGTACCCAATAAGCAGAGGTGGAACCAAGTCATTGCTTTGCAAGTTGCAAGTAAGTCTCAAGTCTTTGCACCTACATCCCAGTTCAAGTCCCAACCCAAGACAGGCAAATTCAGAGTCATGTACCATGTCCTATACTGAGTTTCTAATCCTAAAGAAATCATAATGTGCTTCGCAACATGTAATGCCATTTTAACAACAGAGTTGTAATGTATTACATTTTAAAAAATCACGGATGCTTCTTAAAATGTCTATTAATTTGTTAACACATTTGTTTAAAAGTTAGCTGCTTAGCTGTTCAGCCATTGTTATCACTTACTAAGTTAATATTAGCCTTGAACTTGACATTGTTGCACTCTGTAATTTTTTACTTACATGTTTTGCATACTGCATTTTTTTTTTTTTTTAATCGATTTTTTTTTTTTTTAAACAGGAATGAAATCATCATTGGTATCATGGCTGGGGCTCTCAGTAACATAATATTCATTTTTACGTGTATATCCTAAAGTTAGGGTGAGGGTTTCTGGAGCAACTTCACCTACTTTCAGGTTTCATGGAGAAGGTAGATGAATCAAAGGTGTAGAAACTCCAGCAACACACAAAGGTAAGTCAGAAGGCTCAAGTTCAAGTGAAGTCAGGAGTCATTGGTATTGAAGTCCAAGTCAAGTTGTAGTTATTTCAAGTGAAGTCTAAAGTAATCAAATTTGTGACTGAATTCTGACTTGATTCCTAGTCATGTGACTGAAGTCCACACCTCTACCAATAAGTATTTAATTGTACATTTGTATATTGTTACCCTGTCATATTACACTACAATGTGCTAAAGTACTGCAAATGTTAACCTAAGTCTTATTTTTTGTTCTCTCATACTCCCTCTTTTCTGTCAAAGTACTGTGAGGCAAATGGAAACTCTGTTTACAGAAAAAAAATCCCCAAAAGACAAGGAAACAACATGTTTTTGGAAATTTGATAATGTAGTGCATATAAAATGATGAAATGTCTAATTTAAATAAACATCCAAGCCCTTGAGTCTACACTTTGTTCAACAAGCAAAACTGTCAGTGTTAATTCAACAAAAAAACCCACTTTGCCAATGTTTATACTTATCACTTCATTTAACTTTGGTAGACAGTTTTTAACCGAAGCCCCAGAGCCAAACCATGTCTATCACTACTGCAGTTACATGTACACGAATAACCTGCTTATGAGACTTATCCTGGTTATGATCATATTCAGGATATGGTGTTTACATGAGCACAGAGAAATTGAGTTATTCATGCTCCACAGTTTTTTTTCAGAGTACTCCACCTAGCATATTCAGCATTCTCAAATGGAATATGCTATTTACATGCTTACACCCATTAATGGGATATCCCAAAAACCTGATCATAAATGGGTTATTCATGTCCATGTAAACATACTTACTGAACAAAGACTACAACCAACGATTCCAAATGGTCAGTATAAATATATATATTTTCAGAACTAATCTCCTGCAGATGCTTTGTTTCCTTATTTGTTTAAAAGTATCCAGATACTCGCTACCGACGGACTCCGTATTGCAAACTACACACAGCATGATGCAAAACACGACCAGCCAGGGCAGGGATACATTAAACTGAGTGATGAGCCGTGCCTGTAGCCTCCATTGGGTACTTTGCATGGCAGAGTTCAATGTTTGTTTCCTGAGACACAGAGACAGTTTATCTCCCTTTATGCCTGTTTATAAACTTTTTTTATACAGGCTTTTACGTGCCTTTTTATGAACTCCAAAAAGCCTGTTATGTGCCTTTTTACTGACTAGCATCCTTCTGGCTACTCCGCTATCCCCCATGTGTACTTGTGACTGCAGTTGTTCCTAAAATCTTAATTTACAAGCTATGGTCTTATTTATGTGTGTCCCTTATACCGTTTCATAAAATGTATTTTGAGAATTACATTTTAATTAACAAAAGAAAAAATACTTTTGTATGAGTCAGCTTTCACAGATGACTGTGACGGATGCATGTTGTACTGAGAAATCTAATATGATGTAAGAGAGTACAGAATACAAAGACATTATTCTTCTGTGGTACATACTAAGCATTTGGAGGTCTTATGTTCTAAAAAAAATCAATACTGAAAATGAAAGAAAAATGCCTCCAGCAGGGCCACCTATTGACATGTCTTCTCATATTGTCACATATGATGAAGCATGAAAACAGTTGTAGGCAAAAAGAAGGAATCAGGCAATATTGAAAAGGCTTGCATTTTCTCTCTCTCTCTCTCTCTCTCTCTCTCTCTAAGGAGGGCAGACGTGAAGACATGAGGTTGCTTGGTTATGTTCCCTTGATTCGTCAGAGAGGCTGCCTCTTTAAAATAGACCATCAGCCACAGCTTTAGGGCAAAGGCTATCAGCAATCAGCCCTGCTAAATCACATTCTAGCTAAAGAGAATAGGACATATCGACATACTGTATGCTGCTGAGAAAGAAAATGTACTTAAATTGTCAATGTAGTTGAAGTCTTGATTAGAGAAATGTTTGCCTTGCACCAAAGGTTGCAACCTAGTAATAAAAGTCGTAACTTGCTAGTCAGAAACTATCTTTGAATGTTCTTTTTGTCAATGCATCACTATGGAAGTATCTCTTGAATATCTATCTCTCCCGTGGTACAAATCTGCTGCCCAGTGATGACAATGGAAAGTACCCAGCAACTATAACAGTAAAGGCCAAAATCCAATAAAAACTCATTTTGATGCTTCTGACAAGGGGAATATGAAGTCTACAGGAATTAGCTCACAAAATTTATGAATGTTGCTGCCAAACACAAAACCAAAAATATACATAAAGATAAAATGTATAAAACCATCAGTTACTAGCTAAAATGAACAGAAATTATACATGCTTGCATGATGCACAAAGAATGGTTGTATGACATTTGTTAACTACTCTAATACATAACCTTTTTTCAAGGGTTTTTTATCTTGACATTGGAAAGCAGGAAGGTCAAAAGAAATGAGGGGGGAGAGAGAGAGTGGTATGACATGTAACAAAAGTCCCTAGACGGACTTGAAGCAGTAACACTCTTAGTATCTTAAATCCCCTGGCACTTGGATATCCCATGAGTGTCTGTTGTGAAATAATAATCTGAGAAAATTTAGTCTCATTAAGTTTTTCATTAATATGTATTGCTGTAAAATATCAAATTAAAACCTGCATTAATTGATTTTTGGCCACTTGGAGTGACACCTTTCACATAGAGCAAAGTTATTTATTGATAATGGTCAATTTGAAATTAAAAACAACTTCTTATTTGAACATCAAACTTTCTCAGTTACTAACACATTTTTCATATCAACCTCACTGGTGAGATCGGTGGATGCTCTGACAGCACGTTTTTGTAGAAAACAGAAACACACATTGACAGCACATTTTCAGCCAAATTGAATGCCCGACATTGACATTAAAAGTACATTATATTATCTGTCTGCAACTGTTAGACTGAGCTAAAGTGAGCTTTGAATCAATATGTTAGCGTAACTATCAACCCTGAAAACAACGCAAATTATAGAGGCATTATAAAACACACACACAAATTTTCATCAGAACCATTTTTGTCTCAATTGTGCTTCTGTATTTAGCACATATCTGATTTCAAGAACCGCATGAGCGATACAGAGAGACATAAAGAGAGAACAGAGGTACATAGCATACAGGAAATCTACTCACCAGGAGCCAATAGATATGTATTTATGAGTGACTGAGTCAGAGGCCAGATTCATGAGACTCTTTGCACTGAAAACCCCTTTCAGAGATACAGAATACAGTTTTCAGCACACTTGTTTTGTACACCACAATCGCTCGTACCTGAAGGCAGACCATAAGTGTCTGCTCAGCCTTCTCTCTCCCAGTGATTTATATAGCAAGTGAAAAGCCCAGTCAAGTGACTTATTGAAAGATGGGAGTTTGAATTCAATTTGTCTCCCATGTGCTACGGGTGCACCCTTGTAATGTGTCTTGTCTTCAGGCTGGGTTGAACAGGAATTAACCTTCCCTCTCCTTCTTCTGTCTCAGTACTTAATAATAATGTTGTACTCTTTCTCACTTTCTTTTCCCTCCAAGATGTTCAGGACATCCTGAGAAAGGGTCAAATGTCATTTAGTATCTTTTACTTTGGCCAAGGTCTGACGTACCATTAGCTGCACTGTCATTCTCTAAGTTGGCCACCCCTGTTGTCGGATCCAAGCCCTTCTTTGGTCATGCTAAAAATAAACAGAGGTACTTAAAAGTCACTATACTCAAACTTGATCTGTCTGCATACTGATGCCCCTGAGAACACATACTCTGACACTGAGACTCTAAAAGCAAGGATGGAGCATTTTTTTTCACAATTCTAAAGCAAATAGGCAAGAGATGAGTAAGTGCTTTAGCAATCACAGTAACATTGATGGCACTGGATATGCGAACCAGCACGCCCATGCTCTAAAGCTGAATTATGTCAGAAAGCAAATTTTAGTTGAAAGCGGGGGTGTTTTCCATGTCAGCGCTAAAGCCTTGATGTCATGCTGTCATAACAGAAGCTATTTGAGGCTGCGCTCTACCTATGGTGCTGTAAAGATATTTGTACAATAGGTTGAGAAAATATAATACTGAAATGTGTTTCTGTCAAATTAAAAACTATTGAATAGCCTCTAGCAAAAATGTCCCTGAGTGAGTCATGGGGCCTAGAACCTTAAGGGTGCCCTGCAAAGGGCATATGGTTATAGATATGCTCTGTCATGTGTATTTCCCGAGGATGTTCAGGTCAACTTGATTTGGTTTAGTACAGAGTAAATTGCACTTTATATGACTCACCCATAGCTCTGTATCATATTGTGATGCCAGTTGGTAGTGAAAGCAAACATCCTGACCAGTTGGCTTTTCACAGTTTTGGCTGCAGTGTGCTCCAATCTAGATGTAGGTGGTTCAGGTTTTAATTTATGGGTAAAAGGGTTAATAGAAAAGTTCTCATAATGTTACGCAGTCCAAAACAAATGAAAAAAAAAAAACAAACAAAAAGGAACAATTCACCTTGTCCATATTGCTGCTGCTTGGTACAACTCTACAACAGATTGTTGCCCTGGTAACATCAGCGTTTAACCCCATAGTTCACTCCAGGCACAACACAAAGCTCAAGAAGCTGAGACTGAACATCTAATTCTGCATATGGATCCTCGACTTCCTTACAGGCAGACCCCAGGGGCCAAGAGTGGGTAAACTCACCTCTTCCACCCTCATCCTTAACACAGGAGTTCCCCAGGGCTACATCATGGGTCCCCTGCTGTACTCCCTGTACACAAACAACTGTGTGCTCATCTCGGACCCCTTCAACACCATCAGCTGACAACACAGCTGTGGTGGGCCTGATCACAGATAATGAAAAAGCTTGCTGGTGTCAGGACAACAACCTACACCTGAATGCCAGCCAAAGGAAGAAGATGATTGTGGATATTGGGAAGAAGCTGCAAAGGAACTATGCCCCGCCTTATAACAATGGTTAAAGGGTAAAGATTGTTGACAGCCTCAAGTGACCACATGACCAAGGACCTGACCTGGGCACTACATACTGTATTAGTGGAGAGAAAGGCAAGGCACAAGCTAGCTCTGCTGATCCACATAAAGATATATATAGCTATATATATACATATATATATAACCTTGCATTTCCACACCAATCATACCATTCCATGTGGCGAATAAACTGAATTGGAATCTCCCTGAGTCACACTTGCAACCCCTTCTGAAGTCAGTGCTGACCCACTCTGTCATCAATTCTAATCTACTAAACTTTTTTTTCTTCCAGGCAGATACTGCTACCATCCAGAGATCATGTGTTTTCTCAGTTGATGAGTATGAAGGCAATGAGAAAGAGCTAATACAATAATGGTCTATCTCGAGCTAAGTTATCCTAGCAGACTATGCCAAAAAGATCTTTTCTAAGAGTCAAGAAAAGGCAATGTTATCCTGAGATTTTAATTAAAAAATGTTGCAGCTTTTGTCCAAATTCAGTGACATGGAGTCTTTAGTGAATGTCCATCTTTTACCGTTTCTCTCTCTTCATTCTTTTCGCTTCTTCTCATTCCCTAGCAAAGATTTTTGGTATTGTTGCAGCTCTCTGTGAATTACTAGGCCAGTGAGCAGATGGCAGTGGTATGAGGTTATTATCTAAGAACAAAAGGCTAATTGAGCCTATGGCTGATGTGAAAAAAATGATGCAGGGATGAAAGGAGGCTCGCCCTGTGATTTTGAAAATCGAAAGGCGAACGTGTTTGGGACATGTGGAATATAAAATAGATTCAGGCCTATAATTCATTATTGGCCTCCTGAGTTTTTATTTTGCCAGCAGCTGGAAGAGTCACTGCTTTGCACAGTGTCATTTTTGGTTCTCACAGTACTGCCAGAATAAAGTCTTGGATATAGGTTTGCTGGATATGCTTCAGAAAGTCACTTTCAACTTCTAAGGACTCTTTCCATTGAAGTCGGTCAGCTTCTTTTGTATTTGCCCACAACACCTGCCAAACAGGTAATATTAATTGTAGAAAAACAAAGTCATACCTGTACCTGCTGTATCTACCAACACTCCCTCTCATTTAGTATTATCGTATGTTAACCACATTTTTTTTCACTTTGTTCAATCTCCTGTTTATTCAGTTCCTCTCCATTGTATCTTTCTTATTTTTAATATAAGCTTCCTGTGTGGATATTTAGGCCTACTAGTAGTGATTGTATTTTATGCTTTTTTTTCTTCATTTATAGTGGATTAAAATTGAAATCCTGCCTTCTAAAGTATATAAAGCTTCTGTCTATTGTCGGTTTTCTGCTCATTCTGCTAATCCCTGGTTGACAGCTTCTGCTTTGCAAAGACCTCGTGCGTGGGTCTCTCTCTCCCTGTCTATTGCTCATACAAAGGCATTTCACTCCGTTTTTTTTTTCACACAAATTGCTGCTAATTTTCATACAGAACACAGAGCAAAAATCTGGAATGTTAAAAATAAGTATAAAGGCTTGAGCACATTACTCATAAATTGAAATTCATGTATGCAAATTTTCCCTTATTTTCTATTTTCAAACACAGACCCTTCTTTGATATTGTGAACGCACCACCTCACTTAGTTCTATAAAATTCACTCAAGCGTCAGGCAGGGGTAGAAGCACTATGTAAGAACAGGAGTAAAATTTGCCTTGATTTTGCTGACTAATTATTGCAAGAATGGCATGCCCTCCTCCCTCCACTATTCTATCTCATGAAAAATGGATAAAACCAAGGTCATGTTAGGGGAGGGAGCTCACTGTCTTTTTCATGTAGGCAGAGACTGGCAGAGGGTTTCACTGCAATTTAAACCCTGCCTGATAGAAGACGTTAACCTTGACCCAAGCCTCACATCATCTAATCACGCCTGACTGGTCTCTCTGGCTGACTCACCCAGAAGTTCCTTGGTACAGTCATGTGTGACAACATAAACACACACATATAAACACCTGAATGTTTGGGCACTCATCTAAAGTGTGCACTTTAGAGTATTAAAGATAAAGTTAGCTAGGCATTCTTGCGGATCCTTGATTTGCCATTAGAGTAGCCCTGATTATGACATGGATTCAAATGTAGCAGATTTGTCATCCATTATATGAACTCTACTCCAGCATAGTAAAACAAAAATAGGTTTCAAGACTGGAAATGCAGTGCCTACCTATGTTATGTAACTTATAAACACTCACTTCAGACGTCCATTTTATACATTCTATTATCTCAAATGGCTTAAAAAAAAATAGTGCATCAGGGGCGCCCGGTGGCTTGGTGGATAGAGCAGCCGCACCATGTGCAGAGGCTGTGTCCTCGCCGCAGCAGCTGTGGGTTAGATTTTAGCCTCGGCCCTTAGCTGCATGTCGCCCCCTCTCTCTCTCCCCCTTTCATGCTTGACCTTTCCTATCCAATTAAAGGCATAAAAGCCCAGAAAAATAATCTTGGAAAAAAATAGTGCATCTAAATACCATTAATGGAAAAAAATTAAAATAAAACATTTCCCTGGGGGAGCTTGCCCCCAAACCACCTTAAGTTTGGGCTCCGCCCCTGTTCATACAGAGTTGACTATAACAAAGTTAGTTGAGCCACTTCAAAAGGTTCAAAGAAATGCTCGGTGTTTGGTGTTGCTCTTCTTAAACTGAAATAACCATCTAATTGTTTGCATTGCTGGTTCATTAGCTTTGCTGTGAGCCTCTGCAATTTCTTCACCTTTTGTGTTAATGTATTATATTTGTTCTGCACGTTCTGAATAGACATGTCAACAGGACCAATTATTGGTTTCTAAATTAAGAGGGCCTTTGTAGTTTGCATTACAGAACAAATGGAAGCCATTTAAACTCGACCCACACTTTCTTCCTTTAAGCGAAGTTTTTCTTATATTTAGTTTTGCCAGGGCATTAATGGGCATTTCCCATCACAAAATTTGATCATATGCTCAGTGTGAATATTCATTAGGTAGATAAGAAGTGTCACAATGTCGTGCTGCCTACCTCAAATCTGACATGTATCCATGGTGCTTTGCATCCCAGCGGAGCTCTCACAGAAAGACGAAGCAGTGGCAGTTGACATTTCTTGTCCTGCGGCAGAAAAAAAGATGCATTTACATAATTTGCACAGTAAACAACAAAAAAATGCTTAACACCACTGTTTAACAATGGATGCATGATTTCAGCTAATGGATCCCTTCCATACAGGGGGCCCCAGTAATCATTGGTTCTTGCTCAATTGTGCACACCACATTTCTCAATCTTGGTGAAACATGGCTTCAGTGAATGCCACCACTCGCAGATACCACAAAAATCACAAGAATTTTGGTTCAACAAAATTTGGCTAGTGGCAGCCTTGCAATTTTGTTCGATAAAATGTGTTTTTTGTTTAAATCCAAACCTAAGTTTCAGGTAAAAGAAGAGCGCTGTAGAGGAACATTTATGGTTCAGGTGATGGAGGTGCTCATGTGGCCTAAGTTTTAAGGTAACCATATTCAGCTTTAACAAACACAGTTGTTAAAGAGGCATGGATCAGCCGAGATTTCATTTATTCTTAAGTGGTGCTCTTTATTTTAATGGATTCTACTGATTCTCTAATGCTGTTCATGACCAGCCTTTCAATGAAAAGCCTTTAACTAATGTTTTACTTCTAAACCCTTAGGAGAGTGTGACAGCAGAGAGTCATTCTTTTCAACCCAGTTTCAAAATTATAGAATTTGTTTTTACCTTTTCAATATACATTAAACAGCCAAGCAATTCGTGTGCCGTGGTTTTGTGTGTGATAACAGTTCTAATGAAGAAATTAACTGAGCATTCACTGGTGCATTTATCCCAGGGAGCTGAAAAGTGGGGAGATCTAATGCTCTGGCCTGGGAGATTTGTCAGACAGACTCAGATCTGACCACTTGCCACAGGGTGTGGTGTTGTGTAAACATCCACACGGGCAACCCTGACCTTTCACTATTTTTTTGCTGTTCTTTCTGGTCTCCTTCTCTTTGCTCTGGCCCCTAGAAACCCATGGATGAGACCAGGCATTAACCCTGAGGCCTTGTCTCTAATATTCATGCATGTAGAGAAAGACATCATAATGAAAGGGTTATTTTTCTCCCTCAGAAACAAATATGTGCATTAATAAAACACTTGCCTGAATAATAACTGCATTATGATAATGAAGTAGAGATTTGTGATAACACAACATAATGCCTTGTTTGTGTCACGAGAGAGCAGAAACATGCAGTCAAGTTATTTATAACCTTGCCTGCACTCTTGTTATAAATCTATAGCAACTGATCGGGGAAAAAAAGCCTCTGTATGTAAATTCTTCTCCGACAAAATTCCCTTAGGGACTTTGATCACGTAACTTACTCATGTAACATTTCAGCAACAATATAGGTATATTAATTACAAACCAATGAAGGTTCATTGGCTTGTATTTAATGTAATTCTTAAATATAATTATTTTCCATCATCCTCATTACTAAACAGTTGAAAAGGTGAAACCAGGAAAAGTGTATCTCTTCCTAATTAAACATTTTTAAAGATGAAATCAGTTTCTTGTGTTATTCCATGTAACACTATCTCCTATGAAGTTGTGCATATTTGTATGGAAAGTAGATTTTATAAAGGTTTGACTTCCTTACTTTTTAGTCACTTTTAAGATTCCCAGCTTCTCTGCACTCCCTTCAGTAAGACTCTGCCAAGTAGTAATATAAAAAGAAAATATCCTCTTGCTTTTGTTGCAGGCTTTGCTGCCTCTCAAAGAAGACGCTGGCTCAAAGTAGTGCCTTGAATTGGATTATCTTAAATACTTAGTTGCATTATTGATTTACTCATCCCTTCCATTAGCACTTAAGTGAAAGAGAGGGATTCATACTGTATGCCAAGTTTATTTGGGGAGTAAGATCTGGGAGCAAGGCTATAGTTCATCACACAAATTAAGCTCAAGTTCCATCATTTGGCAGACTCCACGGCCTTAAATCAAAACACAACCTACGAGATGTAATGTTACAACTTAAGCAAATGATTTATGCATTACACAGGTTATAAATTATGGAATATCTACACATTCTCTACAATCGGCTCGTGTCAACCTGTCTCACACTAACGTTGACGCACAACACAGAGTATTGTATTATAGATAAGCTCTCTATCTTGTATAATCACACTCAGTAGAGATTTCTTGTGCCATTAATCTTTGTTTGCTGTCATTGTCTTTGTTTTCAGCCTCACTGTACTTTCGCTGCCCTCATCTGAGATTTACAGTCCAATACAGATGTTTATCTGAATTAAAAGTGACACTTCAAAAGTCATCAGGGCCCTTTTTGTTACTTTAATAATGTGATGTGATATCAGCAATGCACAACTTTCTTCTCAGCATTATTAACACATAGATCTGTTATGGGGTGTAACAAATATACCATCACATAGCACACATGTGCCTCAAGAGGTTGGTTATATTCAGTGAAGTCATGTTTGCTTCTGTTTATCCACTGGCAGTTTCAGTAATACACTGTGTACACAAAGTGAAATGTTTTCATCCTATTTTAGGGATGGACTTTCTATGAAATATTTCCCTCTTCTTAACACTGAATAAATAACACACAGAGGACTGTGGGCACATGCACTGGGCCTTTGGTCCCCACAAAAGTTACCTAAAATGTATTACAATAATTCCACATTGTCTCAATGTGGACTTAATTTTCTCTTTTGCCTTCATGCCAGTTGGTTCTGAATTAATTTTTGGACTCTTTCACCTTGAAGCAGAGTTCATGTCACTTTGCAGGGAGCACTGCATTCCAATACACCTACGTGAGATTGACGTGCCATTTTAACACCCAAACACAAAACAAACCCTGATTTCTGATATTTATAGCAGGCACATTTTTAGCAATAGTCATTCAGTGTATTAACATTTTGTAATTATCTCTCTAATTTGTGGTTTTAGTTGTTTGTGGCAGAGTCTGCCATTTCCACACTTGACTCAAATCGCCTAGACATGCACAAGGGATTTTCAGGAAACGATCCATGTATGTTATCCAGTGTTAATATCATCTCACTGATACCAGCCTCACTGTTCACATTCCCACAGCTTTATCAGAGCTGTATCAACTTGATACAAAGCAAACATTTCCCACTGCTGTTGCTCTATATTAAAAGCATGCAACTGGTGAAACATGGGAAGGATTTTATTGTGAAGAAATCACAGAAAATTATACAAATTATTTATGCTGACTGTGAGCCTTAATCAGACATGCATACACCAAACAAATGCCAAATGTCAATTTGGGTAATATTTTGATATTAAATCAGTTAAAATATTGCAGTGAGTAACAGAACAAGAAGAAATCACACTGTGCTGTTAGATGAAGAGCCGCAGGCGACAGGCTGCACAACTCCAACTCCTCAGCAAGGTATGCAAGGTTCTAGGAAGGTTTAGAAAACTACTTGTGCTGTGCACAGCATGAAATTTGATTGTGGCTGCTCGTAGCATGGTGGAAAATGTCCAGTCATTGACTGGCTTCTTTATTAAAACAATGTGCATTTGTGTGGTTGCACTGTCAACACAAACACCAGATGCTTTACAAGGAAAGTTTGCCGCCTTTTGAAATCTGGGACCTAAAGTATTAAACCACTCTTGCTGTTACCACCAGTAACCACAAATGTCTTTAAATTAACTGACTCCTAAGACTGAAATCTTAAGGCGTTTAACTTTACGTTTCTGTTTCTGTCCAACTGAAATCCCATTCACTCACCCTTGTTTGCAAAATAACATCATCAATATTTTGTTTTGTTTTGTATTTTAATTGCATTGTTCATATTTTTTTCTTCTTATTGCATTGCAGGTAGGTTTCTATGCTGTTTAGTGTGTTGCTGCTGGGCAGCTAATAAGCTGCTTAGCCTGAAAACTGATGTTAGCTGTATACTTTTCCACAGTGAATGTGTGTTTGGTCATTAGTTCAATAAACTAAGGTGCAGAATAAGATCTGTGTTAATGCTTGTTAGTTAGATGAGAAGGAGACTGGAACAGGAAAGCTTATGTGGTTGTTGTTCATAAGTCTTGAACATCAACCACATTAGACTTACTGTGTGACGTGGCTTTTTGGTACCAGGCTGCCCTGCCTATGACTGAAAGCTGACAATACTTCTTTACACAACATTTGATTGTCTGTATTAAAATCTTAGTCGATTTCCACTGACTTCTTTGACCGGCCCCGAAAAAATGTATTACTGTTCTAAATGTCACCATTTTAAGTAAGTCTTAAACATCATGAAACAGTCACAGTTCTGCTCCAAAGCTGTTGGGTTAGTTTTAGGCAACAAAACTTAGTGATTAGGTTTAGGGAAATCATCTGGCTTTGCATTAAATAAGTGCTTTTGGTACTAACGTGACATAACATGTCATGTAAAATGCATCACAAACGTAGCATGCTACACATACCAGCAAACTAGGCTACCTTATTATAATAAGAAGTCACTGCTGACTACATGGTGCACACACACGTCTCCTAGTCCTGTGTTTCTTTGACCCATCCACCAAATAGAAACTTCTTCAATATTAGCACATTACGTAGATTTTGTCGCTTTTTTTGCTATTATTTTCATTATTAACATTATTACTTTCCTTTTTTGCTCCTGTAACAATTAGTGCAGCCACTAAAGAATGCTGCCTTGCAGTAAGTGTAAACATGGGTCATAAGCTGCTTGCACAGTCCACTGTATAGATGTTTTTTTCTGAGAGAGCAGGCTGTAAAACACATTTCACACACAGGAAATGTGTTTTACAGAGCAGATAGCTACCTGTGTGCTGAAGCAGACAAAAAAACAGGCTGTCAATTGGACATGCCATTTCATTACTCTATTTACTCTGCATGCTGGGGGAACCATCAAATTTGTGGGTAATGTTACATAATGGGGATAATGCATAACGACAACACATTGTGGTATTTAAACCATACCAAACAGGCAGGTAAAAACAAGTGCTTAAATATCACCACAGTCAATTATGGGGCAGTACCCATGTACTATTCAATGTATAAAAAACATCCATAGAATTTAATGATGCTTAAAAACAACAGAGGAAAAGAGAGGTGTAAAGGAAATTAATTAAAAAGAATACAGTTTAGTATCAAAACAGCTTTTTAAAAAACCTGCCATTCAACGTTGCTCTCCCCAGATACCTCCTCCAGCTCTTCCTGGAAGATCCTGAGGAATTCCCAGACCAGATGGGATTTGTAATCCCTAACATGTTCTGGGTCTGCCTGGGGTCTACTCCCAGGTGGTCATATCCAAGCCTTCTTTTTGCTATTACAGCTTCTTTCATTATTTTGCCATTGCTCTTTTTTTACTGAGTTTCATTTGTGTTTTGTTTTTTTACCTTTTTACAGAACTGGGAATAAGCCGAACTTTGATAATAACAGAAAAAAATGTATAATACAGAGGGGAGATTTCAATAAAATACAGGTCTAGGCTCACAATATCCATCTTAATACCTCTGTGACAGAATAGTACCTACAATTAAAATCCATCATGACTGCCTGAGCGAATCTCGCTGCCAATATTCTGCATGTCCTTTTATGCTTTGTGCTTTCATGTATCAGCTCATTAACTTTGCAGAAATGTTGGTATAGCTCGGGTCATTTCAACCAGTCCCTGGTGTGTCCCCTACGCCACTTGATCTGTGTGTCACTGATAGGCCTCCCTGCTGCTCATCAGGCTTGAAAACAGCTTGTGTCTGCAGCTTTTCGGCAGAGCGCAATGGCTGCAAACAACAGCGAGCACCTATAGCAGTGGTAGCAGTGGCCGTTCAGCTTCAGTCACCTGGCTCACACTGCTTATTTGACGGATAGAGGCAGCTGAGCTAAACATTTTTCCCCCCTTGTTTCAGAGGACACAGAATAAGAACCTGGGAACACTGTCCGTCAACATTGTCTAGACATAAAAAAAGGTGACAACACTTAATGGAGGATGTGCCTCTTGGCTTCAACAGTAAACACTTTGAGAATTAGGACGCAGGATTGCGTGTCTATTAGATGAAGAGAGACTGACATTTTTACGCAAAGAATTCAACAACAGACCTTTTAGCAAAAGGCCCCAGAATGGTTTGGAGGCCTCCTGTCATATATGTCAAAATATCAAAGGAAATTTTTCACTAGGCTAAGAAATCAAGTGTAACTCTTTAGTGGAGAGTAATAAAAGGAGTACAGGAGTACAATACCAACTGCTATAATTCTGATTAGTCTGTGTCCAGGAAGCCATGTCCTACCCTCAGAGGATGTTTATTTTTACCAGAGTAACCCGATTAGTACAAACCGTGTCTGAGATGCTTCCAAAGGCCAATTTTCAGGCATCTCTCGTGTTGCTAAAATCAGGTCTTTCTAAGGTCGCTCTGCCAATTTCACATTGTTTCATGCCAAACAATGAAATACATTTCATTTCAGGCTTTCGTTCTATCACTTGTGATAACATTTCAATCTTCTCTTTTGGACTGTGGACCCCTGTCAGGAAAGCTCCTCACCTTGCCTAAACACAGTACTAAATACTTTTTTTTTTCCCAAACAAAATATATTTTATGAGTAGTCACTGATGTTGCAAAGCAGCAAAAGCAATAGAGGTAGATCTTTGATATTGTTTTATGTTATTAACAAATATGATTTTGCTATAGTTCCCTGTTTTTGCCATAGGCTGCTATGCTTCCGATATTTACTTTGAATTCCAGTTCTTAAAATAGTTACCTACTCAAAACATGCATATCTGTAAACCTGGGCAGTACTGTATTGTTATGTATTGTAGGCTTTAGCCATGCTGTTTGATGGTGATGTTAGGTGAGGCTGGAACATGTCGCGTACCTTTGCATTCATTTAGTGATCTGTTCAAAGTTTAACAATCTCATAATAATACTCTCCATCACAATGATTAAGTCTATTGATTATCCTGTAATTGCTATGGTCGTCCTCTTTTGGGGGGCTGAAGAGCAGGAGAACCACAGTTATTAAAAGGGATAATGGGTAAGTGCTATTTACAATGCTCCGTTTGTTAAATAAAGAGTAATTGGGTTGGAGAGAAAGAGAGAGATGAGACACTGCATCTGGCCCCAAACGCGAAGCTCTGCGTGTGTTATTAGTTTCCAAGAACATCCTCAGATCACATGCGCTGTATTCCCTAAGTGCATTAATTACAGATCCAAGCAATTCCATTTCCCTGCTTTTAAAAAGCAAGCACTGGCAGATTCCCTTCTGCAGCAGCAACATGTGCTTTATGTTCAAAATGCACAATAACATATATTAAAAGATAATGTCGGGCTAAAGTAACTGTAACTGTAACATCAACTGTTGTGGTGTTTAAATGTTTTTTGCTTTGCTTAATATCCTTTTATATTTCATTCCAGGTTGATATTTTTTGCTAAATAGTAAAGTAAAGTGATGACACAGTATGTGTTGCATGTACAAGTGTTAATTGCATTACTTGATGCAAAAGGCAAACAGTCTGGCAACACTGAGAATTCTTCATGCTTGCTTGTCTTTTATTGGATTTGTTCTGATGTCGATGTTAAACTGGATTATTTTAACAGTACACATGGCAATCCTGTGCCAAGCACCTACCTTATATCTCTGCAATGAGCAACTACAGCAATCAATAATACTGCAAATCTATACTTAACATTTCCAGTAACATTTCATTAAATGCAAAGCATGTATGCATGGCTTGGAAACAAATACCTTATGTAAACCATGTTGTGACCAGTTTACCAATGTGCACTTAGTACAGAACTATGTGAGGTGAAGAAAAATGTACTTTTCAGTTTACTTACAATGTTTATTTAACAGTCAGCTCTCACCAAAAAAATGGCCAAATGGGTCGACCACCTAACCAGCTAATTATGATCCATACTTACAATTACTGTAAGGTGGCACACTGAAGTAGTCATTATGGGAGCAAAGGAAAAAGTGAGATGGTATACAAAGTGTTAAACTCTGTGTAATGTTGTATAAAGATGGGCTGATGATGTATGAGACCCTGACATATGTAGCGTCTGTCTTGTTACATAAATGACATTACATTAGTAACAAAAGTATGTATTTAAAGCCATGAAGTTTTATACTGTAAACGTTGACAATTGTATAACGATGACATTGTGTTTAAAACTGCAGCCGTTAGGACAATAATATAAGTCGTTTTAGGGGAGTCATATATGTTGTTTTGGAAGTTAGTGGAAATCATCGCTCACTGTCATTGAGGTGTGAGAGAGCACTGGAATTTGATCAATCAAGAATATATGGACTACCTCTGAGTAAAGACAATGGTAAAGTTCAGCGTATTCTGAGGACAATGGTTCCATGGATTTCAGTGACAAGACCTGATATTTCATTTGCGTACACATTATTGTGCCATCCATTCAACTGAAATTCAAAAAGCTCAGCAAGTTCCTGGGAAAAGCCCTGCCAGATGACAACTCTTTTAATTTAACTGACATTCCTCTCAACCTTATTAAAAAGGTATGAGAAAGGTATGACACATCTGCGCTGCTGAAGTGTTTACGCTTAGAAAACATGAAAATATGTTGCTTCTGAAATGCTTTCAGTGTACATTTAAGCTGAGAGCTGTGGCATATGAATGGTAAGTGTTTTAACATAAAAATGAAATTAACATCTATACATTTTCATAAATGAAGCAGTCAAGACGTTTCTTCATGTGTCTCTATATGTTTTATATGACGCATTTCACAGGCATCAAATTTGTGGTGATCATTTAAGTGCCAATTGGTCTGTGGAAAGTGTCAGGTAACAAGCCTGAAAGCACTGAACAAGCATGGCTTGTTTCACATCGTGTGTGATGAACGCCTACAGAGAGAAAGGGGATCTATCATGATAAAACAGGTTATCACTCAGCAGGAACATCATTCAACCTAATTAGGAGTGCATATATGAATGGTTAGTAAGATCCTGTTTGATTACATCTGACAGCAAATCAGCACTTCATTAATAATTTACTGAAAGCTTTTTGTAGTTCTCACTCCAAATTACATAAAACACGGACATTCAGCTTGATAAACATGTATTTCATCAAAACTGTTTGATGCTCTTGATGCTCATAATATTAAAATATTTAATTCATATTATAGAGTGTCACATTTTCCAAAAAAAAGTATCAGGCGATGATGTAATTATTACATGGGGAACAAAATACAAAATATACATTTGATATAAATAAATATACACTTAATATGTTAGTGCAAGTTGAAATTTTAGTCTTAAAATTGCAGGACAACTATAGTCCAACCATCATACAACAGAACCTGCATTCAGGTTATTTTTCATTTATAATTGTATGGTGTGACATACAATAGTTGTTTTTTAAGAGCTGCACTGTGCACAGTTGTCACTTTCAGTCAACCAATTCATTCCTATGACACAGTAATGATAATGTGTCCAGCACATCAGTGAAAACAGACAGCAACACCCTCAAAACTATAATCACAATTCAGCCTTGTACAGTACTGTCAATGTCCCTCCCAACTTTTGAAGTTCATGGCTTACTTGTCTATCAAAGGTATGAAATGCAGCTTTTGCTTTATACAGGGAGTGTGACACACAGAGTATAGATATAAGACCAGGAGTTTCTTTGACTCGTGACAGGATTACTTTTTGAATGTGACGAAGGGTATGGGCAAACAACATAAAGATTCAGCAGTAAAAATACTACTGGACTCAAATGCCTTACTTATGCTTGGGCATGCAACATTTCTGAAGAGCGATGCAAGACAAAAAAATTCAACGGAAAAAAAAGAGTTGCACAACACTTTTCTTTCATGTCACGCATATTGAGAATTTTCTGATGTTGTGGACACCTTCACACATTGTCACGCACTGTGATCAGTAGTGTTACTATTGTCTCCACGGAGACAGTTATTTTAAATCCACACCAAAATAAGGACAATAAGATAAACAAACAGATATAGTAGGATATTTGTGTGATTTAACAGTTATCTGTGCAGATTACTCTTAACTAAATTGCAAAACAGACTCAGACTGCAGGGCGTCTCTGGTTAACATAGAGACGCCTGAAACCTCTAGCCGAAGCATAATGGAAAACGTTACTGTCAAAGTGTTGCACATCAAAGCATAAATCAGCCTTCAGGGTACAGTGGGTTTAACCTGATGAATGAATGTTCTTTCATAACATAACATCAACCCAGCCACACTGATCCTGACAGGCTAAAGTTTACTTGCAGCAACCCCCCTACTTAAATAGGACAGTGGGCACAGTAAAAAGGATGTCTGATGCATGTACTGTGGGCTCTGCACGTGTCCTGATTGGCCAGCTATGTTTATGCATATTTCAATCGCTTAATCTGTACTCATAATTGGAAGAGAATATTACCCTTAGAAACCAGTGGAGGGCAGAGCCTGTGTGCGATATATAGAAAAGCATTTAATAATAAATGAATCTTATGTGCCTCATGCGGAGTTTCAGTTTTTGTCTTGTAGTGTTTTCCACCATTGTTGTGACAGTTTCAGGTAAACTGGGGTCATATGCAAGAACACACAGAGTTAAAGATAGACAGGAAAGATATAGTATTTTATCTAATGGTCAGTATTAAAAAAACAAAGGGTTGTGTGTTTGTGTGTGTGCGCGCTCGTGTGCCTGCATGCATCGGGGGAAGGGATGACACAGCTCCATCCGCTGCTAAAATGTATTATTTTAGTCAGACTAGAAGTTAACACACATGTTTTATTTAAGCTGCAAATTGCCTTCTTGAAATGTAACATTACTAAAAGATTAGATTCTTCTTCTGCTGTCTCTGGTGTGATTTTATGCCTCAAGGTTTTTACCCAAGTGCCCCCTGATGAGTATACTGTAGGTCATGTATTGTTAAACACATAATTATGGGGATTAAATGTGCAAATATTGAGAGCGGATTGAGCATGAAACACTGCTCTTGAACACACTAACAAACTTGTACATGCCAATTTTAACCTTCCACAGCAGAGTGAAGTGTTCTCTCTTTTTACCATTTAATTAACCCACATTTTAATTTGTCTCTTTCTACTCATTTGTAATCATTTTTGCTACATGGATGTGACATTTCTTAGAAAAAAGGCAAACATAAATTTAATTAGGGCAGTTTTGCAGTTACACCATGAATGTGTCTGTGGCTTAACCTTACATGTATAAATTGTATTGCGTCAGTTATGTAAAAGTAAGATTTTATATGTTTAATTTTAGACATACTTTCCCAATACAATAATAACCACAAAATACTTTCTTGTATTGTATTTACTGGTAAAATATGCAACTGGCTGCTATACTTGCTTCACTCACCAGCCAAAAAGTCCCAATGGCAATCTATTGAGTGGCTGGTAGATTTTGAAATCTACCAGCCACAGTGGCAGGTAGACAAAGTGTTAAACAAAAATTCAAAATTTCCAACCCTGGTCATGGCACACAAAAAAGGGTAATTTTTGTGTTGAAAGACATAAAAGTTTAAGAGGCAAACTGCATGCTAAATGTTGAGGTCTCACAACCTTTATTTATCCATAAGTCAATATTCTCAGACAAGGCTCTTTTGTCTATGAGAGTCCCCTGTTCTTGAATGCCATATTCATCTTTCCGTGTGAAGCAATTGTATGCTTTCCCCAGCACAATTACCAAACCATGACAGCCCATTTCAGCTTTGTCTAACTCCTCACTTACCGTTCCAAATATATCCATTACCATGCAGATTGGTCCATTATCCTGTGCAATAGGACACTTATATTCAAGTGAGATGTTGTGATTTTCTGTATCAGAGTGGGGCTGCTTTAAAACTTTTGGTCAAGAATCTCCCTGTTGCCTCTAACCAAACAATCTCTTCCCATTCTATTTCAATTAAAAAACAAAACTCTACCGTGATTATTTTGTTATTTCAGGGCAGGTTTGTGCAGTAACAGTGACAAACTGACTATAGGGAACCTTGATACTGTTTTAAAATGAATGGTTACTGACCTGGGCTTTGTCTTTCAAACTATCACATCAGACAAAGCCGTTTCAGCAATCAGTGTGTGGTCTCTACACCACAGTGAATATGACTGTCCTATTTCCACTCTGCTACCACCTTAAACCATCGATGTCCCTCCTCTAGGCGTGGTCCCCTGATCCCAGTCCTGACAAAGACCTGCCAAACCACAGCTACTTCTGATCCCCCAGGCTGACAAGCCAATCCATCTTCACCTGCAGAGTAACTTTACTACGTCTGTCATCAGCACCCGCCCTCTATCAAGGAGAACTGAAATAGATATGCTGAAACATTAACTGCTTCCTCAGTGATCATGACATTCAGGAATATGTCCTTAATTGTTGCTTCATTCCATTACAATCATTTTGAAACTGCTGTGATTGTTTTATACGGTAATGTATGCACATGCACTTAATCAGACCACACAAGCTCTGAAAACTTATTTCTCAACCCATGTTTTGTTCATCTTACAGCAAACATGCCATATCAGTGTAATGGCAGTAAAGTACGACTGTAATAATTTAATTCTGTACAGTATATTTAGAGGGCAAACAGTTAGGTCCTGAATGTTCACACACAACCACGGAGCCAATAAGCAGTGTCAGGTTTGCAGCACTAACAGGATTAAGCACCAAGACTTTATGTCTTTTACAGCCGCTGCCAGGCACAGGCCTGGAAATAATGGGATCAGTTTTGAAGCAGTTCATCATGGAGGAAACCACCTCTTCCCACATTAGCTCAGTGTGCAGGCCCCGCTGCATATAGGCACCCTGGAACACGCCTGTAAATTGTAAACAAGTCATGACATCATGGACAAATACACATGGAAATGTTTAATGTGGGAAGCTGAATATTTAACATGTGGGAATTTCACTAACAAGACTGTCTGCAAAGGGAGCAGAGGTTTGTAAAAAAAAAAAAAGGGTGCCAGTCAATCACCCATGCACTGTTAATGATAGCATTAACTGAACACAGTTCATAAAGTCTTTATTAATTGAAACTGTCTCCTAATCAGAGGGCCTGTGCTTCAAACCAAATCTGGCTGTCATCATCTCAAACCTAAAAGCCAGCTCAAGCTATCTGCAGTCTAAGTGACGTATAACAGGGTGTAAAAGACCCAAAAGCATCATGAAGGTCAAAGTGCATGGATTATTAAGGTAAATGCGATAATTTTGAAGGCACATTAAAGTTCATAGGGACTAATGACAATGCTGTGCTACTTAAAAGAAATGTACCAGATGTTAAAATCTTTAAAGCTAAAATTATAAGCTTCACTGCCACACATACAAATTTATGTGATATGCTCACCTAGGAGTAAAAAAAATAGATATATTATATATTACAATATCAAGATTCATTACCATGAATAGATGTAGAGTTAATTGGTGGTCTAAACTCATGATCCCTGATTTAAATGTTTTATTAATGTTTCATATCATGTTCAGCGCAAAAACATAAGAATACAGAACAGCTGATAAACTGTACAATATACTGATACTGAACTCAATCACAGGAAGTTTGCATAAAATGACTAATCCCGAGGAATTTTTAAGAATAATTTTTCCTGTAAATATTTCATCTGAGATGAGTTTCCTGATATTTTAGAAACTTTTATAGCATTTTCTGTCTGTCTATGTATTTTTTATTTTTTTCCATTTTTAATAATCATTCACAGTTAATGGGCTTCTATTTTGATATATTCAGTAGTTCACCTGCACATTCTGAAACCCTAATTATTGCTATTACTTTATGGACCTTCCATTTTGCTGTGTTTTGGCCTCCATCAACAGCGAAATAGCTACCTAGCTATATTTGTCTTTTGTTGCTGCTGGTCAAACAGCATATAGTGCCTTTATCAGAGCTATTAAGCTAAAATCACAAAAAAAAAAAAAAAACAGCTGTGGCAAAGCAGCTGGAATCAAGGTTGAAAAGTGCAGTAGGAGTACATAAAAAAACTAGAAAATTAAAAAAAAAAACTGCAGGCCCTAAAATAAAAAGAAGTGAGCCAAGAGATGGCCTCATCATACAAATGACTCGTTCCACAGACTCGTTCATTTAACAGAAAAATATCGATTGGTGCAGCTATAAAGCAATCCTGTTTAGGAGATAAAGCCCCAGTGATCCAAACATTTATAGTACAACACTGAATACAAGGTAAATATGAATATAAATTGAATTACAGCTGCACTTCACAAGTTACAGCAGAGTATGTCTGTAGTGATTTGTGGAAAGGTGAAATGTTCTGTGTTCAGATCATATTAATAATGCTTGGTTGGTGATAATGATGCTACATTAGAATAATTAAAATCATGGAGATTTTATTTGAGAGCTTCACCAAGTACATCAACATGACATTTAATACCAGTATTGGATGGTCTTTACCAAAAGTGTCAAAATGCAACTTTTCCTATATTTTCAGTGATATGAATCCTCTGAGTAATGGCTTTTATTTGAGTCCAGTTTTATATTTAAGATCGCTAAGATGACTGTATTACTCATCACCTTGCTGTCTATGTGTGTTGCTCTATTTGAGCTTCCTGCTGCCAACAGCCACTTATTCAGATAGGACCAACTGTCATAACAAATTACTGGAGCGGAGAAATTATTGTCGACTCTGACATGAGGTATGTTTGAAAGCAAGAAAGCAATGCTTTTTCTTTTGCAGGAAAAAAAATCTGATGCATGTTCTAAAAGTAACATACAGATAAATGCTTGTACTGTGCAACGGTATTTCTTCTTCTGATGACTCAGGGGAGGTAAAGACAAGATTTTACTGGCATTGGCAGGTGGTAATTTTAAACCTGGACCAGATTGCAGTTGTGCATCATTCCCACAAGTCACATGGTTAAATCAATGAAACATCACCCCTTAGGCCAGTCAGTACAGGTTTCAAGTTCTACAACATCCCCTGGAAGGTGGTGCCAACATCAGCTGGCAGTCTTGTAATCACTTTTTATAGTACAATAGGCTTTTACACTTTGTACTTGAATCATCTTATTGATTTTGGCCTAGAAAAAAATCTCTCCTAATACTAGAGAAAACACACAAAATGAGAATACAGCAACTATATTGAAATACCGACAGGGATGAAACATTGGCTTTAAAATGACATTAAAATGAATGACTGAGGATTCTGCAGAGTGAAAGAAAGCCTTGACAATAAAATTGCCCCTATAATCTCAACATTTTAACCTCTTTATCACAGTATCTGTCAGTATTATTTTGCACTCTTTGGGTAAACATGGGGAAATCATTTCTGAGGGCATACTGATTAGCCCAGAGGGAATGGTAATGAAATACAGTACCTGCTTGAGAGAGTGCCTGCTTTATTACTCTATTATACATGAAAGGAGCTAAGGGCTCTTAGAAGCCCTCCTTCAAAGCAGGAATCATTGCCTCGCATCTCTCTCTTGCCTGTTTCCAATCAGGCCCCATTAATTGCTGTTTATTTTTCTCCATTTTTGCAAATGAAATGGAGGACATTTCAGACTGGAATGGAGGAGATCTGGCTTTGAATTTATTGCACTGTATGAATCTTGAAAAGAAAACATGGCCCTAGAAGAAAAAAAACAATGAGGAGAGCTGTGCGTCAACATTAACTACTGTTTAAATATAAACAAGGTTGATACCTATTTCATATTAATCACAGAAAGAATGAATGAATCACCAATGAGTCATCTCTATCTCTAAACCTCAATCCATCCATCCATCCATTCATTTGTCTTTTGATAACAATGATCTGGTTGGTTGGTCAGTTGGCTGGTCAACCACTATGGTCCAGAATAAAACATCAATGACCATTTAACTATTGGATAGATAGTTAGATACAGATTTTCAGAATCCCACAGGATGAATACTACTGGCTTTGACATGCTGTTGTTTCTACAGAGGACTACAGAGGACTGAGAACTTCGTCACATGGTGCAATTACAATCACCCAAAGCTCAACATCAGGAAAACCCATGATCTTGTGGTGGACCACCAGAGGAACAGCAGGCCCCTTGTCCCGATTGTTATCCAGGAGAGGGAGTGAAGAAGGTTAACATAATACTGAGGGCCACAGGTGTTGTTGCCACATAAGCATAAAAATCTACTTTTATTACTACTACTATTATTATTATTATTATAATGTCTATTATGATTATTATTATTATTATTATTATTATTATTATTATTATTATTATTATTATTAATCCAGACCAGGTTGCAACAAGTATATATGCAGAAGTATAGTAGTAGTATAGTAGATAGAAGTACAGTCATAAATGAGAAGACAATGTATTGTGCAGAGGAGTGTATGAAGGAATGATATTTTGTGAGGAAACCACAAAATCCACACAATTGTACAGTTAGTAAATTATGTCCGGCTGGGGAATGAGTGCTGTCTGAAATGATGGGTTTTATGCTATCATGGCACGCCAGTAGTGACTCTGCAGCCCTTGCTGTGGGGATAAGATGTCATTAGAGAGCTAGGACATGGAGGAATTGCAGCCAGGTGGTCAAAGGTTAGTACAAGGATAGAAGAGCAGCACACCCAGAAGATGAGTAGTGCAGTCCTGAGTAGGGCTGAAGGCAGCCTGGACACGAGGGCGTGTTGCTCTCTAGAGGCCAAAGGGAAAACAGGAAGAATGTGAAACACATCAATTTGAGAAGGCCATAGTCAAGGGCATGAGATGCACAGGCCATGAGAGGTAGAGAAGGAACATGCAGAACCTTGCAATCACTGTAATCCAGTAGTTTCATTTCGGTCTAAATGTTTCATTTCAGTTGGGTTGTGCTGTTGGTGGGGTGAGGGGCATTGAAGTAATGTCATTTTGAGCGAAAGATGATAGTTCAAATTACGTAAGCAATGTTTTGAGGCTGATTTTAAAAATAGAAACTGTGGGTGATTCCTTAAGATAGGTAGACAGACCACAGACTGCCCCATAAGATGAGGGAAGTGAAGGAGAAAGACCTACCATCTGTTGACTTTTTAGAAATGATAGGGCGAGCTCAGCTGGAGCACAGGGCCCAGACAGGCAGTGCAAGTCTGAAGCAATTCGTTATATGAGGGAGCCAGTGTGTAATGATGTGTTCTGCACTGGTTCCAAGCAGGATTTTGGCAGCAGTTCTGGATGAGTTATCAGTGTAATATTAAGGGTGGTCGTGGTGCACCCACGCAAAACAGCAGTAGGCTCTTCTGTACGCCACAAAATTCTTAATCAATTTGTCACCATCATGTAATCATTACTTCAGATGCTGTAGCGTGGGGAAGAACATGAGTTCACTCGTTTCATGCTTTGTTGTTTCAGGCAAATGTGTATAGGCCTGAAAATCATCTTGATTAGCATTTAAGAGTTGCTCGATTTTTGAGGAATCAAGCCCTTGAGCATTGCTGGACAACATTACTTCATCAGTAAGTGCCCAACTGATAAATCAAAGGCTCAGCCATGTAGATATTCAAAATATATGACAGCTTGAAGAGTTTGCTCTGAATTTAGAGCAATCTTTCTAACAGTCAATTACCAACCCTAGGTGAGACCTTAACAAAAAAGTTGCTAAACCCCAATGAATACTCAAGGCCCAGACACAGCGAGCCGCCATCAAAGAACTAGTGACGACAAAGGCTAACTGTTGGGCCCCCTTATGTCACATGCTGCAAAGACTTGAGCCAGTGGCCAACTAGCATATATGATCTGTTCCTGCATTAGAGGAAATAACTCTCCATAGCAGCAGTGGTAGCTGTCAATAAAAAAGGAAACCGGCAGACTAAAAGGGACAGATTTAACATGCTAGTTAGCCAGTTAGCATTAGCAATATTAACGTGCAGTTGAAAGAGCAAAGGATATTTAATGTTCACAGGGGTACAATATTAAAGACACTTATTGATCGTTTCAGCCGAAGAGCTCTAAGGCTAACATGATGTTAACTCATACAATACACTTGTTTTGATGTCACAGCCTCTTGACCGTTTTTAACCGTTTGCTTTTCTCACTTCAATTTATTTCCTCGTGCACTGAGCTGAACTGCCAATCAGAATGATTTCTTTCACAAACAGGCTCTGTCTGACACCTATTGCACATGCTAAATTGGCCAAAATACAGCCAACAAGGGCCAACAGTATGGGAAACACCGAAGAGACTAAGGTGACAGATTCTCATTGAAGGCTCGACATTGAACAACAGACAACCATCGACTCTATGCATCAGGGCCCTAAGATGACAAAAATTGCCCTCTTGTTTCTTTTGACAAAGAAGAGCACTTTGCATGCCTATCCTGCACACCCTTCCTTTACATGCACTAAGATCCAAATACCTCATGCAATTTCACAACATATAGCCAGTGAAAATGAATTGACATTGCAAATTATTTACGAACAGAATTCACAGGGTGGGGTTTATGGAAAAAACGTGATATACTCGGACACTGAATTGAATTAAACTTTGTGCAGTCACTTGCAAAGCCTTTTACTGAGATGATTTAGAGGAGTACTACATAAGAGAGGCATCTGAGTAGCAAAAGCAGGCTTGGGCTTGACAGCAGGTCGAGAGGCAAAGAGAGCCAGGAGAGGCTCAATGAGGACAATGGGGGCAGACCTGTGCCCAGTTAACCTCTCCTTATATCTGAAGGTGGTTGGGAATAGGAGCTTGGAGATGAGCCAAAGAACTGACAGTAGGCCTACATTACCATGCTGGTGAGCAACAGTGTTACCTGAAAGCCAGCATAAATCTGTAAAGACTGTTCACTTTATTCCTGAAATAGAAAATCTCTGTGTTGGCACAGGTGGTACATAATCTCATGTAAGTACACTCTGCACTATATTTTGGTGAGGGTATGCCAGATACAACTGACAGAAATAGAATTGCATCCTCAAAGGAGTTAAGAGCAGGAAGTAGAGAATTTACTGTATTAGCAAAAAAAAAAAAAAAGGCAAAGCGGTATGTTAAGGGAGTTACAATATTTCATTAAATACAACAGAACCGGGCAAGAAGTAGTAGTAGGTTGGACACAAAATCAGTCGACACTTTCCATTAAAGACAGTGTGTCTCTGGAAATAGCTACATCAAACACATTAAGTTATTTGTGACAGCATCACCGAAGTGGATCTTTTTCTGGTAAGGCAGGAACAGACAGAGGTGTAAGACCTTCTACCCATGGTGGTCAAGCAGTGTAGTCCTGGTTCAATTGAGTGCACAACATATTGGGGGAATATCTCAATTTAATGCAATACAAGAAGACCACAACAAACTAGCGTGCCTAAGCTGAATCTGAAAAAGAGTACCTGATAAAATGATCATTTTTTATACAATAATCATGTGTTTCCTTTGTAAAAATCTGAATATGAACATTTATATTGTCATATAAATATAGTGGAGTGCAAATACTGTATGTTTGAGTAGATGTATAAGGTACCATAAAATGACACTAATTCATTTTGTAATTGTAATTTTTAAAGCAGTTTTTGCTGACAACAACTGCCTTCCGTGGACCGACACTTCAACGGTAAGTTGCTGAAATTTTGAGTCAGAGTCAGCTGGTGAGTCTCTGTGAGTTTGTCAAGATGATCAACCCCTTGCCATAGGCAACACACAGTAATATGATCCATTTTTAATATAAATCAATGCCTGAGTAAATGCAGCACAAACGGGTCAGATAATCAGTCTGATTAGCTTGCTGCTAAGCTGCCGACAAATGCAAAACATTCTGACAAGTCAAGACAAAAGAAGTCTCTAAAAACACAAGAAAATTACATTGGCAAATCGTTGCAAAAGTTTACACCTTTATAGAATGAAAGACATCTTGGATAATTTTTAATGCCACAAACTATTACCTCAAAAATGAGCATCACATTCATCTAATACCACATCACAATAACCACTTGGGATATAACAATACATCTGGACGGATAAATGGATAAACTGGGTCAAAAATACAATATATTGATGCAAAGTAATAACATCAATACATATCGTCATCTTTAAGATATGCCTTTATTTTGAAATTCCCATGGCGCATGTGTCCATGCCATTTTCTACCCCATGCACCTCTTTCTTAAATATTCAAAGTGTTAGCTGCCTAGGCAGACGCTGAGAAGCAGCCAAGAAAAAGGAAGTGAGGATATTTAATAATATCATCTCATATTGATCGTGACACCTGAATTACATCAACTGAAATCATACCTTGACAGACTTTTCCATATCAGCAAGTATCGGATCATTGTCAAAAGTAGCAATACATTATCATATCATGATGAAACTCATGATTCCCACCCTTAAAAAGACTTGGTGCAAAATGATCAACAGTTGCAAAATATTGCACCTAGCATCCACATAAATTCAGCTATAAATTTATAATCCATGAAACCTCATTGCAAGTGCCATTTTTCCCTCAATAACTGCAATATACCTTGCTAAAGCAACTGCTCTTCATACACACACCACCTCATGTGATCATCAGATAATCCTTCGTGTGTTTAAGTGGTATAAAAGCTCTCTTGTGTTCACAGAAGAGGCAGGTTTACAAGGTTACATTGTAATGGGTCCCTTTGCCAGGCCATCCTCTCATCTGATATGTTCCTGTTGCTGCTGTTAGAAGCCCAAATCATACTATCATTGTGTATACAGGGCCAGCCAGGTCCATCATTAATACTGCTCTTATCATTCTGTCCGCCGTGATTTCCATCCAAGGCTTTGTTATCAGTGAGACCCATATCAAACCGTGTCTGTCTTGTTGGGACATACAGCAGAAGATTTGCGACTAAGCACACTGTCTGTTGGCCGTTGCCTGTTGGCCATCAGAACACACCACAACCTTGACATTAATGATTCAATGAGAACAGTAATTGAGTGCCTTTCTCATTTCCTGGCAGCTACAAAATACAAAGCCGATGGTGGGGAGACAGGAGAGATACAGAAGGAGGAGGATAAGAGGGTGAAAGAGAAAGGCTTATGAAAAAAAAGGTAGGAGAAAGAGATAGGGGAGAATGAGGAGGATAAGACACAGAGGGTAGGAAATAAGGAAGGCGAGTAAAGTGTGGGGTAGGATGAGGAGAGGATCAGAGGCAGAGGACAGTGAGGAGAGAGATTGCATTAGCTCATCATCCCAGTGGACCTGCCTGTGCTCTGAGGTTGACAGTCCTGAGAGCTCCTGTCCTTCAGCCTTCCCATGTGCCTGTGGCATTATCTCCTACTTACCATAGAGGGCCAAGCATTCAGCGCTACAAATCACATTCTTTTTTAAACTTACTTCAGAAATTATACAGGAAGTGTGCTTTAATATCTGCCATGAGCTCCATTAAGGTCTGCTATTATCTGAATTTCTCACCTGAACCTACTGTTCTGCTGAAGCGGTTCAGCAGCAATATTGATACATGAAATTATGGTGATATTTCTAGTGATCATGTTCATTGGAAACCTGGTGCTCCTGAGGTATTCCACTGAACATAATAAGGGTCATGATCACCATCATCCTCTTTTAAGCAAAAAACAAAGTTGTGACATACAGTAGATGTCTGTACAAAATTTCAATGCAATACATCCAATACTAAAATATGTATTACTAATTATACATCAACCCGTTGGTGATGTAAGAATAAAGTTTATGGCCATCCAATAGTTATCTAGACATCCAAGTGAATACCCAAAAGGTCAACATTAATTAGATTCATTAGAACTGGACAAAAAGATCAAAGGATCACCAGTGTCATCCTTATTCATCCCCTGGGGACGATAAAGGTCTGTACAAGATTTTGTGGTAATCCTGCCAGTAGTTGTTGAAATATTTCAATCTTGACCAAAGTGTTGGACAGAAAGGCCAACCTCTAGGCAGACACTGGCTTCCCAAGAGCCACGCCACAAGCATGTATAAATCGACTGATTGTTAATGGAGAACAAAACACAAAAGGCTGTGATTGCTCTTCCCTACTTGTAAGTCAGAAACTTTTCATTTAAAAATTGAATGGATTGACAAATTCTCAAACTTTTAAAGAAATAAAAATAAAAATAAGCTGTTTTTAAATTATGCAATCTTCAAAGAATTTTAAATGTAAATGTGCACAATCAGTTTACAGCACTTCATGACTCCAAATATCACATCAACATTTCTGCTTTTTGACACACAATAACACATAAAACCAATTGTTGTCTTCATAGTTACACTGTAATCTTAATAAAAGGACATCTGCATATGTGTTCCCTTTCTGTAGGCTTTGGGGCTTTGTGTTTGTCATCCTTTTGCAGTAGTAGTATATTGACCAATTATGTTTAAGTGGCAGGTAAATAGTTTGTGTGGAGAGAAGAAACGGTAGAAATGCAGTCTTGGAACCCATCGGCTGTCATCTGATGATTATTAAGATTTCCATAGTTTTATAAAAAAATCTATCTGCATTCATATGAAATATCAGTTAAAGATGTTCTCTGTCTGACAGAGCAACACACAGAGGAGGAAGTCTTGTTCTCAATATCCACTTGCTGCAGCAGGTTTCCCAAAATATTGCCACCAGAAACTTATCAATAACCAATAACCGATGGGTTCAGGGACCGGTTAAACAGAGACAATCTGACAGTCTATGCAACTTAAGTCGTCTAAGGGTAGATTTTATATAATCACACCTCAAAAGTAGCTCTTTCTTACTGGACATACCTCAGTATTACAATTCTGTCTGATATGTTAAGCTTAATCTTTTCCTAGGGTTGTGTTACATTTCCCTCCAAAGCCAATGAAAAACAGTTGCAGTTGGAATACTACGGTACACTCGGGATGTTAGAGAATTAGTCCGTGCTCAACAATTACATGACACAAAGGAACTATCTGAAGCAGCCCGTGGCTCTAGTTGAAAAGACAGGATGCCAAAATTAAAATCAGTTACCATATGATTACATAGTGTGAGGTGAATCTCCAACATGCAATTCAGAAATAATTCCTTCAAATAATGATAATAGAAAAGTTAATTGCATTTACAAATTAGTTTATGAGCTGCTGTGTAGGTTTTAATGCATTACAATCAGCAAAGACAGTAGCATGCAATTTTGTAGTAGAAAAATAACTGAATAATTTCAGTTGACTTTAGCTTATGGGTGAAGTTAAGGGCCAGGTTATTCAAGAAAAGGAGGGGTTTGTCTGACATACTGTCCACCATGTCCAAACAGACGTATTTGCACCTGTTCCAAATGGCCAGACTGACAGAAATACAAAGCTGCCCATCACATGGAGGGGGCAATATTGTTCAAAAATGGGGGATAATAGCACACATTTTCAGCCAGTGTCTTCTAGAAGGCATTTATTGTGCTGTACTTGGCTGTGCACATGAAGAGTTTCAACTGGCCAGTCACAGCTTGAAGTTTTGATGAAGAATACTGGTAGTATTGGGTTTGAGTAGTGTAGCCCAGTATTTCTGGTGGTTGTTTTTGAGAGGGAGAGGAAAGCAGTATTCAGTCTTGGCTGATTGGAGTCTTGAGCCCAAAGACATTCATACCCACCCCTTCTTGTCAATAACAGGCAAAAAGCCTTTCTACATTATAATGCTAATCAATACAGCTGTTGTGTAATTTATATAGCCTTTATTATATTGCATCATATTCCACCATATGGTATAGACTGTGCATGTATTCTATTCAGACTATTTATAGTGAAAGGGGTAATTACACCAAATCCTGCATATTGGTAGATGCAATATAAATAATACTACCTTTAATCATACTTGGTACACAGGCCATCTACATTAGAGATGCATTTGTTATGGTTCTTGTCTATTCAAACCCCATTTATTTGTACGATGATAAATTAGCACATGCTAACAAAGCATACATCAGCTGTGACTATCAGAATGATTTGTGACCTCCTCCACCTTTTTTTGCCTCAACATATTTGCTTTTCATGAAAATTAATCAACTACAGTCCTTATTCATTAGAAGACACAATTAATTGTTTTCTCTCTCGCCATGCAACATGAAGAATAGCAAACAAAAAGGTTTTCATCAAATTTGAAATTGCCAGCAAACACAAAGAGGGGGGAAGAGGTTTTATTAGAGTAGTGCTTGCAGGTCTGACTGCTAATTTCTGCCTACTCCAGTGCTTGTAGGTAATATTGTGGTTGTTTACATGAACAAACTTATTTCAGCCTATGCATATTCGGTTGTTTGATATTGTTACCCTCGCTAAAAAAGACGGGTTATCAATCAAAATGTGTACTGTGTACATTTGTAACCTATGTCTTTGTATTTTTACCCTCAGGTCTGTTGGATATTGTCACCCCTCTGGTGGGACCTGCTACTGCCATTACTTAATCCCAAGGGTGAAACATACAAATGTCAACAATATTTTGGGGGGAAAAACTTACCCTGGAACCAAATAAAAACAGAACAGGGTTAATTGCTTGAACCATGTTTGTTTGCTCAGAGAATGGAGTCAGAGGCCTACGCTTACACTCCCAGTCTAAAACCTTGAGAAGAATTGACAGGCAAGACTAAAAATAGGAAAATCTGTGGTAACTCAAATGACAGTTTATACACGATGTTAGGAATGTGAAGAGTGTTGCTGTGCGTTGGTGGTGTAATTACAATGGATTAATTAAGATAGATGTCTGCTGCATGCACATTTCCTAACCCCACAGAACATTCCTGACATGTCTACTGACAATAATTCAGTCTGTCAGTGCAGCCATACAAATACAGGAGGGGGACAGATTTCCCAGGGGGACTGTGCCACCTCCCACTTCTTGCTACCACATATGGTCTGAGATGTATGTCTGCAGTGCAAAGGGAATATCCTGCCTCCCCTTTCCAAACTGAAAAAGTGCACTCAGAGTCCAGATCTCCAGCCGATGTGTCTGGGGGCATGTGGGGGACAGCGAGTGCAGGCAGACTGTGCGCTCAGCTTGTCATGTATGCATGAAAGTAGCAGGATGAAGAGGAGACAACATGCGGATAAGAAGAGTTGAATGTCACTCCTGGATTCCACCAGATGCAGTCGCCACATTGTGGCTTGCAACGCAGCCGCCAGAGCTAATTGTGGCCATTCTAGACAATGCTGTGACTCCATCAGATGCACAGCAGCATGTTTCAGAAGTGTTCTACCAGCGTCTCAACGCTCCACTAAAAACATGCACCCATTCCATGCAGACACAGTTCTCCATATGCTAACAGGTACTGTATGTGAAATTTAGATATAAAATACGCATGAGGATGAATCTTTCGTCAGCAGTTGATGACGGTATGAAAGAGCAATCAGTTCAACAGGTTTTAAAATAAATGTGAATCACCGCAGCACAGAGAGGGGCACAAGCATAAAGTCATAAATGTGCAAAAAAATAGCTGATGGATCCAGTAGTTTGCAAGATGAGCTGCGGACAGACAAATACATACATGTATTTACAACCAAAGACATGATCCTGATCAAGCATAGGTGTTGTGTTCACAGCCAGTTCATAGTTATTGCAGGTTTAAACTGGTGGTGTAAGGAAAATATCACCTCACAGCCAGTGTAGAAAGAAAGAATGATTACAGCAACCAATAACTCTTTTAACGCACATATGGTATATGAGTGTTAGATCAAGGAGGACTTGAAAAAATCCAAACCTATCTTTTAAGCACAGATTATGATGTGTCACAGCAGTGTTTATAGCTCACCAGCGATAGAAAACAAGTTGTCTCACAGTTCTCTTTTTATTTGAAGTCGGACTAATTTGTCATGCCCTGTGAAGCTTTGAATTGATTACGACTGTGACCGCAGCCCTACGATCATAGTTTCACGACAGAATTTAAAGTACAGAGATTGATAATGCACCAAAGTGATATATCACATGAGCTGTGCATTGTGTAAGTGAACAAATAAAAGGTAAATGGGTCAGTGAGCGTGTGTGTTTGAGTGTGGCGCTATGCATCCATTCTCAGGCCAGACCATCTGACTCAGCCGCCTGTCAGCAGGACGAGGCAGATGGGAGACATAAAACGCTCCATTCCTTGACAAGGTAGTCTGTCAAACTTAGGGAGAACAGTCACAGGGGTAATGTTTTGACAAGGCATTAAATGTCTCCTTCGCAGACGTCCTGTATGTCATTCCATTAGATTGATGTACAGATACAGATGGCTGTATAATGCATGCCTTTGGGGATCCTGCATGCTCATGTCTTGACTTTTGTTATCCTCTCGCCCACATTTAACTCGGCTGATGATTAGCCTTAGCCGTGTCACTCCAAATCTCAAACGTTGCTGTATAATTGAGTGATTAAAATGCGATTAAGAATGACTTTCAACAATGCATTTTACATTGTTGAAAGGGTTTAACCCTGCTTTACTCTTGTCATGGTGTGTTGCCTGCTCCATATATTACGCTATATTATGCTTCATGTTTCCTTTATAGACTGTATTCAATAAATGTATGCCCACTTTGGCAACTCATCATCGGCCATTAGTTGCCTTCTTGTAGTTCACAGCACTAAATAGTGATGTGCGAGACCTTGATATGTTCCCTCTCCTCTCTCCTGCTGTTTTCTTTCACCCCACTCTCCTGTGTTCATCTCCTATACAGAAGTCTGTCAAAGTTCAGACATCTCAATTCTGGGAGAGACAATTATATCCAGCTTTTTGCCACAGGGCATGCCCTGAGCTCCAACAGACCTTTTACCCTGTATCTATCCATAATGATCTGTTTGGTTACTAGTGCTTTTTTTTCTGAAATCTTTTAAATGACTGGACACAACCTGAGGCTATGCCTGAAGAAATGAGTTGCAGTGTGTGGATGTGTTTACATTTGTACTGTAATGCTCTAAAATAGGTAATTACTTGCATTGCATAAAAAATCTGTGGTAACTGAACTTGTTGCTGATACTGCAGTTACCAGAGCCAACATATAAATTGTTGACTGTCGAGTGTGCAGTATGTCATGATCATTTGGTATGAGCCACGATAATTTTTTGCCAAACAACACATTTTAAGAATAATTCTTGTCAGACAGTGTAGAAAAGTTTCTAGATTATGTCATATGTTTAATATTTTTGAATTGCTTACCGGCCACATTACAACATTCAGTCACTGATGGATCTAATAATCTTAGCTCTAATTAGCTGTAGCAATTGGACTTTGGACTTGGAGGCAATCATAATAAAAACTTAGGAAAACAGGAATAAGACTCTAGAGCCACACTATAGGCTCCATGAAGCGTTACTTAGGTGCAGCAGTGCTTTGAGCTAAATACTAACTTCAGCATGCTACTATGCTCTGAGGGGCAATGCTAACACAGTGCTGTCCAGCAGGTAATGTTGACCACATTTTTTATCTTTTGTCATGTAGCATTAAACACATCTGTGGCTGATGGGAGTATCATGCATTTGGCAGGTATGGCATGGCTGTAGATATAAGTCAAGGGATCACAAAGTCATTACACTTAATCATGAGGGTGGCTAAACTGTCTATACCAAATGGCAATCCATCCAGTGTCTGAGTTTTGACTGAAAACCAAAGCTGTTTATCTCAAAAGTCTGAGGATAATCCAAAGTAAGTAAAAACGTTATCCTCTTGGGACCATGAATGTCCACACAAAATAGTATTTATAGAACAATTTATTGAACTGTGGGTTGATATCTATGGAGAAACACTGCAAATGTGGCTAAACAGTTAAAAAGTATATCAACAATTTTCTGAGCATTTGCGCTTTGTGACTATAGACTGTATGTGAAGATAGATGACACGTCTCCACTTCCTTTCACTGTACAAAAATGAAGCCAAAATATCCAAAAATGATGCCGTCATGAGGTCGCACCCACTTTTTATAGCATTACATGACTAATTAAAACCAAACATATCAAAAAATTAACATCTAAACAAATATCAGCATAAGAAGACAGAAACTATCTTTGGGAAAAAATATATTTGTCATGCACTTTGATGTATTAGTCTGGCCCATGTCCCATCTGCTAATGTGGAGCGATCAAGATGTTTGGCTAAATTGACATGTCTTCCACGTTACTTAGTGGGTGGATGTGACATTGAAATGATACAGCAATAAATCTATAAATGCTTTACAAGTATTATAAACAATTAAGTCATGCCTATATGAGAAAAATGCTCTGTTGCTCTTCTGAAACTAGATTCACACTGCTTGTTTGGTAAATATTCCATTATTACATATAGATAAAAAATATGACAAACACTCTTACTTTCTTCACAACAGCCAAATACCCTTGTCCCCTGTCTGTCATGCTGCCCATTCCTCATAGCTCAGAAACTCTGTCAGAAGTAGCACATGTGTGGACTGCTTATCTGATTGATTCCATGCTCAAAAATGTTAGAAGGAGTAACACCACAATCATGAACGATTGCAGACTTGACACTCAATCTGTTGTTGTGCTGTGCTGCTTCATATTCATGTATCAGCTAAAAGGTATTGGCCAGGGAGCAAATGTTTCCCTACCCTGACAATCTCCTGGAAGGACACCCTCAAGTCTTCCCTTGATAACACTCAGGGGGGTGAGACAGACTGTGTAATCATTTGATTACCTCTTCATTTTTTAGGGTAGGCATGCACAAGCATGTGTATGTAAACACCAAAGCTGATCGAACTCATTTCACTAAAGGACAGCAGATTCACCGAGCACACGCAATACAGAGACAGTGTCAGACCACATATTTGTTATTCCAAAATTAGCATTTCCCTGCTGAGCAATAGATTTAATCCAGCTCCTCACGTGCCAGCGTGTTTACTGGAATCAAAAACAGGCCACATGCCAGTGACTACTGAGCAGCACACATAACGTCTTAAAAGCATTAGGCTAATAAGATATAATATTGTTCCAAGAAACTGCATAATGATTTTATGTTTATTTCAAACAGCTGAAACAAAGTTGTGTTGTTGTTTTTTTCACTATAATTTTATGGCCCTCAACTTCTCCTCACCAGCTGTAGTGCATAATAGGTATTACCCCGATGTTGTGCCAAATCTAGTCACTTCTCACCTGCTCCACACCCTTATTCTTGAGACAGGTCTCGTCTGCAATACGGCCGAGCAAATTGAATCTGCCAGTCAACTGAAGCGCCACACTTATCTAATCCGACCTGTAATACAGGGCTATGCTCTATTGCCTTTGCATAACACCCTCTCCATGTTTGTAACCCTAGCCCCAAAGGTAGCGCTGAAGTATTGTCATTTCACTTATTGTAAACCAAGGCCAGCTCCACCTCCAGCCACCCCTTTACGTTCTCTGTTATTGTCAGGAGTTCTCTCTGGGGCACAGACACTAAAGTTCACATTACTCACATAATCACAAACGCTTACTATGTAAATGCACACATAGCCGATCACAGTGAACGAGGGGAAAAAGATACATAGAGTCACCGAGAATTCATCGTGCCAGGGACGAATGCGTTTCTGCTTAAGTCAGCAAGGGAGATGTTAATGCTGCTGTGAGAATTAATGGAAGTATTGGCTTACAAACATTTGGTGATACATTATTGTGGCTCCAAGCGACCAGCTTCTCTAGGGTTGTTTTTCAATTGCACAGGCCGCAAGGGAAGTACTTCCTGTTTTAATTAGATACTGGATAAGCAAATAGTAACTCAGATAAACTATGGGCTCTGTGGTCAGCTGTTTCATAGTTCACATAAATAGATCCAAATTTAAGTATTTATCATTAAACTAAGATGCGATTAATGACAGTGCTTTGATAGATGGTGAACTAATATGAAGCGATCAATAAATATACTCAAGAGGGCTTAAAGCATGAATTTTTTCAGTGAAAATGGAAATCATCTACCATATCTACAAAAAAATCCTAGAAACTGAAAGGGATAAAAGTTCCTCAACAACGGTTGCTGGGTTCATATATGCAATATACAAGCATTCAGTAACAGGATATTTTACATAGTTTTAACAAAGTTACCACTGCAGGGAAAGAGGGCATTTTCTCACTGAAGTGGTAATCAATAATTGTTATTTTGAGGATAGACAACCAAAGCAAACATTCCATGCAATCCCCCTCTGTGAGAAAAACATATTCCGCATCAATAGCTGTTATCATCTGTTGGGGTCCAAAGGGTGGTTTGTCCATGGAAACATTGGCACTGGGCCTACTTTCAAACACAGGTACAGCGCTCTGTCTAGTCTGCTATGACATCCGATACACTGCTCCAAACTGGCACTCAGTGTGGTGATGTCACACATGTTAAAGTCCCCAAAAAGAAGCACACCACTGACAGCTCAGTTGTAGCTGTCAACATTGTTCTGTTCTGTTGCCTGTATGTTTACTGGTCCATTGACAAAAATCGAGTGAATTCAAAAAGAAGACAGCAGTGTGCCATGGTGTCAGGATCTCACTGTGTGTTCTTGTGTTTCTCAACAGTGATGTAGGCAAGTTTGTTTTTGACACCTGTAAAAGCTTGTAAATGTTTCTAATCATCTTTTTTTGTCTGCTGGACACCAGGAACACACCAACAACTGATTCTCATGGACCAATAGGATTTCTTAGGGTTTTCCATCTGTCTTCAAAGTTGCAAGCCATCTTTACAATATCCAGTCAAATAGCACAGAGTTGTGTAATAGCTTTTATTCCTTTATCAGTCTAATTTGCTTAAACTTAACAGATCTGCTGATGTGCTGAAAACACAAACAGAGGTGCACTAAGGAGTCCTAAGTTTAGTTCCCAAGGCTCATAGTTCCTGAAACTACTTTTTTTTTTAATAAAGGTCTATGATAGCTTTCCACTTAGACCCTTTTTCCACCAACATGGAGTGGGTTCCATTCTGGCTTGGCACCTAATTTTAAACAGCTCTGAGCAACCTGACCAAGAAAAAATTGGTCCAGAACTGAAAACGTTGGTTTCTAGCGAGAACCAAAAACCGTTATGCAACACCCTCAGTTGATGATACAACCATGAGTTCAATGGTTAAGCTCAAAACCAGTGGGAACACAGGCTGGTTCGCTAGATAAGTACCATAGTTATTTTGGTGGAAAAGGGTTATTAGATAAAGATCTATAGTGTGGTGGCATAGCTAACCTATTGTTTATTTTGTGATAAAAGCACCAGATTTGGGACAAATAAAGCTTAATGTACTTTGAAGAAATCTCGATATCTGGCCACTGCAGATTGGCATTCTCATGACCATGGCAGCCATTACACATAAAAACAATATGTCTCTCAGTGACAAATATGCATTCACTATTTCCATTTAAAATAGGTTATTCAGTCAGCTACAAATATCTATCACAATGTACTACTTCCTGTATAGATGTAGTGAACTGTGGCATAGGTCATTCTGTTCATTCAGTAGTAATCTACTAATGTTCTCATCTACAGTACCTAGCACTGTTATTTACTCAAGCATCATAACAAAGCACAATAATCTGGACACAACAATATAGACATGTAAAAATGCCATATAAAACTTGTGAAAGTGCTCGAGTGACATTTTAAATCTTATTTTTGGGAAGTTCTGCCTTTATTAGACAGGAAAGAAGATCAATAGCGTGAAAGGGGAAGAGAGAGGGGATGACATGCAGCAAAGAGCCGCAAGCTGGAATCGAACCTGCGGCCGCTGCGGCAAGCACATTGCCTGCATTTATGGGCTGCCTGCTTTATCCACTGATCCACCTGACACCCCTCAAATGACATTTCAAAGACTGGCTGAAAGAATAGATCTGGTCTTCAATGGTGTTACTGGTATTAGGTGCTAACTGCCAACTGAAGAATACAATGAGAGCTCACAGCTTATATACCCACAGGTGATCTCGTGCCTTTAATACTCAAAACAGAAATGCTTGAAATTGAATGGAGGTGTCTGTAAACATGTAAAATAAAGTGCACATAACACATAACTAACTGGGCCATTGCATATAAAATCATCTGTGCCATATTTGCTCTGGTATGCACCATCTGACAAAATAATAGAATAGTCTTTACTGATTCATGGCACAATATAATGAAAATACAATATAGTGAAGTTACCAATTACTTTGTAAATGACCACATAATTGTTAATGAGTTTTTCATTTGCTTCTGACTCGGGCTCTACTTTTGTCCATTATTGCATGTGGATCCCATAGGATAGGAAAGTTTAACCAACCCCTAGCAGCCATTTTGAAAAAAAGGCAACCAGGGTCAGAGTTTGTGATGGCCCAAGATCCAGATTTGTTTCTTATATGTTCATAATAATGTCTGAGAAATTTGGTGCTTTTATCACATCATTTGATTGTTCGATTGTTATGATATATTGAGCTATGCCGCCCCACTACTACAGGTTCATTGTCTATGCCTGTGATCCTATCAGTAAGCAATGTTTCAATAAAACAAACTAAAATAATTTTTCTATCAATACTCAGAGTCACTCAATAACCAAATGAATGCAGTAAGTTTATTAATTGTGTTCCACAACAACATGACATTTGGCAGATTAATAACTAACAGTGGCAGTTAACTACCTTATCTCCTCTATGTTTCTGGTCCTCATTTGTTCCTGCTCTGGAACCTAATTTTCTGTGTACTGGCTTATAGTGTTTCCAAAAGAGATGTTCTGGACTCTCGACAAGCGACGAGCATGCCACTTGGCCGAGGGAGTACGGCCTGAGATCCAGCAGATTGCCCTGTGAATAGACTGTTCTTCCACGTGTGGGCAAGGATGGAGCAGTCAGTGTTAAAAGAGCCCATCTTTTTAGTGCCAAAGGCTGAACAGAGTGCTTGCTAACTACAAATGCAGACATTTAATAGACTACCTTAGAAGATCAAATCAGGAAAATATAACAAGATTGACAATCACCAGGTAAGAGTTAAAAGTCATTCTGCTTAGTGTGAATTAAACTGCTACAGATGCTACATGATACAACAGGGGGCAGATATGAAATGAAGAAAAAAAAATGCTCTACTTTTCTGTAAAAAGTGAAATTATCACTCTCTGCTTTATTGGATAAAGTTATTTCAAAAAGTTCAACATATGCTGACATAACCCAAAACATTTTTAACATGAATATTTTATACTTGCAGCAGCGCAGTCTCATCTAAACCACATTTTTCAGTTCCCACCCCGTATGCTCTGTCTCTTCAATACCCTGTAGCATGGGTATATGTACAGTATGCTAACATGCTCATACTGTACACACACACACACACACACACACACACACACTCACATACACAACATCCAACTAATATTAGAATGTGTGCAGTATACTGAATATTTTGCTGTCAAAAATATATTTTAATATTATGCATGTTCTTACCCCAAAATTGTAAATTCTGGAGAAACAACCTGTCCAAGCAAACTGTTCACATCTCAAAGAGCGGAGGATTCTATCTCCACCTAAGGCAATTTTCTTAGTGCTCCACATGAGAGAGCTCTGTAATATTCCAGGCATTTTTTGCATTATGTATGTCAACACTGTGCAGCTCACTGAGGATGCATATGCAAAATTATTTATTCAGTTCAACACTAGCCTTGTTGAATCCATGGCGATGGATGGTGATAAAGGAGAGAGCAGAGGAAAATGCAGTGCATTCCACCACCCAAGGTTATAGCTATCTGTTACACAATGTTATACAATGCAGTAAAGCAGTAAGCAGAAAAAAGGGAAAACACATGAATAACTTTGTGTCCTCATATGTGTAAACATAACAAAAGAGTCACAGAAATATCCTGGAATCTGAAGTGGTTTCTCAAAGTGTATGCATTGGCAAGTTACTCCATGCTTTTTGTACAAATATGACAAGGTAGTAAGGCTATGGAAAGGGATTTTTAAATTTCATTTCCATAATTGGTGAGAGCAGGGGAACCATATGCCATATGTTATGGTTATGCAGGTTTTTTTGTTCCAAACCACACATACATCAAAAAACTGTGATTTATGAAGGGCATTGTACTAAGCCTGGGCGCTGACTATCAAAAACAAATTAAAGTTGAGCGAGAAAATGGCTTGGAGTGCTCTCAATAATTGGGTGCAGTGAATGAACTTTGCTCACAACCCTCATGTTGTATTGTGTGTATAAATATGAGGTTTGCTTGCAAGCTGCAATATTGCTCGCAAAGACAAAGTTCCCTCTCACGGGAGAGATGTCACAGCACTCGCCACGAGTACCCACGGGTGTGGCACTGCAATTTCCTTGCTCGGGCTGTTTCTCTTGGTCACACTCAAGCTGTCACTCACACTTGTGTCATGTCACAGAGAATGCCCACTGAAAGCGGAAATGGGGAAGAAAACAGTGAGTACGATGCCAAAACACTGAGGTGGATGGGAGGCAACGACAAATCAAATGGCAGAGGTAGGAGAAAAATTCATCACTTCTTCTGACAACAATCAATAACCTGCCTGACCAAAAACACAAAACAGAAGTGCACACATATTAGGACATTCTCAGACCTTAGCATCGGTTTTCAGACAACAAACACAACAGCATCGTTACCGAGGCCAAAAGGCTTCAGGTCAGGGGCGAAACACTGTCAACTGTGAAGTGCTGGACAAGTGAACATCAGGCTAGGCGGCCTCTGACAAAAACACTATCAGACGAAACAGCCTCAGGTGGGGCAGTGTTGTCCCCACTCCTACATGGCTGTGTTGTACTGAACAGCAACATGCACTTCCTCTAATTATACTAAAGCGTAAATATCATGTCTGGCAGTGACAGTAATTCCACTCCTTATTTTAATACCAAGTAATGTAGGGGTCGACCGATATTGTTTTTTCAGGGCCGATACTGATACCAATTTTTAGGAGTTACTGAGACATATAATCGATATTTGGAACTGATATGCATTTACAATAAAAAAAAAATAAATTCTGTCAATATGTGAAATTTGAAAGAAAACAAACTCCAACACAAAACATTGAAATGCTTTTAGCAAAAGTTTCATCAAAAGTGAAACTTTCAACATCACATACAGAAAGTTCCAAGCAACATTTTTAATAAAGTGTAGTGAAATCTTAAATAAAAACGAATAAATGAAAATAGCTTCCAGATGTTTCTCATACACTGGCACTTTCTTTGCATTTTTTAATTAATTAATTTTCAGTGATCAGTAAAATAAAATGCAGATACAGATAATCTGCAAAATGCCAAATATCAGCCCCAATAACTGGCCAGTGAAATAATCTGTTGGCCCCTAGAATAAAGTAAGGGATTGGATTTTTTGATTCATAAATTTCAATATAATGTTACCAAGCACAAGGGCTGTACCTGCTTATGCCAGTCGAATCAGATTTGGCAGTACAATGTGAATATTGGATGATTCCTTTTTTGCCACATATAGTTTTGAAGTTTGAGCAGGGCTCAGCAGGATGTTCACTGTGACAGTGGCATTCACTCAGTATCGTAAACAAGCAAAGTTGCTAACAACATATTAAAAATGTGCAACAACATTTTTTGCATAATCCCAGTAGACTAAGGGCCTTTGGACTGATGATTCAAAGCTCTGACTTTCAGAGGAAAGCCATACTGATCAGAGCAAAGCTCCATTATTTCACATTTTGCAGGGTTAGCTTGTTGTTGAATATAGTAATTGCTGTGTTTTCTTTATCTTAGAATGAGGCCTTTATATCGACACACAGATCGAGTCCTGTTCCACAGAGTCTGTCATGTTGGTCTTCAGTAGCCAAAAACAGACAAACCAAACATTGACTCAAGATAGGGCCATTTGGCTTTTGCAACAGCCATCATAGATCTCTGAATTGCTCAGCACATGAGAGAAGTTTCAGTTCTGCAATATCACTATTGAATGCAACTAAATCTCACACACTAGACTTTTAAATTGAAGAATCACCTGAGTTGCTTACAGTTGCAGGATGTGTGAACCCGCAGCTGCATCATGCACATGGACTTTCTGAAATGCTCCTGCAAATTAATGGTAAGTAACTACCCACAAAACCTATACTGACTGCTTGTTAAACCACATTGTCTTATTTTCTGCAAGTAACTAAACTAAAAATTAATTTTTAAAAAAGGTAACTAACTGCTTTAGCTGTTGATAAATCAGTAATGATTGAGTATGCAAATTAATCTGAAACCTCTCAGTTTCCGATTCCAAGGGTTAATTTTAACAGCTGTGCATCAAAATGCATTATGACGCCATTGGATAGACCTACAACCAATCAAGCAAAGGAACATGTAACATGAGTGACAAATGTGAACAGACTACAGCATGCAGATATGAGCGGTGATGGTGTAGCCTCAATATGTCTATGAACAAGTAATGCTGTTTTTGCCACCAGAATAGTATTATAATAGGAAATTCCACAGCAGCTACAGCCATCTTGGGTGCTTTTGAAAATGCCTTAACAGCACGTCTTTTTGGTAAGCTAGATTTTTGTTCTCCATAAGTCCCCTGCACAAGGATGTGCTCAGCCAAAACTGACGTCATCATGTATTTTGAGTAAAGTGCAAAGACTACAAAAGTTGTCAGTCATTGTCTGGAACACCGCACATTTTAGATAAACAGTTGTGATTGGTGATTGTGTGAGGGGGACTTGACGCATTTTCTACAGCGAAAATACAACAAATTTGTTAGAATTATAATAACTCTTTTAACAATCCACACTGTTATTGTGAAAGGCAGACATCAAAATTGGAAATATTATGCCTACAAGGGAGAGTGTATCTTCATTTGACGGGCTGGAGCAGGGACATTCACCAGATTCAGCCTTAGGCTGTTTGTTCTGAGGCTGCCTGTCCTGATACCGTTTATCTCCGCTCAGTTTGTCTGATACCATTTTGCCAGATATTGTTTTGTCTGAGGCCTTTTGGTCTGATGCCATTTGTCTGCGGCCGTTTTGTCCATGGCCGCCTTGTCTGATCTTCAATTGGAGGACACCTCAAACTTGAAAATGTTTTTTTTTTTTTTTTTCTCTCTCTGTGGTCTGAGGCTGTTTGGTCAAGAGAATGATGCCCTTCTGTATGATGTCAGTGATATTGAAGTCTGAGTAACACCCACATAGTACAAGTCAAAGTGTTTCCTTTCTATGTTCTCTCTCACTATAATCTGAGCGTGATACACTCTCACAGGTGTTGTGTACGCTCACCATGCTGAGAATAATGATCTACTTGTGTAACCTTGCTATGAAGTGTACCCAGCTCGCTACATGGATAAACGCGCTGGTTCCTGGCAGAGAAAGCACCCAGGAAACAGAGAGGTGAGTAGAGATCATGGAGAGCTCTTTGTGCTGTGACATGGAGGCGACTCTTTGAAGATCAAAAGCTTGCAAGGGGGCACCAAGGTCCTGCCAGTCAAGCACAATTAAAACCTCTATGAGCCCGAGACGCTCTAAAGAGATAATGAGAAAGGGCTTCCTCTAATCCTGCCTAATTATGTTTGGATGCAACATTGGATTGCAGTAAACAGAGAGAGAGAGCGGCATCTCAGTTCTGCAGATCCAGTTTAGTTAACAGTATTGTCGGGTTAACAAAGGCCAAGCGAATTGTTGTTGCTTGTTAGTGCCACATATTAATATTAAGAGAACCATGTAAGTGTGGAAAGGTCTCTTTTTGTTCTCTGTTGTAGAGAAAGCAGTGCGTATTTATTTGATGCACTTGTATAATGTGCTATGAGTTTGACTTGTTTAATAAATGAGGTTTTGGGAGAATTAATCACACGGGGCACATACAGTACAATTCAACCCTGCAGTATCTAACCTTTTTGTTGACCAAACATGAGGGAATAAAGAGTGTATAGCCTCATTGCCCTCTTCTGGAGGAGGAGTACACAGCACCACACAACTGTTAGCTTTACTGTGAAATATATTGCAAGTACTATATTATATGCCATTCAGGTCAAATATTTGGTCAAATTTTACATCCTCATCAAGTTCCCTCCATGGATCAAATGTTGTTTAACCCTTTGAGACCTGAGCAAGTTGGCTTGATTCCTTTCAAATACACAGTAAGAAGTTACAAGTTCTGAGTCAAAAATCGAATGAAATTTAGAAGGGGGGGGTTTAAAATAATTTTTATTATAGTTTTCTGCACATTTTTCCCTTTTTAAAATGCTTATTTTATTATTTTCTCCTTCTCTCTCTCTCGTTTGAGAAAGGGACACTACTTTTACCAAGTTGCAAAATGGCCATTTAGCCATGATTTCTAAAGAAATAAAACCAACTTTCCCAGGTTTTAAAGATTTATTGCATGTCATAGACGTCTGAACTCGGCACAAGAAAACTGATGTTGTGCCAGCTGCACGACAATGACAATGCATGACAATTTGTTATTTACTTTGCTACATCAAATATTTTCATAAATCAACAATTTATATGCTATTCCTTAATCTTCCAAAACCTTTTTTTTTTTTACACATAAATTCAGAAAGGATGAGGGGAATAATTAATGGCCCAATTAGGCCACATGTGGGGGTCTCAAGACACAGGCTGCAACAAGGAATTTTAAACATGAGCCCATCCCTGTCGTTTTTCTAATGGCATTTTCACTCACCCTATCAGGTTTTCACTGTGCACAGACACGCTCATACTGGACTGTGCTGGCAAAGTCATCAAGGCAATAACAGGATTTTTCTCAAGCACTCCATGTTTTTGCACTGCATCAAGTTTTTGTTCGTCTGTAGAGATTCTGTCATCTTTCTTATCAAACAATCGTTTTGCTCCACACCGATTCCCCTGCAGTACAAAACCCCTTTTCTCGATTCACTATAGTGGCCCTGTCTCTTAGTTTAAGCCGCTTTTTATCGCTTTATGCCGGTTTGTGTCTCTCTCCTCTACCTCACACACACACACAAACATCACTGCTACACAAAAGGAGCAGATGCGGTCTCCATTATTTGCTCCAAAAATTAATTCCGAAGCCAGTTCTCATCATTAAAAACTGTGCTCTTGTAGTTATTCTAAGCTTGTTCCTGGAACATTTGTGGTGTTTTCATTACGCAAGCCAAAGGCTGCAGTCAGGTTCAATGATCAGAAGTGATGCAAAACACTGTCAAACCTTTAGTCAGCTCTGCCAATAAGATGTAATGTACTAACATGATAGTCAATACTAGTTCAGCTGTCTCCGTCCAAGATAGCAGCCTCACAAGCAAAAAGCGAATGAGTCATGGCTGGCTTCCCAGTTTTGAATCATTAAGTTGATAAAGTGAGAAAATGAAATGTTCCATTTTAAATATGATCAAATCTGCTTATTAAAGCTCAGTTTTAATGATATGTTAACTGAGTGGATTAACATCAGAAATGCCAGTGGAAAACTGAAACAACTGCATGGACATGCATGTGTTGATATACAGCATTCACACTAGGCTGGTTGTCCAAGGCAACAGATATGTCCCATGATATTTACTTAAAGCAAATAACTGAAAAGATCTTGCAAAATGTTTGTTAGTACCAGTTTGTGTTGCAGATTTGATAGCTTGCACACAGAATTGACATAAGCATTTGATTATTGTGCTATTTGTGCAGCCAGTCTTGTAACATTGTACCACTATTCTGGCTTGGCATCACACAGACAAATGCTGCAGCCGGGCAGCAATATTTGGCAAATGCCACTCTAAAATAATATCTTGTCCTTCTCCTTAGACTACAATATGCTAACATATTTTCAGCTTTGAATAGCAATTCACATGTTAGCAAAGTGACCCCATTTTTTCCACCTAAATTATGGCATGAATGTGTTTTTAAAATGCAGGAAAAAAGCTTTAATTAGCCGATAGACTGATTTCCCAACACCAAACCCAATCAGAGCTGGAGTCAATGCTCTGTTTTGGGTTTTTTTTTTTTGTTTTTTTTGCTGTTTTATTTTGTCCTGGTGTTTCATGTTCAAAGTCACAAACCTGCCAGAAAATCAGGACCATAAACAGCAAAAAGCGGCATGGAAGCCAGTGAAAATGTTTTAGTGGTTACTTCTTTTTTACATTGTTTATCTCTACTAAATTTTGAATGATGTTCAAGCACTGCTTGAACAGCCAAGGACGTAATCTTGTGGTGGTGCGTCATTGCATTGTGCCAGCAAATAGCTAAGATAAATATGTCCACTTGGGTGTCATATTTTAATTGCTACCGATAAACACCGTTCAGAGCTGGAGTCAATGAATACCCTTGGCTCTGCACAGACATTAGTCTTCGGAATGAATGCCAGATGTTAGTGGGGTAAGTTGTTTTTTTTTGTCAGGTAGAAAAGAGGCCTAAGTGTGTGTTTATTTATTTTTAAGACCTATCATATTCTTAAATATGATATATTTTTCATGATATACTGTACACTGTATTGTATAGTGACTTGAGGTTGCATATGTCCCCATTTTAATGGCCCTTCTCTGCTGCACTGGACTAAAATTATAGAATGACAGGATTTTGCCTAATAGAACAAGTCTCAGTAACACTTTATTGCCTAATGAGCCCCTTTCAGTGCCTAGACTTTAGCAGCCATCGTTGAAAATAATATAATGATTTTCACTTATTATCCTCCTTAATAATGCTTCAGTCATGCCACCCCTTTATGCCACCATTTAGCTACAGGAAAATAAATATAGTGAATAAATGCCTATGGCGTGCACACTCACATACACCACATACTGTATGTGCAGAACCATGCACATACTAATACACACTCTGATTTTATGCAGTTGCTTCGACTCTATACCTTCTCAAAACATTCACTTTTCTCTCTAACAATTACAGTTCTGAGTTTTCAACATCCATAAGTGTTGTTTGTCTCTTGGAAAGATGTATTTCAATAAATATATTTATTCTTAATTTTACCACTATCCTGTTGCCTGTGTCCAGTATTTGCATTGTGCAATGCAGCACCATTTCCCTGCTCTTTAGTTTTCTTACAGCTTGGCAGAATAACAGTCCTTATAGAAGAACAAAATGCCACTAGCTGTCCAAAATCTGTTATGAATGCATGAGGGAAAAGTCAACACAATTTAGACAGCAGTTTGGAATCATAAGCTGGTATTGAACACATATTGGTCACGTGGACAAGAGGAGAGCATTTACTCTGTCATAGGTTCATTCTTCTTAACATGACCTTGTTGTACTGTTACTATTTCCATGCCAGAGGGGAGAGCTACAGTATAGACCCCGCCTGGTCCCCTAAAAGAAATTTAATAACGGACATGTAGGAAACACTAATTAGGTTTTATGTCAATTTAAGTGATTCTGAGTGCTGTCCTTCAGTATATAGTGTCCTTGAATGCACAGGGTGCAGATCCTGTATCCCAGACAGACAAATGGTTTTCTAACAATATTATCAACATGTCATAATAGGTACTTAGCATAGTTAAAGGCTGCATAGCTGATCTAATATAATGGGTCTGCTGTTGGGAAATTGTGCGTTATGATGGAATAGCGGATTTATTTCACTCATTTTTTGCTTTGTGTGCTTCACATAGATAAACTCAAACATCACTATTTTTCAAAAATGGTACATTTAAAGAGTACTTCGAAAAATCACAACACTCTACGTCTATAGAGTGCTTTATGTGACATGATTGCAAATGTGAATCAGTTGTAGCAGGATTTCAAAAGGAGAATAGTCCTCCAAAAAAAGAGAAAAGGTTAAAAAGCACTCACCTGATGAACTTTGATGGTCCATTCATGATTTGTCCTATTCCATTATGTGGTTGCTTTATTGATTATCAGCTCAAGTTTAACCAAGATAGCTGCTGTGAGGTTGTTGTCAACAGATTACTCTCCGATTAGCAAAACAGAATCCAGTCTCCACGCTTGTCTTAACATATGGAAGGCCTGTTAAGTTAAATGACTCAAAAACTAGTTCGTTTCATCATTATTTATATATAAATCTAAACAGATCAGCCCTTTTAGCTCACCAATTTAATAACTTATATACAAATGCCTATATGCATAGTTTAAGACCTGTCACTCATCCAGACATGTCAGGAAGTTGCAACTCAACCTCAGTTAAGCCATTATCTGGACAACCTGAAAGCCATTACCAGCAATGATGGAATGGATTCCCGTGGGGACAGTAGATGGACAGTTACATAGATGGCAGGTGATGAGGTGGACAAGGGAACATGGGGAATGGTTATAGCTCCCATTCCTCATACTCAATTACTGTGCTGGGCTCACTGAGACCTACAAATGAATCCAACTTATGGCAGAGTTGTCACTTTTAGCATGGTTGGATGGGCCAAAAATCTTTAACAGTTGCCTGCAGAGCTGGGTGGGAATGGTATGAATGGACATTTATAAGATGAAAGCGGCCTGTACCTCAAATCTCACTAGTTCCTGAGCTTATAAAGCCATGCAATTTGCCATCTTCTTAAACTTGAAATATACAAAATATATTAAATGACACTATGTATGTTTTTTTTTATTCGGTTGACTTGTTAATTTGTGTCCTTGTAAATACTGAACTTGCCAAAATTATATCTTTTGGGATCATTTATGACAACACAGTTCCCCCATAATGCATGACTTGGTTAAAGGTCTGGTGTGTAAGGTTAAGGAGGATATATTGGCAGAAACTGAATGCAATATAATAAGAATGGGGTTTTTAAGGTGTATAAAAGGAATAAAAAATAAAAAAAATAAAAAAGTAAAACAAAAGGAATTCTTACCGGAAGCTTTCAGCTGGTTGTAATCTGCAATCCTCACTGCTAAAACTCTATACATATACAAAAGGATGTCAAGGTTGAGATTAAGTCAGGCAAAAAAATTACAGTATGGATAAAAAATATGTGATGAAATAATATTATTAAAGACAATCCAAAAACATCAGGTAATGCAATACTATCAAATAATTCTGCTAATCATAACTCTCCATTATACAGAAATGTGTGACAAAGGTATATTTATATATTATAGTTTAAGTCTACAGTATGCTGCACTGTTATAAAGGTTGAATTTGGTCAACTTGGCCGACTGTAAGCTGAACAACCAGAGCTCACATTTGTACTGTGCAGCACTAACTTTGCGTAGTGAGTGAGAGAGCGGGGGAAGAAAAAAGAAAAAGAAAAGGCTGAGCCTACTTTCCAAAGGCAATGTACTTTTTTTGTTTTACAGGATGTACTGTATATTTTCCTGATTTCCTGCAGCACTGCATAACTAAAAAATATCAGCAGAGCTGCTCAGTGTTAGTGAGTAAAACAAAGTAAACAAGTCACAGTGCACCTCCTCGAGAGACTTCTGCATTCAGGAACACAAAAGCCGTCCCAGCCTGTGTTTTTCTTGGTGTTTGAGGACCATTCCTCACTCACGACACGCAGCCCCTTGAAACAATCACATTCACAGTCCAAGCCGTCTTACTTCACCTAAAGGCATCTCTGGGTTAGATGTGGTGGGTCAGTTTATAGGTTTCAGTCATGCACTATTCATAACTATGCACCCAGCTCAATACTATGAAACTATTTTCCAAGTATTGTCTTTCATTGTAAAATGCCTCTGAGAGATGCTTTTGAAAGACAACACTGCAGTGGTCGCCTGCTGTTTTTTCCCCCCTTAAGAATGCCATTTTATTCTTTTGGTTATTTGTTGTTGTTTTGATATGCTCATCCCTAATGTGTTGACACAAACTATGCATATACATTTTTGTTGTTATAATTCCACTTCTGGAGCCTAAAAAGAATAATAGCTAATAGTATAAAGCAATAATTTAAAACACTGCTGTTGTAAATATATAACCATTACAGGTCCTGTGCATTTGATTAAGGAGAATTTATTGGCAGAAACTAAATACAATACAATTATTATGTTTTTTCTGGTGTAAAATTATCTGAAAACAAGACCTGTTGTGATTTTGTTACTTTAGAATGAGTGGTTACTATTTTCATAAGGAAAATGTTCTGGTGATTTTTGGCACCTGCCACCACCCACTGTAATGAGAGCATCACAAAAACACTGATTTTTTTAACATGAAACTGTTTTATTCAGTGTTTCTTTAAAAGAGAAAGAGGCCCCTCAGGAACAGCTGAATCTTAAGTTATCAGAAAAATAAAAGTAAGCACAAATCGGCAGATGCTGGGCTATCAGTCCATGTCTTACATGCCAAACAACATTAGAGAAACACTGATTTATATCCTGAAACGGCTTAATTCAATGTTTTTGTCTGTTTTTTATTTGTATGTTTTGGAAAGGAAGAAGGCTCAGCCAATAATTCGGCTCCTGGTAAAAACCTCCTACCAATGAACACTGACGGAAGTCTAACATCTGGCATCACTTGGTTGCAATCTGCAATCCTCACTGCTAGATGTAAAAACCCCCCTTAATTTTTTACACTGGACCTTTAACTAATATATTGAGCAGAAGCTTTAAGTGCAGGCTAGTCAGTGATTTTGGTTAAAATTTTACAACTGCAGTCAAAATTGGATTTTGGAGCAGTTTATTTAAATGATGAGAGAAAAGAATGGCAAGTAGGTCACGTTTTAGTCGTAACTTATTAAAAACAGCCAACAAATAACGGATGAAAGCTCTCAAAACAAATAGTCTTTTTCAAATTTACTTTTGCTCACATAATATTGGAAGGTAACCCATTCTAAAACGCTCGAAGACAGCAAACTACCAGACCATCTGGATCTCAGGCTCCTTTTGGCTTTGCAAGCTGAAAAAAAGTCAGGTGATAGTCAGGCGCTGCTACTTGCAAAAAGTGAGCCACTCCTGCTGTAGCCTTAGCAATCTGCAACACACTTCACAGTGGCAACATAGTCTCAGCAGGACTTTAAGTGTTTCCATTAAACACAAGGATTCCTTTTGACCTAAAAATTAAATCACCAGTAAGCCTTGATTTGCTGACAGAGTATTGTATTATAAGGTAAGTTAACATTTGAACTGCCCACACAGCAATTGTCGCTCTTTGGTTTTCCATCAGCTCCGCAGTGATAACAGCATGTTGGCATTTATACACCACTAAAGCTGATTAATCTCAAGCCTGACAGTAAATATGCTCGCATTTGAGTCATGCTCACAGAGGGGAGAAAAAAACTTGAGCCATGAAAACATAACTAAATGGCTCAAGTATATTTTTGAATGATTTCGCTATACCCCAAGCACTTGCAAATGGCCACTGGCTGTCAGAGCAGAGGGAAAAAGCAGCTGAGGACAGGTATATGGTATATTTCATTAGACATGGAGCCTAAGGGGAGCTGACTACACTGTATGTTTGTCACAGAGGATTGATGACTGCTTTCTATAAAGGTAAATAAATAAATAATAGCAGTAATCCCAGAGATGTGACGGCCATAATGTGTGCTGCAATGAAAAGCTGCGGTCTGAGGTTTCTGATAGAAGTTTAATTCGCCATGGAATATGTCTCATTTATTTATTTATATAACCGTGCCATTTATTCATGTACTGCTGCAAACATGTTGCTGAAAGATTGGATTCTCTTTAACTACAAAGCTCAGTGGGTTATCAGGTTTACTGCCACCTATTAAAGTATCCTCTGCTTTCAAACCTGAAGAGATGACTAAATGTTTTTCTGGGAGAAATGAGTGCTTAAGCAAACTTCAAACGAAAAGCACACAGTCTTCTCAAATATCCTTTTTCCCAACACCCCTTTTTTCTTACATCACAGCAAAAAAAAAACATAAAATAAATGAAATAAAAATTACATGTTAGCATAGCTGTTGTTTTAATTTTATAGTGTTGAATTAATCCATGTATACATGGTAGAAAACAATAAGCAGTAGCAGTGTTGAAGACCTCTTTTTTATGTTGAGGAACCAGTGCTTTTCTGTTTGTATAAGTGTGTGCAAGGTTGAAGGGAATACTAGAGTACATGTGAATGCTTTGTTTCTTTATTCCAGGTACAAATGAACTGACTTTTCTTGGAAATATAAAAGTTCAGTTTAGATGTAATGCTCCCACCCACTGGCACCCATATTGCTGTTTTTTCTTGGAAAAACTAGTGTGTGCAACCCATTTTAAAATAGATGTTGTTGCTCAGTTCTTATCAAAAACTGTTTCTTTTTTGTTGATGTTAATTATATCGCTGTCAAGAACATCTTTCTTTAGCTGACCAACAGTGTTTATATGCTGTATTTCTTTGTTAGGTATAAAAGCTCTCCTGCTGACTCTTACTCTTGAATCAGAAAACACGGAGGGAAAAAGTGGTTTGTGTGACATTAAGTTTATATTATCGAAGCATTACAAGATTCCTTTCTATCCTGAATGAGAATGTACTGTGTTAACAGGGAAACATGACACACTGAATCATAAATGGAAACCATGCCATATTTAAGGTTCACGTTTTAAGTACTTTTGACGTTATTAGTCAGAAAACATGTCTGAAAACATGTAGACATAATATAATGTTTCTCTGGCCCTGTTTACAAGTGGTATTAACATTTGTCCTTGGTTAATGGATCACAAATGGACAGCTCTTAGTACAGGTGTGAGTGCACTGAAAGTACCCTCAATTAATGTTGAGATCTGATCGCTCAGCCGACTAGCTGATCCAGGCAGCATGTGGCCAAATTATTTCAGCAGTATGAACACTTATGTGTCCTGGGCCACACTAACAGATCGCGTACCCAGCTGACGTCCTTGCTTATTGGACGCCCAACCTTTGTTGGTTTAGTTGCACAACGACGAGACGCATGTGCTTGCACATTGTAATGATAGGTGTGAACAGAGACTTAGAGCTGTTGTGATCAGATCTCCCAAGACACATGTTGATACCATGTGTAAACTGGCTCTACTTGTTTACTGATCTTTGTATTCATATAGGAGATGCTTATGAGTGTTTCACTCATGGGGCGGCTGTGGCTCAGGAGGTAAAGCGAGTCTCCTATTAATTAGAGCATTGACAGTTCAATTCCCAATCCTCTCCAGTCAACATGTCAAAGTATCCTTGGGCAAGATACTGAACCCGATGAAACCTGATTAGCAGGTGTCATCTCATTCAATAGCCATTCATGATTCTGAACTCATTAACTACTTCAGGGACTACTGAACCTATAATTTAACTGGATATGTCACTTCATGATATGTACAAGCTTATTACATGTCAAAGGCATAAGTTATAACTTCAGTTCTGCCTTACATATGGCTTTTAAATAGTTAGAAGAAAAACATTTTTTTATTTCCAACACATGTAGCAGTGCAATCTGCGAGACTCCAAACAATAAAAGTAAAACCAATTTCAACAAACCTAAGATGTATTAAGAGGTGAGATAAGTGTAACCTAAATTGTGTCATCCAGAAGAGCCTTAACTTTAAACGTTGTTGTGTTAAATACGTCTCAAATCAGCGGGCCAGCTCTTCACTACAGCCATCCTTGTTTTCAAGTGTGAGGAACTAAAGGGGGCAGTAAAATTTTAAATAAAATTCAATTTAAGGTCAAAATAAAATTGGGATGGGAGGAGTACTTCTCATCTAATTCATTTCAAGTATAGCATGGAGGTATTCACATTTAGTGTTTCAGCTTTTTTTTCCTTTTTCTCCTACATTACATGTTTTTTGTTCTTCAACTGTTATAACCTTTAAGGATGTCAAAACCAGTATCCTCCAAATCCTCAAGGTTCCAGTCTTTGAAGTACAGAACAAGGTTAGAAGAACTATTTCAGTCTTAAGTACTAGTGGCTGACAAGTGAAGAAACAGTGAACAATTAACTATATGAATTAGATTTTTTTTTTTTTTTTTTTTTTTTTTTTTTTTTTTTTTATATCTATATATATATATATATATATATGTATATATATATATATATATATATATATATATGTATATATAAAAAATGTTAAATGTGTTCTTTAGGTTTACTTGGAACAACAGTGTCTTCACTTGTCAGTCACTAGTAATTAAGATGCCATTCCCAACTCCTCCTAGAGGCTTTGTACGGAAATAATGAATACAGGTGTATGCTTTTTAAATTCAATAGTGTGTACATTTTCCCCTGAGCCATCTGAGAATATTGTAAATGAACACCTCAACACCATTACTTACCTCAACTCCATTTTTGTCAACCATCTTTGAAATAGGTTTCAATTGAATCACATTTTCTTTGTTCTTGGTTTTAATTTTAGAAAAATGAATTGCTAACAATATTATTTTCAATAATTTCAAGCAATTGAAATTGTAATAGCAAAGAACATCAAGGCTGTGAGGTTGATGTAATAAGGAGAACAATGACACTGATATTATAACAGCAATAACTCACTCCAAAATAATCCTGCAGACATTTTCTTGAACAGCACTTCTCTGACTAAGATTGCAACTAAAGTCATAAATCATCACAATGAGATATTATAAAATATGTCTTATCTTTCTAATAGATTCAATTTGTGTAGGAGCATTAAAAGTCAGTGGGAAACTGAATTAAGTAAATGCAGATCCTTGTACAACTAGTTTAAATATGAACACTTATTTGATTTTTTTCTGCATGCTCATAATAACTACATGGAAAAATTCTGTATTTCACATCTTACCTTAGTAAGGAATTCGATACAAAGGCTACAGAATACAAGATAAGCTTTTCCAAGACCACTGAAACCAAAATCTATCATCTGACCTGCATAAACATGGAGCTCTCGTCTATCTGTCTTACTCTTCTGCAGACAAATTGCCACAATAATGCTGTACAACAACAGCAATACAAACCATCTATCTGGCAACGGAAATACAAGCACTCTGTATTAGGCCATTCATTCCGGTTTTTGACCTGCAGCCTCACTGAGTGAATCAGGTCTTTCCCTGCACACAGCAGAGGAGAGGATGGACAACAGCAGACTGGTTGTGAGTTCATCTCAGGGAAAATGTGAACAGACGAAGAATCATTTCCTCATCTGTAACTACGGGTCATTTACTATCTCCAATCCAGCTCAACTGCATGTGTTTCCAGTGGGGGAGAAACATGAAGCATCTGCAGAATGCTGAAATCACATCTTTCAGGACATTATAATCAAACCCAAACTCTTTTATTCCTTGTCAGGTCAAAATAGATAGAAGTGCCTATATCATGTTCACAAATACACCAGGCTGCACAAGGCACATGTGCCAGGACAACTGAAAGTTGGAGATTTGAGAACTTCAGCAAATTTTAGGCAGAGCCTAACTTAACAAATACAAATTAGGTCATGAGCTTACCAGAAACCTTGTGGTTTTTCAGCCCCTTCATAATATTTGTTTACACTGTGATATAGAAAACAGCTTACAACAACTGTTTTGACAGGAAACAGGTCACAAGCTCTGTAAGCTCTCTTGGCAGAATGGGTCTGATAAATACACAATATAAACTGACAAAAAGTCAAGAAAGGTAGTATTCTAAGACCTATTTTATTTATTTAACAATACAACCATACACCTTCTGACACACTGCCCTCAAACTTGGAAGAAACGAAAATGAACTCACTAAAAGCATCCGGTTAGTCTCGGTAGTTGTTTACTGAGTTAGTCCACTGTTCTGACAATTACCAACTCTGATTTGGACAAAATAAACCCTTGATTTAGTTAACAAGAAGACTTCAAATTCTGTGTGAACCTTAAAAAAATCGATTTAGCCTAGGATTTTACTTTTCATGTGGAATTTTGATCTTATGTGTAAGCCCAATGGCCAAACAAACTAGCCAATAATTCTAAAATGATAAAGCTAAGCTACTGACCTAGGTGACTCTTTGCCCAAACATCCCAATCAAATAGCCAAGGTGTTGTGATCATTCACTGCTTTGCCGGTTAGAAACACATCTTAGCCTAAAATAAGAATGGGGAGATTATTGCCAGTAAAAGTGCCACAAAAAATGCATACAGAGCCCTTGCAACATGAGATCATGTATGTAAGCAGTGCAGCGCAAATCCTTTTGTGTAAGCAGTGCAGCGCAAATCCTTTTGTGAAATGGGAACCTGATTGTTCTGTGCCGACGTACGGAAATAACCACCCTTAAATCTAGATATTTCTCCTATTGTCATAAAAAGCATTAGGTAACTGCTTCGAGAGAGCATTTCCACAAATTCAGTATCAACTGAAATTTATGCTGGCCAGTAGGATTTTTCAACCCACACACGCATTTATCACAATGCAAAAATGGCAGACATGAACAGTAAGTCTCAGAATGATACATTACATCAATATTATAGCAATAATAATTTCACTACAATGTGCACGGCTAATAGGCACAGTGCTCTTCACATATCTACAGATTTTGCATTAATTTCAGTTACAGTGAGGTTTTTTGATACTGTAATGAACCTGTTAAAACTGCATTAAACATACAGAATGCACCTCACAATCTTGTCTTCAAAAACAGATTAATGGAAAAAAGCACATGCACTTTTATTTTTGACAGGGGCGGCTGATATCTGTTTTATAATTTATAGGGTGGGTCAGTCGTTTCACCAGCATTTATCCTCATTGATTTGTTTAACTCTCAGGGGCCCTTTTCTTTCCGTAGCTTTTGGGATGTAATAAAAGAGGCTGGGATATATTGGTCCCTCATTCCCAAAAGGTAAGCAGAGATGGAATATATTATTCAGCATATTCACTCCCAAAGCATGGAACAACACTTTAACAAGAGTGTGGGATAATGTAGTTTGCAGTGCCATTTCAATGTCATCCTAGAGTTACAAACTATAGAAATATGTCACCTGTCAAAAAGTTTGGTTAGACATATTCAAATCTTATTGAGAAAAAAAATTGCTATTTCGTTTGCTCTGTGTTTAATCACAATGTATTTAAATTGCAGGATGAAAACTGGTCTTTGTTTAATTTAATTTCTCTGTCAGTCTTCTCTCAGACTCTGATGCTAAAAAAAGGCTGCATTCCTTCCATTGGATCAATACTCCACTGATGTCTGGAGAAGTGTAATGGCAACCAAGGCCCCCTGGGGAGCACAACCACAGCTCCGTGCTCAGCCTCGGGCTCCCAGATGACCTGTCCTTCTGGAGACCTGGCCCAGAACTGACCTCAGAGCAAACCACCAGGCCAATTAGCACTGGCGCTCTCCAGGGCCTACCTATCTGCACATTTGATAAGGATGCCACACAGTCAAGCTGAGGCCTGTCTCTCATTCATTATGTGACCGCAGACAGTCCCCGGTGGATTGTTTTTTAACCAGCTTGATGACCAGAATGAACAGTGTAATAGTGTTCTACTCTAACTATTTACGGTAAATATCCATCCTTACAATGCTGATGTATTTACACATACAATGAAATGCACAGCTGAAAGATTTATTGCAAATGCTTAGTAGTTAGTTCATGTTCGGGTTACAAGACAATTCTTAAATGACTAAAACAAAACAACACCTTGAGTCACTTTACAAAGTTTGACTGCAGATGCTCTAAACCTGACAAGCTACATAACTGAGCTCAACTGCACTCAACATTAATAATGACAATAAACTGTACATAAAGATGGACAACATGAAAGTTCCCCCAAAATGTAACATTTCAATCTTGAATGCCCCCTGGTGTTTGTCTGCAGTATAGGTCATAAAGCCCACCACTACACGTTAGTGAATGGGACAAAGGCCACACTAAAAACTAAAAATACACACCAAATAAATCTTTCCCAAAGATGGTTTCTGTCACCAAATGTTGTTCTCATTGCCCTGATGTTTGTTCAACTGTTTGTTTTTATGATAAGTTTGTTTTTAATGAGTTTTGGCAGCGCCCGTATCCCGGATATTTTAGCATCACTTAAGCATAGCGGGGGTAAGTGGGGGCGAGTTCTCTATCTTCAGATACAGTCTATGATAATGACACAAGGATATCAAATTTAATATTGCATTGATCTCTGGGCTTATTCATATCAAGAAGCCATTAAGTATTTTGGCTGTGGAAATATTACACATCATAACTGACACTGTTTAAAAACAAAGTTATGTTTGTCCTTTGTCCTACAACAGTGTTATCAGATTTGTAATCTGACCCCATTGAACACCTCTTAGAACAATGCACTGGTATCACTCAAAAAACGGTTGCTTTACATAAACATCTGTCAAGGCAAAGAGCATGCATAGTCTATTTCTGGACTTTGGTGCAGATTACAATGTATTCACCTCTATTAGTCATGCTATAGCATTTCTTGCCCAAGCTAACAGCAGTGTGTGACAAACTGTCACACAGCACAGTTGCTGGAGCTGTGTAAGTGATGCAATTGAACTGGAGCCTTTTGCCTAGAGGCTCTCACGGCCGAGATGCTTTTAGAAAACATAGTTTGGCTGCAGTTAAATTTCATTTACCTAGGCACACACCAGCATACACATCCACAGGCGCTTTCTGTGAATTGGTTTCTGGTCAATTCTGGACATTTTCTGCTGCTTTATATATATATATACACACACATATATATAATAACTGCCTCACAGATGTATGCTTCTGACAACCTATCAGGTTTTAGTAAAAATCCATGTCTATATACACTAATATGTGGTTATGATGTTGACAGCGCCTCAAATATGGATGTTGCTGCAGAGAAGCTACAATTTCTAAAACACAGATGCTTCAGATGCATCTTCAACCCAGCAGCACACAAGAGTTATACAATCAGCAAAGTTTTAAGGTGGACACTCAAGATTAGTGTCACCAATTCAGTATCCGACCAAATATCTCTTCTTCTGTTCCTGAGTTATGAAGTCAACCTTTGACCTTTTGAACATAAAGGGTCATCACTTTATCATTTTATCCTATAAGGTATTCGTGTGAAATTATCTCATAATTAACATATTAATTCCTGATTTATGGCCAAAAATGTGTTTTGTGAGGTGACCTTTGACCACCAAAATGGAATCAACTCATCCTTGAGGCTTGTGCTGATTTTGAGTCAATTCCCTCAAGGTGTCCTTGGCATATCACAAGGAGGATGGATGGACAATCCAAAAACTGAAGTGTTAAACATAAAGGAGTTGCCAGTTCAGAAAAAAATAAGAAGAAGAACAAAGAAGTGAGGCTTTCTCAAAGTAAAGTAAGTACTCAAGTGAAATGCAGTGATTTCACTTGTCAATAAAAAAGTGTAACAAACATTGTGCATCTTCAAAAAATGCTCTCAAGGACACATAAAAACACATTTCAACACTCAATTGTTGAAATTTTTGACATAGAGCCACAATGTTGTAACTGCAGCTCTCTCAGCCAGCCAGGGGCTTGCCAGACGTAAATGAACAGCAACAAATGGGGTGGATTAAATGTTTTGTGCTACAATAGTTCTTACAAAAAAAAAAACTCTTTCGACATTGCTCACTGTTTTTTGGAGGTCACTGTCCGTTTAGTTGACAGCTGGTGTCAGCAGTAGCCTGTCAGACAAAATAAGCAGCATTAGTTCATAACCTATTAGCTATTTTACTTTGAATGGCAGCATAATGCTTTAAAGTGGTCCACTGCGTCTTCTCAGACACCATGTGAATAAAATACACAAGAAAGTATTTTTTTTGTTTTGAGTGGAATAACTTTGTTCACATGAGTGAACAAAGTGAGTGCAGTGCAGAGCAGCGGCGATCAGCTAGCCAGTGGGAAACACTCACAGGGACACACGCACTAATACGCAGGCAGGACTAGACCGTCTACCACAAAAATGAAACTTTAAGTTACAATATAGACAGAGAGGGTGCCTTTATTCTCTGCTCGGGACACCATTACTCTACTTTGTCTTTCGGTAGCAAATACTGGTTAGCTGATATATTAATGTTCTGACAGCTGCATACATCTCCTTCAATTAATCCTATTAGTTTAAACTCTGCCTGACACTTTTTCAATGCTAGCTGAGTGTATTTCAATTCTGTAATTCTCATATAGTAATTTTGTTGTAAGTGGTTATGTCTTTCTTCTTGTGCAAGACTGAAGTCTATGCATGCTTCGTATTGCCATTTTAGAAACCATAGCTGAGCATTTCCTTTAGTTTTCTTTATTCAATCAACCTGACAAGATGCTTTGTTTGGCTGCGCTGTAAATAGATAAACACGTTGATCTTCTTCAGCTGACAGTGCATTCCCTTGAAGGCGTGTGTGCTGCCCCCACTTGTCAGTAAACGTCATTTCAAACAGACATCTGGGACCTGTATTATTAAAAAGCACTTAATGTTGCCACTAATAACCACACTGGGTTGGTAGATCAACAAGGAATAGAATCTGAAGATTTTTTTTTTAAATTTTATTTTATGCAAAAGGCAAATTATGTAAACATATCTAAAGCAAAGCTTCAGTGCCAAAGAAATAAAACTGAATTAAACGTGCTGTCAGTCTCATTTACAGGTCCTTTAATCAACAGTTTAACACTGATGTCAAGCTGATTCTGAATGTTTCCTGTTGCGTTGCAGCAGCATTACTCACATATTACACCACACTCAATATCAGGGTTACAAACACTATTTCCTCACCAAAGAGCACAAGACCTACATGCTAATGATGCGGTCAGATTGATCATTCTGTTGTGCCAATAAGGCTATTCCCCCAGGCCTCCCTTCACCTGTTGTTAACAACGTTCTCTTAGGGGCTTCTGTCAAGTGCTGACAGTGAGGAAAAACATATGGCTGCCTTCATCTGTTAAAGCCGCATGAGAAGAATCCCTAGGAGGCTAGTTTGACCCTCTCCAGCAGTCTTTAAACCGCAAATTAAACAGGAATTGTTTTCTTACCTGAAGCCACTTTGCTTCCCTGATGTCTCCGTGCTTAAGGGAAATTGAACGTCAGTTCAAGACAAGGGACACAAAATGCTTAGAAGAGTGACATAAATGACTAACAGACCGTTCAGCAGCTGTCAGTAAAAGACAAGATCATATCATTTGCAACACCCACCCCACAGCTAATGATCCAATTTTATCTTGTTTTTTTTCTAATTTGTTCAAAGCATAAGCTGTTTGAAGTGGCACTCAAATAGCCTTTTTTAACAAACTTCCATTAATTACAAGAATTGAGGTTTAGAATTAATGGCTTTAGAATAACTACATAATGGTTGTCCTCCTTCTAGTGACCCTGCCGTCCTTGCCTCCTTATGATGAGCTGCATTCACTGCTTAAAGATAGATCTGGGCGGCTGATGGTTGCCTGTGGGCCGTATAGTTGTAGTGGAGCTTTTAAGCTATTTGAAGTGTGCTGCTTATGTGAGCGATGAAAAATTCATGAAAATAATTGAGAGTAAGAGCCTGCTCTTATGGAAAGGTTAGTGTGAAACAGTAAAGATACTTTCCACACGACCTGCACAGGTCCTCTACTAGTGTCCTTTGCCCCTTTTCTGCTTAAAGATGTAAAATAAAAATGTTGCTGATGAATCTCGGGGACTTAAGGACTAGTACAGTATATGGGTGAGTTGTGCATAGTGATGATACTGCATATGGTAGCCAATGATGGCATTAAGTCACTGCAGACTTACCCATCCCACCCCTTAGTTTTGTATTCCTTTACAATCTTTGTTTATACAGTACAAAACAAGAACAATGAAAAAAAGACACAAACGCAACAAATGTGGACCAGCAGCGTGGCTGATATGAGATTTGGTTTATCTTCTGTTAGCTGCCACATGCATCAGTTTACTTGTTTATACCCAAATTGTTTTAGGAAATCGAAGAGAAATGGCCTAAAAGATCCATGTAAATAAAAATGGGAAGTAAATAGACATGGAATTGTGGAAATTGGGCTGGCAAGGTAATCAGAAGCAAACAGAAGACACCAATAACTCCTCCAGGAAGGAACCAGCCACTTCCAATGGCACTTCTTATTTCCATTTTCCACGCTCTGAAATCCTGTCAACTCCCTCTCAGACAGACAGCAGCCACATTTCACGCTATTCTTTGTACAACTGAGAGTTGCCCACTCACTTTATACAGAACAGGGTGGTTGTATGCGGCGGTTAACTGTGCTGTGATTTAATTTTTGTTCATATTTCACTGATCTAAAAGATCTCCAAACATCTTTATGCATAAGTCTTGTTATTATAGATGTAAAGTATGCACAGGATTTCGGCAACATGAAAGGCTAAATTGCACTATGGCACCCTCTGTTGAAAGACTTTTGCCAAGATGCAGAATTTGGTGTTTGGCAGTTTGAGCAGTATTTTATATGTAATTTAAAGTTGTTGGCGCACAGCACTGGAAAAGGATCTTCACATTCTTAATGCTCTACTAATGCTCTACTCCTACCCTTTACACCAGCAAATGCACTCCACCACTTCTGCTTCGCTCTTAACTTTCTGCACCAGCCTGCTCGTTGTTCCTCTCCACAAGTGTAATGACCTTGTCGCTATTATATATATGTAGAATTAAAGACCCCCATCTGCTGTAAATCAAGATTTTAACCTTGTTAACATGACCATATGGAGGATTTTAGGCTACAAGACGTATCTTGAGCAAAATAAGCAGTCAGTGCCATGGCTGAGCAATTCAGCCTTGGAACCGCAGTATACCAATGGCAGCCTCGAGGATTCAGACTTCCAAGGTTTGTTACATCACAGACCTAAGGAGCCAAGTCAACCCTGTCAATACAAAGTGTGGGATTTTCCATAATGCTGCAATAAAACAAAGACAGCCAGGTGTAGCTTTGAAAATAAGTCTCACTTTCACTTAAACTGTTTCACAAGATATTCAAGCCAAAGGCTAATTTTATCTGAAGTAAATCCAGAAAACAGGTTCGTGAAACTAGTAATACAAACAAGAAGGTGCTCTTTGGTGGAGGGCATAAACAACTTCAGAAAAAACAGGAAGGAACCAAGGCGCTCATCTTTAGGAAAAAAAGTTAAAATGCCTATATTTCATTGGCAGGTTCTAAAAGTAGAACATAAAAACAAAAAAACAATTAATTCTTCGACGGGTTTCGGTGTCCAGCCTTCTTTAGGAAGTAGGCTCATGTTATCTATTTCAGTTTACAAGCAGAGGTTTGAAGATCGGAGTCGAACGTGAGCTAGTACAATCAAGCTGCTAGTAAGTGGCTAACGGGTGGGAGAAGTTTAAATTAAATTCATGGATCCTGCATTCTAACTGACTACATCTAAGCCAGAAAAAAATCTAAATATGTAATTCTGATGAACAGAAATGAGGAATTCAATCGATGCCTGGAGAGGAACTTTAAAGAGATCATCTTCTGCTAAAGTACACACTTGAAAAACTCACTTCTCAAGAAATATCGCACTGTATGTCAAGACTTCCAATCGAATAATAACCCCTCTGCACTCTGACTGACCTCTATAAACTCATCATTTCACTGCAGAATAGACTTTGAGCTTTGTCTCTCTTAGTGTAAGTGTCCTGTCCATTTTTATCATCTAGGAACAATACTGAGAACGTTGTGAGCATTTTAAAAGTGTGCATGGTTGTTCTAATCGGCTACATACCTTGAAAATAATGACAATGTAATTCAGTCAAACAGCTGCACAAATGAAATGTCTAAAATAGTCACTAGTAACAATCTAAAAGGTGGCCTGACCATTATATAAATTGCCTCCCTTTGTCATCAGCTCACATTTTGTATCAAAAGTATTATAAGAATATACTTGTAGGGTGGGAAAATCTACCACTCATCACAAAAAGAGAACTTGCAAATGTGTCAGTCTCCACAAGCTCAGAGATATATAATTAATGTTACAATCTATATTTTAATCAAGTTACATTTATGTCTTTTCTAGTCAGAATTTAGCAAAAACTAATCAGAGGACTGCATTTTTCAGTAGTTTCTATTTACATGCAGGATATCCAAGATGAAAAACTTGCTATCAGTATTCTAAATTATGTTTGTATTTGTCTGTTTGGTGTCTCCCAGCTTAGATACAAAATTGACAAGAGTTTACCTTTCTTTATGTCTTTATTTAATGTTCTTTCAATAGCTGTTTGTCTGTTTCTTTTATTTCACAAATACGACTGATAAAACTCACCTATATTTTAATCAAGTTAATAAAAAATATTTATTATAAATCATATAATATTTTTATTAAAATATAAAACTAAATGTAATTTCATTTTTTAAACTTACTTAAACTAAACTAAAAAGGACTAATAAATCTACCTTCTTCTACTTTCTATTTTTTGTGACGGATGATTGCAGAATAAGTCTTAACAATAGCACACATGAGAATGTGTGAATATGTAGTAGTATGCAAGTGAATATGTACCCTCATAGCAGCAGTTTGCCCCGTGATTATAATTTTCAGTGTCTAATTTGCATAGTGTTTATCACAAGCGAATGTTTTACACACGTGTCCTATCTAATATTTAATGTGTCTTACTGTGTTTTTTCTGTTGTTTCTATTTAAACTTTTGTTCTGTGATGTCTGGTTTGACCCAGCAATTTTCCTTTTTCCAAGACAATGCACTCCCAAGGGAGACAAATTCAGTCACCTTGAACTGTTAACCTTGAACCTTGAATGTCAAAGACAAACACATGTGTCCAAATCACACCTACCTCTGATGTTATCTGAATACAAATACAATTGCTGGGATGCTAATAAACCTCCCACGCAACAGAGATGTGGAGGAGGAATATCGCTTCCTCTGATACTTTTTCAGTGTTCATAGATTGCCACAGATCACAGAATGTTTTTGGCCCCTCAAAGTGCTCATATATGGCTTCAATCCCCTTTAAGAAAGTCCATTAAAGCATACCATTGTGTTGCATTGATCATAATGGCCACTGCTCTCTTGAAAGATGAAAAGAACTGTTTGTCATTTCAGGGATGAGACCGAGATACACAACGTACCCTTCCTCAGCTCTTACAGCCATACATGAATGCACTCACAGATGTTGGAATAATAAGAGACGTTCAAGACATTGTTCAGACTCACTGTCCTGCATTTAGATATTGTGTTTAGATTAGGCTGAAGTAGACTGCTGTTAATATCTTGCACCAGAATGGGAATCAAAGGTATCTCAAGTGACCACTTATGACTGCATTTGATTTTCTATTTGTGCAATATTTTTAAAGAGGTCAGAGACATATTTGTCTTCAGACTATACTACAATGGCAGCTCATAGGAATGAGTATGCCCAGCCCTCCCAAAAAACATTGTTACATTATTACACTGTATTGGATCTGTTGACTAAGCAGCTTTTCAAACCAATAAAGTGAAGCAAACAGCCCTTAGAGCAAATCGAGTAACTAAATCAACACTGCTGGCATACCATCTCTTCCATTTATAGCTGTTAAAACTATATATAAATATCCTCTGCAGCTGATATTGTCGATTTTGTAACGCCCACCACAATATGGCAATTGCCACCACATATTGAATTTCTTTTTTTTGGAGCTGGTCCGTTATTTGGCACACTGTTGGAAGATATATACACTGTGCAGAGTATACTTTGGGTACAGACAGAGCAACAGACCACCAGCACAGTGAAAGTAAGAGTTAACTGTTCAGTATCTCATATAGAAATAAAACAATGTATTCCTTAGAACAACCATGCTTTTGTTTGAGTGTTGTCCATCGTTTTTCCTAACTAGGATGAAACCAGCTGTGGTCTATAGATAGATCAAAGTTTGCTTTCACTCGTCTCTGCACAAGCGGCTTCTTTTATCCACTAATCTTATCTAATTGGTTCTTAAAAATCCGAACACAATCTGATCAATTTATCAATTCTCTGAACCATGTGTCTAACTCAACAAACTGCAATTGGGGAAAAAATCAACCTCATAAACAGTTCCACCTGCTCTGCATTCACAGACAGACCCACAAAAACCACAGTTCAGAAAGGGGACTAACACATACACACACACACACACACACACACACACACACACACACACGCACACACACAAAAGTTGGCTGATCCCTTATTAGCTACAGCCAAAACAAGAGTACAAGCCAGTACAAAATAAGGTTTGGAGTTTTGTGTTTACAAAAGCCCCAAAGTCAGTTATAAGCCACGTCAGAAGCAAAGAGTGCCAACAAGTTGGTCTGAGCAGGTGACATACATGAACATGTAGGATGCTTCTACCATTGCAATTTACATGCATCACTTATTTATGTATTTAGTTTCAACATTTATTTCTTTCGTCTGGCTTTTATGAAAATTTTACATGTTTTATTTGTTAATGCATATGGGACGTACTTACGCCTGTTATATAGATACTTATAATATATAAAGGACACAGGATTCCCTGATTGTCAGAGGATATTTGGCGCACTGTTAAGCAGCACCACAGAAAGAGATGCTGCTCACAGCATTCCCTCTCTTGTGCACGTCACAGACAGCCAAACTTTAATTTACAGACAGTAATTAATGTGTGTGTTGATATTTAACCATGCGCTCTTTAGAGCAGCTGTCTGGAGGAAAAGTCTCCAACATGCCTGGCTGTAACCACTTAATAAACAGCTCTTTATCAAACATTAGAGAGTGGCTTATTTTCACTGCTGTCTTGTGTTTGCCAAATATAAAATTTAATTTAATAAAATTATGAAACTAGATGCAATATGTGATGTCAAGTCGTTTTAACTAATTGTACTGATGGCCAATCAACCTCTGGTAATATTGCAAGTAAGATGCCTGAAAATGTGTCATGCATGTGTTGTACTCCTCTCCATAACTGTGTGTGGATTTAGTGTCAGAACTGGGATTTTCATGACCAGCCTATGCAGTGTAGAACGTACCTCTTTCTGGTGCATTCAGTCTCTCTCAGTCTCTCTTTCATTATCTCTGCCATGCATAAAGGTGAGTATCCCCTCTGCCCATCAGCATGCAGTGAAGACTTGTGAAGGTTCCTCCTTTACGTCAGACACAGAAACATGATTTCAATATAGAGTTGATGAAGGAAACACCCTGTCATTAACACATTTTCTAAAAAGTAACAAACTTAAAGAAACAAGTCCAATTTTGACACCTAGTGGTTAAAATATCTTAATAATCTTTCCCAGCCCCACCTCACCCTCTCAATCGCCCAAAAAGAGACTCCCAAAAGCACCGGTTTAATTTGAATCCAACATCTACCCCAACCTGGGACTAACACAAAGTAGCAAGTAAGCTGTGTTTCTGCATCAATTTCAACTCCACTTGTCAAAAATTTTGCATTGACTTCTCAGTTGCTACTTTTTCACAGGTATATAGGTAGCCAGCTATCTGTTAAATAAATGGCAACCCCGTTTTTAGTCATGTCAGTAAAGGAAAAGCTTTGACTGTTTTTCATGTGTTTGTTTCCAACTTCAAAAAACAACTGAGCACAGCACCAGACCAAGTTGAATTGATCATTAAGACAAAAAAAGGTTTCTCTTAATGCTGATAAAGGTATGTTTAGCAGCAATCAATATCAGCACAACTGACAAAAGGTAAAAGGTAAAGATCCACCTCTTGCTTCTCCACAGCTCAAACCGCTTGTCCAAATATGGTCACTTCTAGCTCCACAAAACAAAGATGGCAATGGCAGAAATGTCAAACTCGAGACTTCAAAACAGCAGTCTGCAAACCCATAACACCACAGTAGCTACATCCATTATTTATACAGTCTATGGTGCAAAATCATTAAAATGTACACACAACTGGGTGACAAGCTTTGGACTAATGTCTTATTTTATGCATTTCACCTTTTAAATACTGTATTACGCTCTATGATGGGAACACTCACACACTTGTTCATGGGCCCCAATGCAGCTACCGCCACATCCATGCTCAGTGCATGTGGGGCAGCAATCAAAAATGTATCTAGAGCTCTTCACTTTTGATCATATCAGCAAAGACGCACCGAGTGCCAAGTAACAATGGCCCAAAAGACAGCTTTGTCAGTATCAGAAACACATCAGATAGTTTTGGGGTAGTGGGTGGAGGAGCAAAGCCTTTTTCTGGGTTGGAAAATGTGAAAGCTTTTATTAAGTGGCTCTTACTTGCTAAATGCTTATTCTCCCGTTTTCTTTCATTTGTCGACTTTGAAGAAGAACCTCCTTTTTAAGTACCCTCAACAGTGTTTTTCTTTGTTCGCTGTGCTCTTCCTGGGAATGTTGACATATGTAAAGAGGCTAATGGGTGTACCAGTCATCCAGGCAGGCACGGTGCTTTATGCTTTGATGTAAACATTTGAAATGTCAACCCGGTCCATAGCTCTGCGTGGGTAAGCTCCAACACAAATAAGACTGTCAATCCTTTTTCTTTGTGTGAGTGTGTGTGAGTGTGAGTGTGTGTGTGTCTGTGTGTGTATTAATCCGAAAGACATGCGTCTGCCTTGTTGTGGGTTTGTTTACTTTATCACTAAGATACAAGGAGCCCCTGCCACTGTCTTACTACTCTGCCACTGCCCATAGTTATTCCTGTTCACTTCTTATCAAAGATCCCTGAGGTGTGACACCAAACTATTCTCCTTTCCACTAATAACCCTCCACTTTTGTCTTCATCATTCTTGCATGAAATTGGCTATTAGATGGTTCTCTGGGACAGATACAGACTTAATACTTTAATACAATGGCCCTATGCACTGAGAATATGTGCCGAAAAAATGCTGAAAATATGAATGCCTAAGTACCAGAATGCCTAACCTGAGAAAGGATACACAGACACACACACACACACAGGGGGGTTAGACAAAGAGGAAGACAGAAAGAGAGAGCAGTAAACAGTATCCTGTGATGTGTCTTAAAACCCTATAAAATGGCTTGAAATCACGGCGGGGACATGTTAAGGAGAGAAGAGGTCTTTTCAGTCTGATTCTCTTTGAAGCCATCACTTATCCCTGTGTGGTGATTTCCATGGGTCTTTGCAGTCCCCGACCTCACCCCAATCGCGTTAACACAATCAAATTTCTGGGCACTGTTTGAGTTGCCACGTGCCAGCTACCTAATCACGAACAGAGAAAAGAGAGGAAGAATTATCTGTGAGAACTTGGCTGCTTGAAACCCACATACTGGGTCAATCATCATTATCAAAGCCCGTCCTTCTGGGGCTCACCAGAGATTATAAAAAGACGGGTTGATGCACGGGGACGGGGCGGAACGGAGAAAACAAAAGAAAAAAAATACATAAAGTCTCAGCATGCCTTTCAAAGTTCAAAAGATGGATATAAATTGCTGCTTTCAAAATATGTCTTGCTTGAGTTCTCCTCCTGTGTTGCATCAAAGCACAGTGATTATTAAGTAACATACAGAGAGTGACAAAGTGACAATGTTGTTCTCAGCTGACGGTCCAGTAATGGGAGCTTTTTGGAGAGGTAACTACCACATTCGAAAGTGGGAGTCTCTTTCCGTACTTTCCACGACTGCTGTGATACAGAATGACTTCATCTTTTACTGCACAAGTTAAGAGCACTGCCTGCAGCTGTGGGAGACAATCTGTTTCACTAGAACACGAGAAATATATTCCAGAGTGTAAAATAAGACAAGTTTCAATTCTGACAGCCTCACTTTAACCTGACATTCTTTTATTTGTCCCCATGTGGATTACTGGAGTAAATGTGGATTTCATGTATTTTTCAGTGTGCTCGCAGAGCTACAGAAATAAGGCTGAATATACAGTTTATTCACAGAAGCCATATCTTTTAATTGTAATCATATTCCACGCCTGAACTCACATTATCTACCTCTTTTAATACCATCCACTGTGAAGCCACTTGTGTTTTTCTATTTCCTTTCCTTTGGTCTTATGGAAATAAGACAAAAGGCCTCATTAGTGTCACAAGATGTTGAGATAAATGTGGAACAGACATTTGAATACATATATTCAAGTGTATGTTGATGGATCAATAATAATGAATACTAGAAAATTTCCCAAGAAGTTTTGACGGGTACCTGCTACCACCACCAAGTACTAATTTAATATGTAGTAATGGTATTATTAGCAGGCCATATCACTGAGGTACATTGGCCACAAACTGTGTGTGTCTCTACAACATTCCCTACATACTACATATGGCCAGTACTACAAACTACAGTTACTGCATACTTTAGGTACTACATATTGCAGGTAATAAAAACTATGGGTACTGCATACTATATTTATTGCCTACTACAGATACTGTGTATTACTTTTATTACCTGCTACAGGTACTGCATATTATTTCCATTGCCTAATACAGATACTGCATACTACATACTGCTTGTGCAACAGGTACTGCACACAATGTTTGGATCATGTGCACTATCTGAATCATTGCGGTACCCTTGCCACACTATGTGTCTCTGCTACATAGAGCATTCACGAGATACTACATACTGTACTGCATCCTGCAGGTAACACAGTAGGAAAAGTAGCTGCAGCAGTAGTAGTAGCATACAAATATGCTGATATATAATGTTTACATGCTGTTTACAATGGAGCTTTTGCTCCTGACATTTTTCAAACACACCCAGATGTCTCTGTGTTTGTTTCAGTAACCATATTTGGTGATTAATTAGACACCTGTGGGAGTGAAGGGAGGAGGGGCAGACAACAGCTCAGAGGAGGCAGTTAATTTAATGGAATTATGAGCTCTCAAACGCCTCCTTTATCTGTCAAACCATCAGTCCAACTGTCAAAATAACACATCGCTATAAAGGGGAGATTCTCCTGAATGCATACATATAATTTTTTGTCTTTGTAGTGTCAATATTGCGATCAAATGAGCAGGTCAGAAAAGTGGTAAGGTCAGCAGCTTTCCAGACATGTCTCAATTCAGTTTATAGGAGTGAATGGTTATTTTATTGGTTCTCTTGTTTCGGAGGCTCACTGAGCCAAAAATATAAGTCTGCTTGATTCCAAAAAAAACAATTACAAAAAAACTTGTGTGACCAGCACAAGTTTTTCTACATGTTCATATATAAATTGTGTATGTAGAGTGAAACTTTTGGGAGTAAGAGCAATTTTTTCGATACATTTTTAAGAAGATCTCACAGTTCCTCCACACTCTATGAGCCACACTCTGCTTTTGATCTCCTGTGAACATTTCATTCCATAGAAACCCATTATAAAATCGGACCCATCTGAAAAACAGCATGAAACTTCTTAGAAGACGTTTAAGCTATCAAAATGCCCATTTAGCCAAATAAAGTCCCATGAACCATTTAAAGTTTTAATCTTATTTTTCTATTTCAGTTATGGTGATTTAGTATGGCTTCAAAGAGGGGTGATTTGAGCTCTTTTCACATCAATTTTTTGACCATCTCCCATTCATTTGAATGAGAGATTTTATGCAGTTTTTTTGTGATTTTGGTAAAACTTGCTGTTGAATCTCTAAAAAAAGTCAACCATTTCCAAACACTCCACAGGTTTTGATGTATTTTTCGTGTATGTGTTGGCAATGCTGCAGAATGAGTTTAAAAAAAACAAAAAATCTAGAAGATGAGGAACAAGAATTAGAAGCAGTATGAGGATAGTGCACCTGCAGTTTGCACTGCAGGCACCCTACTATATTCTTGTTTGTGCTCTAGCTTAATATGCTCGGGATCAAGTTCACCTGTGTCCCTATATATGTGCTAAATTCACCAAAGCATTTGCTTGACCTGCTCACACAGTAGGAACACCCTATCCTGTTTCACAAATATGAGATTTTATGCTTACTGATATTTGAGGCTCACTGTCCACACTGCTTACAGTACACTGGTGACTGGACCAGAAATCTGTGTGTTTTTCACAGAACAATTAAGTCCTACCATATGAACACAGTAGCACTGTTTACATAAACTGCAATAATCCCACAAACCTGATAGGACTTTTGACTCTACAACAATACTATGAATGCTCTTGTTCTTGTTACATTTGCTTTGAAGACAGTGGATGTATTTTTTTTTTTCTTTTCTAAAATGCAAAATCCATAAACTGTAATCATGAGCCCTTATGTGCTCTGATTTACTTCTACATCTCAGCTGTGAGGCCAACCTGCACTGGTCACGTGTTGATAACGCCCCTGTGAAATAAAAAAAAAATGATCGGAGAGGTTCCAGACAACTTCGAATTTGTTTTTTCATCTCTCTGATCTGAGGCTAAGTCTCACCACTCTCATCAACTAAATTACAGCAAATAAGCTCCAAACTGACTATAGAGTAGCTGCTCAACATCAAACAGCAGACAGACAAAGTTAGTTGAGAAACTGGAACATCTAGCAAGCTTCACAAGCAGACACATCATTTTCTTTCAGGAGGTAGTGGAGACTAAAATGCAGCTAAGAGGTGGATAAATATTGGACTTACATTTGTTATGTGACCAGAAACAGGACTGCAAATAAATGTGTAAACAGGCGACTGTTTGCAGAGATTTTTGCTAAGCCCTAACAACTCTCTAATGTGATAATGTCACGCTATGTATCTGTCAGTTCATTGTGGAGTTCTTCTGCCTTCAAGTGGCAGCCAAAATATGTATTGCGTGTTTTGACTTATTAAGGTCATAGCCAGGGTAGGGTTACTCAAACTGGAGGATTGAAATTTTTATTGTGGAAGAGCATTTTAGACACATGCAGACCTAAGCTAAGTTGTATGTCTTTGCAGTTTGTGACATGCACATCCAAAAAGAAAAAGAAAAAACCCCACTCTCTACAGTGTCAATATGTTCCCATGTAAAAGAAACCAGATTTTTCTAAATGTGCATGCAGTCAAAAGGGAACAATATGATAAAAACTTGATCGAAAGATGGGAATTACGTTGCTGCAGGGAAAAATCTAATGTTGTGATGTAATGTGTCTTCACTTGCTAGTCAGATCATGGTTTGTTGCATATAAATGGCGATCAGAAAAGATCTACAGTAAACCACAGTTTTGCCCTCATCATTTAATCTACTTAAATATTGGCAGCTTAGTTGCTGTATAGGTGTAGAAGGACATACATAGATATAAAATAATGGAAGCCTTAATTACATGAATCCCTGGCATTTGTTTACAAGTGTCACCTTGGTGGCGCGCCTGTGTGAGCCTTGTATTTGTGAAGACGTGGGCTCAGGGGAAATCTGCAAGTAGATACTGAGGACAATATTTGGCAAGAGAGACATCTGACAATCCTCCAGCACTAAACCTGTCACACTGTCAAAGCACAGGCACAACACCCATATCTCCAGGCACTGAGCACCGGCCAAGAGTGAGCGTACAAAAAAATACATATTTATTAGTTTCTGTGAAATATAAAAGCACAAAACTTAAGATATTCTGTTCTCTGTGAGTCTGAAGGGAAAACTAAGCAGTAACACATTTTTAGAAGAGCACAGTCAGGCAGAGAAATACACGCAGTAGAATAGCTCGGTGGAATATTTTTGTTTGAATGAATTAAACCTTGCCATGGGTCCGTCTATGTTAAATCAGTCATGAAAAGCATCTCCTGGTTCAGTACAAATGCACGTGATACAGGCTCTTACCTCCGACGCTCAAAGGCCACCTTTCATTACCATGCCCGTGTCATCCGAGGATGAGCAATGAGCCCTATCTCTACAGGGGCAACATCTAAAATATTAATATGTCTCATAAGCTATCCCAGAAGGGGAATGGACAATCAGTGGAGAAAATTGGGAATAAATTATGCAGGCTAAACTTGTAGGTGCTTTTATTTCCTAATTTATGACAGTAGTTAATATCTAGTCTATCTTTTAAGATTTAAGGTCAAATAGATTAGATCTTTTGAAATTCCAGTTACAGCTATTTTCCTCATAAAAGGTACCACTGAAGCTAGAGGACATCACAGAACAAGTGGGCAACTAGGGATGCAAATTGTAAGTGCTTCCCTTAATTGATTAATTGGTAAAATTAACAATCGATTAATCGTTATTTGAAAAAACATTAAAACTTATAAAAACCTCCTGCTTATTTTAAAGAATACCAAATCCATTTTATCCTCAGTCAAAGCTAACAGCAACATATTGCATATATTTTGCCTGCATTTCATAGCCTATCAATAAATCGATTCAATTTTGCATGTTCGATTAAGCCCTTAACATGCAATTAATCGATAATCGAATAATTGATATCATGCCAGAGTGATTTCATTCACTAATTGGCTCCACAGCTGCTGAAAAAAAGCCTATGAGGGTCAGCAACAGTGCGGGACACACCGCAGCTATGTTTGCTCACCATCACCCCCGTATGGGTGGCAGTCCGACCGTCTGCTTGGTGTGTAACAGCCGTTAAGGAAACAATGGGCCTCAATTACAAACAGTGCATACAAAACTGTGCTTAAACTGTGCGTAACTATGTTTTATACACAAATCCAAAATTCACCAATATTTTCATACCTGAATTTGTTTGTCTTTGTACTTAAAAACTTCCTCAGTTCATGCTTATGCCTGTCTTAGAAAATGTCAACACACACCTTTTAACCATTTAAGCCATAACAATAAAGTCTCTCCATACAACCAAACTCACCAAAACACTCTGGTGCAACTAAAAGGCGTCATCCTTTATCAGAATGTGCCACCTGAGAAATTGCTACCTGGGGGTGACATTTAGCATCATACATTGGCCGATGAAAGGGTGAAAAGTCTGAGCATCAGCAGGTTCCGTGTCCTGTATGTTGGGTCCTCAGCAGCACCTCCATCTGTTTCTCTGGTAATGCAATTTGCCTTTAATTTCCTAATGTTCCTCTAATCACCAGGCCGGGTGCATGAGGGCTAATAGAGAGGTCACAAGTTGAAGTCTGTCCCGAGGAATGGATTTAATGGGGAACAGAGAATGCAAACTGCATTATAAAACACAGCTGCCTCTGCCTTACAGCGAGCCCAGTCGATGTCTGTTGCAAATATGATACTATGACTTACACACACATTGATGAAAATTCAAGTCATGCCTTTTGTATGATGATTTAAACAAAGCCAGACTTAAAGGTCCTACAGGAGTACGTTCAATTTAGATAATCACATACCCAGGATGCTCTCATGAACGTCATTTATTTCATTATTGAATGCAAAAATACATTATTTTTAACCAAGCATCCAGAATGCCAAAATATTTATCCCTCACGGTTGCATAGGTAGCAGGATACCATTTTTTCCTCATGAAAGAAATACTGGAATAATGCATAATCAATGAAAGAGGAATATTGTAGATGTATGTTTAAAATACAAAATCAGCTGTTAATGATCATCGAAGCAAACTGAGTCATCGCCTTTTATCAGACAGCTTAAATAACTCCATTTTGCTTTATTTATGCAAGTCATGAAATCTCACAATTTCAAGATTCTTATTTTCACACTCCTAGCATTACATGTATTTTTTTTCCTATTCACAACTTTCCATCTCCAAATCTTCAAAAATAAAAGTTTGCCTTAGATATGCTTATGTATGCTGGATTTTAGATCAATGGCATGAAGCCCTGCAAGAACAGAGATGGGAAAAACATCCGCTGTGAGGAACTAAAATAAGCAGCCAGGAAACTGCATCTGTTCAGTTCAGTCGTATGCTTTTCAAACTCTCTGCGCCTTCAACTGAAGGACCTCATGGCCAGATACAAACAGCAAATATTTTTGGAGATGTTCTTACTGCAAAGTTGTTGCACTCGTGGCATGTTTGCCTATTCAAATGTCTTAATTACTGGGCTTGAAGTGTCTGGTGGACTTAAATCTTTAGTTTTTGCAAGCTATCTGTTGTAGTTGCTTAACATACTCTTTGTATCCGTGCTGTCCATTTTGCACTCAATCCTTGGGCAAGACTGTTGACTGAGATATGAAAAGCGTCTTTGAGCATTTAAATAAAAGAAGAGTCATGTCCTCCAAGTGCAGCAAAAAGAGGTCAGAGAGAACAGCGCAGACTTTGCAGAGTATGCCACACATTCATCTGGGCTGAGTGTTATTTCCATACAGGGCTAGTTATCCAATGCCTATCCAAGGTCGTAACACATGAATGCACTTTATCAGCAGGGTTGTTGACCTCCTTGGACCAGATGATCCAAGAAAAGCTAATACTAATACATATTTTTCCGTCAGGGGTTGTCATACAACACATGCATCACTAACCCATTTTTCTCACCCTGACTACTCAACTCTCATACACTCTGCCTTCCCTATTCTGAGCTGACAGTGACAGACTGATCGCGCTGCGACTTAATTGCAAAAAGCAGCAGACACCACAAAAATGAAAGGAAGGAAAAACACAAAGTGGAGCTGAAGTTGAAAAATTAAGTGAAACAGAATTGGGGACAGATACAACTAAATGGCATGAATAAATTCATTTATTTGGCATAGCTCTGAAACATCAGCGCAGCAAGTGTAATGCCTCCATTTAGTATTGCACTGGAGCCTTTGTGATGCGTTTTAAGCATTGTTGAATATATTTTAATAAGAGCGCAAACAAACTGGCTACATTGAGTTGCGAGTTATAATGATATGTGTGTAATAATGGATACAAATAGATTAGCCAGAGATGCCCAAAGAAAGAAACCACAACAAAACATGATGTTTTTATAATATGTTTGGTTTTACAGAAATCATGCCATGAATATTGATGTAATCATGTTCCTACTTTGGCCCTTTGTTAATTTTGTAGCTGTTACACAATACATGAAAAGCTAATTAAAAAAGCAGAAATGAGTTCCGTGCTTATAGAACAAAGTTGATCTATAGCGCATTTCCAATTAAAAGTATTTGAATTTGAGAGAAATTATATTTAACAACCTCAGTTAAGAGGACAAAATGGGGGAATTCATCAAAACAAAAAAGTCACACAACTCTCAGCATCTTTGAAATGAAACAGTAGATAATAGACTCTGGCAAAGTAACAATGCTTGTCTCCTTTCTACAGATTTCTTTTAGCAGCCCATTGTAACAGGGTAAATGCTCATCAAAGTGAACTATCCCCTCAGATAAATCGCTCTAATGGCATAACTAACTTTAAAAGTACCTTCTCTCTAAACAGGTTTTGATGGTGGTTCAGTGTCAAATGTGTGTCTTCATGGAACAAATCTGTCGCCTATATCAGTAATTTGTTTACTAAAAGGTTTTCTGGCAAAATGTCACTTTTAGCCAACTTTATCTTTAGTAACGCTAAACTGAATCAAAAGCAAAGCAGCACCATGAATTATTAATAAAGCCATGTTGAAATACATGCATTTGTCAAAGTGATCATTCAGCGCATTGTGTTTTCATCAGCAGGCTGGGCATTTAGTAGCTAAATGCTAACAGTTACTAGAAAGTACAGAAAAGCCTCCACTTTTTATTTCAACGAAAAAGGCTGTGTTGTATTTTGTTCATTTATTAAATAAACATATATTGTACGCAATCATGTTGCATTTACTTCCAAAGCTGATGTAAATAGCTGCTGTTTTAAATATATATTGCAGTTTCGCTGGCATCATTGTTCTGTTGCACTGCTGTTTGTTTTGGATGCATTTCCAACAGTAGAAGGAGAGAGGGCTTTAGAAACCCAAGGCTCTTTAGATTGAAGGACTCCAACTGAGTCGAAGAAGTTGCAAACAGCAGGAGTCAATTTCATGTCTAAGCAGGGCCTCTTCCTGTGGATATATTGCACGTTAAGAGCGCTCCATACTCTGTTGGTGTGATTCTCTCAACTATGAAAGTTTTTCCCTTTTTTTCAAGAGCAGTGATCAAACAGTGAACCTCAGTTGAAGCTTATTGAGAATTAGGTGACACATCATTTTTCTTTTGGGGGATCAAGCATTTGAAGGAACCAGAGGAAAAACATAACAGTGTTTGTCCAGGTGATGCTCTTGCATCAGAAAATCTAAAAAGGATCCTGGGGTTTGATAAAATGTTGGCAAAGCAGGACCACACATAAGCGCATACATCTATGTCAGGAGCCAGGAAGTTCACATAAACACTTCATCTGGCAAGTGAATTTACCTTAGCAACCCCTGCAAAGTGGGGGGATATGAATACATAGATTTTGTTTGTTTCTTCAAATGTTACAATAACATAGGGTGTACGTCATTGTATTGTCTGAATTTACAGAGCAAATAGTGGTGTGAATCTCTGCTATATACATCAGTCTGGAAGATTTTGGAAACAACAGCAAGGTTGAAACAGGCATACCTGACTGAAGACAGTGATTAAAAGGAAGAATACATTACAAGTCAAGGAGACATACCAGTGGTGTTAGCGTCAGAAAAGAGAGAGAGAACATCGTGCGCTTTGTAGCTTCAGCGTAAGGTGAGGGATAGCCTAGTGCGCCACCAACAGCTTGATAGCAGTTGCAACACTTTACAGTTTGCAGTGTTATAGAAGGCCAACAACTACTCAATACAATAAATCCTATAATCTGTTTCCAGTATTTTGTGTTAGATATGGTAAATATCCTCACTATGGACAATGTTAAAATTTGTCTGCTTTGTGCTACAGGAAAGGGATCCACCATGGTTAAGTTGCAGTGGTTAGGGGAGGAGCCAGTCAGCTTCAGATGGTATTTTTGGACCTTGCTAATGCATGTGTCTTTGTACCTGATAATGTATGACCAAAGGCTTTTGATCCTGTAGGGTTCAAGAAGCACTTAATGCAGTTAGAACACACTCATGATATTCATGTGTGTTTTACCAGCCCATTCTCAAACTGAACTTGTAAATTACTTCTGCTTTTTCAGTGTTTTCAGCATGCGAGCATGAATCCAAAAGCCATCTCCCGATTCCACCTGGCAAGTGGTTCGATGGCGTCACTTGAGAACGCAGCCAGGCAGAACCAGCGTGTGCACATGAAACGCGGAAGAAAAAGCGTCATGTATAAACGCCGTGACTTTGTTTCTTAATCTGAACCACTGTGACGATCCACACTGGCTGCCATGTGTCCATGTTGGGTAAACATAACAACATGCTGCATGATCCCACCATGTGCGTTTGCTGCTACCACAGTGGTGGCATCACAGAGTGTAACAGCTGACGCAGAATACCTAAAACCTCGTAAGTAGAAGGTCACTGACAAAGCGGCACCATGTGATGAGTTAGGATGAGAATGTGTTGGTTTTACAACAACACAGAGACAGAAATCAAAACAGGGTGCACTTTTTCACACTCAGCTATCACTTTTGAACAGCAATTGTAAGCATATTTACAGAGTTGATGGTGAGGGCCATATGATGATGAGATGACAGATAATGCTGCTGCAGCTGCTGGATGGAATAAGATTACGGTAACTGGAAAAACACTGGGAAGATATGTACTGTAGTCATTGCTTTTAGGAAAAGTCAGTAGACAAATTTTTGTTTAATCAAGACGACTATTAGACTAAGACAAAAAAATGGCTGGACAGACAATTTCAGTTACTGTGAAATTGTTGAAACGGAAACTAAAGTGGAAGAAAATAAAAAAGGGAAAACATATTGTTGGAGGCCTGAGCAAAGTCATTTCAAACAAAAAGAAGAAAGAAGAGTGGCAGAGGGTAATTGACGCAGTAAATCGTGCATTCTCAGTAGCAAACACTGAAACACTGTACAGTGGTCTGACTTTTTTTTAAAAAAAGGCCCAAATCTAGCTTTATTAATGTTTCTGAAAGGTTGATATTGAAAAATCTTTCTCTTTGCTATTGTACTTCCCAGCATTTGCATGTTTGCATTACAGTAGACTCTCAACTTGACTGGTGTTTGAATGCTCACCCTGGATTATAGCACAAGGAATATTAACTTAACCTACATATTGATTAACGATATGTAATTTCTCTCACAACCCGGAGTGTCAAATGTGAGTAATTTACATTTTAAATTGTCTTTCATTCGTCTCTTTCATCTGTAAATGAAAACATTGCACTCAGTGTCAGCAACCTTCCAATGCAACCCCGACAACCTGCTTTAAACAGGTTATGTTCTCATTGATTGTTCACACACACAAGACAAAGCCCAGGAGTAAATCTCCCACACACAAGATAGCTGCAGCCAACTTTACATTTTAAGAGTGAAGAGCCAAATTAGCCTCGTACAAATACACTTTGTGGTTAGAATTCTTCACCTTAGAGCACAGACAGGACCTTTGCTCATATATCTTTGCAGAGAAGTTTGCATTTGCTTAAATGAAAGTGAGGTCAGAGACCTGTGAGGTGTAGTAAGAAATATGCTGACCACCAAATGAATTGCCAAGTCTGCAAGATTGCAAGCTCAGGGCCCTGATTTCTATTTGTGCCACTTTAAATGACTAATAGTCTCATGTAAAAGGCTAGCATGATGGGCTATATATTCAACAGCTACATAGTGCATTACAATGTATCTCATACATTTTGAAATAAAGCAGTTAACAAGAGAAATATGGACTTGAAGAGCTTTCAGTTTTAAAAATGCTAAATCATAAGGCTAATTTACAAATTATGCATTCTGTAATAAGGCAGTAAAATCAAATTTAAGTTGTAATAATGTATTTTAATTGTAGAAAGACAAATGTAAATAGTGCATATATGCATAATACATAAACCACAATCTACTGTTCAAAGAGAACGACACAAAAACTTTAAAAATACTTCTAACTGCATGCATGATAGGATGGGGTCAGTGAATGGTTGCAAAAACAAAGCAGTTGTGTTGTGGGACTATGAGACTGCAATTAATTTGGAACAAAATCCAAAAACTAAGAGGTTTTCACTTAATTGCACATGCATTATTCTAGTTTTAAAAGAGAGAAAGAAAGAAAAAAGAAAAGCATAATTCTGTCTGGAGAGATGTAAAAGACAGTCATACTTAATGAGAAACTCATAATGAGAAGTTTTTTCCCTCTGGGCAGATCAAAGTCATAAAGATTTGATTGCTTTTTAGCCTCTCCCCACAGTACCCTTCTGGTGTCATTATTTTTCTATGACACACAGAGTTTTTGGTATACAACACACTTTAACACACAAAGTGTTGAAGCCCTTATGTAGGGAAATGGAGATCACAGGAAACGAAGATGGTGGTCCAAACCCCTGCTGTTATTTCTTGTTAACTCCAGGCCAAACCTAAAATCTAAAGCTGCAGTTTAATAGAACTGAACACACAAGGGGACAGTGCGCTTTCCGAAAAGGCGCTGAAAGATCAAACTGAGGTCTTGTTACAACTTGATGATTACCAATTCAGGAGGCCTGGAGTTATACTTAAGCTGCTGTTGATTCAGCATTACTGTGTGGAGCAGCTTATCAAAGTCTTCCTATGGGCAGCCAAACCTGACAAGCTAATTCGGGGGCTTGTTCCAACTGCAGATAAATAGCCGATAGATAAACATTAAGGATACACTGGTACAAAAATTTTGCACTTCTGATTTGTACTTTGGTTTTAAGGACACATAGGGGAAAGCAACTGCAGATTTTTTTTCTCTAATTTTTAAAAATGTAAACATTGTTGTACTTTATATAAGACAAGCACAACAGAATGACTGAAATGTGTATCTGAAGTTTAAATCCTCTTTTCACTTCGCAAAATATGGTTGCATTTGATTAAATCAGCCTGTTTTCATCCCCAGGGCGTCAAATATGGCAGCTTAATTATTGGCTGTCAGTGTCTGATTCTCATACACAAGGCACCCTTTGGCGTCTGTATGAGACATACCAGGCTTTGCACTACCTCCAATGTAAATCCATCTGTGGCAATACGGAGGTCTGAGTAGGGTGAAAGCAAGTGGTCAAACTAACACAGGATTTTTCCCCAGGAAACTGTTTATGCCCTGTGTGAAACATTAAAGTTTTGTTGTTGTTTTTTTCAAACTAAATTATATTTTTAAAATTCCTGTATGTAATTCTGCAGAAAGACAGTTGATTGTCGAGTGTCCTTCCCATGACTTCAAATATGTACACTCTGGGTTGGTGGTTCAGTCCACCTACCAACCAAAAGCATCGGTATTTGACTATGTTTCTCCAGAGTTACATACAGCACCTTAAAAATCACATGACATAATCATTAAACCTTCAATAAGTTATGCAAAAACATATTTAACCCAACCCATTATCTTTTTTCAAAACCAAACCCAGTAGTTTTTTTGCCCAAACTAAAGCAGTTTGGGTAAAAAAAAAAAACTAAATTTCCTTTGAACAAGGAAGTTCATTTTGAAATACACAATGCATTAACAAGTGAAAATTGCCATGCCATCCCTGAGGATGAGGATCCCAAAAGGGATGCTTAAGGGGTTCCTAGAGTGACACGGTTTCAAGCATTATAGTGCCATAGACCAAGCTGCCATATCTGATGCGCTGGGAGTGAGAGCGTGTAGTTCTTGCTTTGGCAGAATCTGACTGGCAGTCTGATGCTGCTTGATTACAGTGGAGAGAGGGGATTTTCTTTCCAGGCTGTTTTTGCCTTGTTTAGTACTACACATGAACACTAGTAATATCATAGCAAGTGATTTAGCATGTTAACTTACCAGCCTATTACCTTTGGAAATTATATCCATATTGGACGATTTCAAACCTCACAAATTGTGTTCAGTGCCAGTGAGGAGCATTTCATACTGTACAACAGAGGATCACATTATATCACAGAAATGAAGTAATCTGCCATTTAAGTACCTACAATCATGATCTTATTTTAACCTTAGCCAAGTGTTTTCATCGCCTTACCCTAACCACATCTCAACCAATATATTTACCTAAAACTCTAACATTAACTATACCATTGCCATGTGCAATGTTTTGGCATTGGACATAAAAAAAACATTAAATCAACTAATGAACATATTCTGTCCTATATTTCACCATTCCAGCAGAATATCTGAATCCCTAAATGACAATCAAACCAGAATCTCATGCATCGAAAAATATCATACTGTACATTTTCTCTTCATACCTCCCTTTACTTTGATCCACTGGTGTCTCATTCTTGGAATCAGGATTACTTTGTATTACTACACTGGAGGTCTGACAAGGGACATATCCACGATGACACAGAGATTTCCCAGGCATCTGTTTCTATTCCCTCTCTTTCAGCCATGAACGTTCATGTGCCAAAGTCTTCAACCCTCCCTATCTCCCAGGCATTGGGCCTGAGAATTCAAAACAGTCTCACCAAAGCTCACCCACACGGCCTGGGTCACGCACACAGTAGCATGCCTTAGTGACAGATGGAGCTTGCACAGAGCGAGATGCCCTGATTGGATGCAGTATACAGGCCTGCTGTAAGCTATCCCACAAAGTACAGTTTGTGTGCCACAGTCCCCTGATGCAAATGAAAAGCAGCAAATGTGTTTTTCTTTGCTTAAAAGCAACGGTTGAGAGGTTACAGGCAGAAATGAGCCCTATCGTGCTGTTTCACATCGACTAAATCCACAAGAGAAGTGACAACTCACCCCATCACATCACAAGGATGTTTGTAAAATGGGATGCCTCAATGTTTAGTTTTTGATTGATTTTTTTGTCTGACTCTTAACTGTGCCTCAATCATCCCATATTTAGACATTGCTTAAGGAGTCCTGCTTCCACCACCACAGACTCACCTACTGAACTCCTTCAGCCAGTCCACTGCTGCCGCCTACAAGAACAACCCAAAGGCCAACAGCTTCTGAACTGCAGACAGCCCTTGCCTCCAGGACAACCAGCTCCACGTCTACAAGTCAATGCCTACGTAAGCTCACAACCCCGTATACACAACTCTATCATCAGTAATGTCACAACAAGTTCAGCGATAACTTTTTTTCCCACGGCTGCCACTATCTGCAATACCGCTGATAATGCCCTTGAGATTTTTGCAAATAAACCTGACATTACCAATGCCATTCTCCATATTGGCACAAATAATATGCATACTTTGTGAACCCGTTCAAAACACTGAAAAAATGTCAGAGTCACATCAGATCCTATTTACTCCAGCGGACGCTGTATTGGGCAGTTCACAGCAGGCTTCTGTCACCACAAATCTGGCTCTCATCAGCCTGAGCTGCCCATTGTGTTTCCTACACTGACAATTTCAAACTCATCTGGGAATGCAGGTAGTTATCTAGAAGTTATGGCACACATCCAACTCGGTTAGAGGCAAACTACTATCCACAAACATATCGTACTGTGTCACACACCCAGATGTTCCTCTACCAGGCAGCCAAAACATTTCTTAGACCCCCTCACCACCAAAGACAATGTTGACAAACTATGAAAGAAAATTTTAGTTAACTACAACAAAATACTCCTAACCTACAGCACTACCGGAGAGCAGTAAAATATGCAAGATTTTTAATTATGAATATTTAAGACATATAATTAAACATATAATTTAAAACACGCACACACACTCACAATCACACCTAAGGGCAATTTAAAATCACCAATCAACCTGAGCTGCATGTCTTTGGACTGTGGGAAGAAGCCAGAGAGAACCGACACAGACATGGAGAACACGGAGAACATGCAAACTCTGCACAGAAGGGCCCCACCCACGGACCGAACCCCGTTCCAACCGGGTTTTGAACCAGACCCTCTTGCTGTGAGGCAACAGTGCCAACCACAACGCCACCGTGCCGTCCTCAAATGTGACATTTCACAGTAAATGGTTACATGATTAATCAACAAATTATTCAGTCAATTAATTGATGATGGGATGTAAAATCTGTTGCTGCCCTAAGTAAGCAAACTATAACATATTTAGAGTTACGTATATGCCCCCTACAGATACACAGACAGACAGACAGAATAGATTTTTCTACATTGTCACTGAAGATCATAAATCCACCAAATATAAAACTGTTGTTATTTTTGGATAATCAAAACAAAGCATTCTTGTAACTTTGAATATTTGAAAATATAAAGCAGGTACAGGGAGAAAGCTTTTGATGTACTATCACATTATGCATTTTATTAAGCATGCCTAGTTTTAATATAACTGCAAAAGTTTATTTTACTTTCAACCTGATCCTCCCATCTGGTGGACGAGATGAAAAGACAGTGTCGACTTCATTTGCATGAGTCTCAAGTCTCAATGAGTCAGCTGCACAACTGAAAACAGCTGCACCTTTTTTTTCTTTGTTTTTGCACATTAAGAATTTGCGCCTTTTACAACATAACCAGGACTGTATGTATTGTTTGTATTGTTTTGTTTCAGCATTGTGAATTTTATTTTGTTTGCTTTGTCTTTTTTGTCCTTTCAACTGCTTTGATGAATGGACCAGAGAAATTGCTCCCTGCATAATGACTGGCATAATTCATTCTGTGACATCTTCTATTTTCTGCAATTCATTGTGGGAAGGATTCACTTTCAAGTAACAATGAAACTGCATTTTGAGTGCATCCTACCTCCATAATTTAAAGTTTATTATTTTACTGTTGAAATTAGATATTGTGGGACATGACAAGGGAAAGATATTGTACAATAGCTGAACACCAAATTGCAACAGAGGTGTTCAGAACCACAACAAAACAAATATTTAGTAACCTTTATCAACAGTAACCTTTTCAACAGTTGTTCTTTATAATTTAAGTGTTCCCAGTTGAAAGGTGCAGATGATAAACTACTTTTGGGGCTGAAGTCCCTCAAGCATTAAAATAGTACGGCTGTAACAATGCATCGCGAGGCAGCTAAAAATTGATTTTAAAAAATGAGATTTAAATCAGTGAGATGAAAAATTCGTATTGTGAAGCTAGTATTGTGAATCGTATCGAATCATGAGATGAGTGAATTGTTACGTCCCGATGAAAGAGTAAGCAATGTTTCACCACCAAAGACAGCAAAATAAATCATAAAACTAAATAAAAACATCAAACAAATTTAGAAACTTCCTTGAACTTGTACAAATTTAAATATCTCCACAAGCCTGTGATCTTCACTGGAATTTCTCTGCCAAATCATTTAAATTACACTGTGCCCCCTCCCCAAGAGTTTGCCACACGCACACCTCCCCCGGCATTTTGTTTTCCTGCTGCTCTTTGATCTTATAAATTACTCAAATTCTCTCACTGATGCTTTCATTCCCGTGAAAACAATTGAAATCTCACATTTTCATAAATGTTAGGACCTTATTTGCAAACTGCTGAGACACAGCTGCAAAAAGAGCGGTATGCAGACTGAGATGGATCATTTTTGTATACGTAAAGGTTCATGTGTCGCACATTATTTGAACCTCATTATTCTGCCAGTATAGCTATGAAAAACATGTACAGCTCTTCGTTATGTTTCAAAAATGCAAATGGAGCACTTTGTAGTGAAAAATGTCATATAATATGACCTGCCGCAGAGTAACTAAAAGGCTCCTCTGTGTAGGTCAAAGCAATTAACAATGAGTTTACCATCTGTTCATTAATGATACACAGAAACCTAAACTTATTGTATACTTAGGTACTCCTGACTTGTCATTAACTGATATTTTATTCGGGTTCTGTAAACACGACTTCATATTTTTCCCTCCTCCTGCAGGCGGAAAACAAATATCTATACAGTGAATATAGAGGTGTCACAGTGCAAACTGAACAATGGTAGTAAAATAAAGTTGCATGAAATGGTGAATCGTTTCTTACAGAAAGGTACTAAAATTATAAAGTTACGGTATGTCCATTTCAAACATACATGTCTCTGCCTGTATACTTCTATGTGTGCTTTATGAACGCACAAATACAGCCAGTAGATGGAAGTAGAGGCCAGAGTCGAAAGTTTCACACATCAACAAAGAGGCAGCGGTGGAGGAAGATGTAACAATGTACCTTTTACAAAAGCCAGCGTTGTATACTGCTGTGGTCTGTGAGACTATTAAATACATTGCGACATGTGGACGGAGAAGTCTTTATATCACCGATTTGTTCCATCGTGCCAATTGTTCCAATGTTTTTAAAATTCCTTCGTCATCTCCTATGTTCTGCCCTGATTCGCCCGTATCCATAATCTGACTGAAAAAATCCACAAAAATATACAAAATGAATGCAGAGTGCGGACAGAAGGTTCCGCAAGGTTACCGTGTCCGTATCTGTATCTAATTTTGAGCATTCATGAGCCCTATTGTTACAATGTTTTTTTAAATGCAGAATGATACAAACGATGTTTTCAAATTATTAGCAGTTTTCATTTTTTACAAACAAAACAAAAACTACTGTTTTTAAGTACCAGCCTAGTAGAAGGGATCTATTGTACATGACAATGTAGCCATGAATGATGTGCTTACCCTGAATGTCCCAGTAATAGTAACTTAAACCACATCAACAGCTGACTCCTCATAGATAGACATATAGATAGATAGACAGATAGACAGATAGATAGATAGATAGATAGATAGATAGATAGATAGATAGATAGATAGATATTTCTTCTCGAAATTCTCTCCACATTCTCCAAATAGGTGGATTAAACTGTAGAACGGGAAAGGAAATACATAGAGGAAAATAAAGGGATTTAAACTATATTTAAGTGCTTGCTCTGCATCTCAAGAGAGCTGTTTACTTCCTTTTAGTGCTTCTGAGATTATGGCACAGTGTGACCTGAGTGAGACATAAAAGAAATAAAAGGTTATGGATGAGCTATCCGGTGTAGTAATCTGAGGTCTGCAGGGGCATTCTCTCCTGATGTATTATGTGTTTCTCTTAGTTAAAACACTATGTTTCAGTCAAGAGGGAGTTCCAGTGGTCTGCAGTGACCAACCTTAATCTTTGTGTGTCTTCCCTGAAAGACTGAATGGAAATAAAAAGATCTTTGCGCTAAGGTTCTTAGACCAGATGCAACAGCTGCTGAATGCTGAGACTCCAGCTGAACATTGCGGGGGGGTGGGCAAGTTGATGATGGATGATGTTGATACGACCAAAACATCCTTACCTCACACCATCTACACTGATTCGTTTTCTTTTCAGCAAAATACAGTATCTCTGTCTATGAAACTTCTGTGTTTTTATCTCTAACTGGGAGATCAGCGTGCTGGTCAAAAAGAAAGCATTTAGAGTCCACCAGTCTACTCTGGACCAAAACCATCAGAATGATAAAGTGGCCTGACAGCCACTGAATAGGCTAGGATACACACCATCTTGCCATAGTGCAATCTTCATTGCCGGAGGTTGGCGAATGAGCAATAAAAAAGGAATCACTGTGGGAAGGAAAGTGGCCGGTCAGCATTTGAGACGTGCTCAACCATGTGCGGGGAGTCTTCTCACATGCAATCAAGACAAAATCGTGGATACAGGACAATGGGATGGCTCATCTCTCTTTCCTAGACATCTCAAGCGATATGGCAGGGACGACTGAAAGGTGGAGTTTTTGCTTTGTAAGGCAGACAGCTATTTCCCCCTTGCTTCACAGGAATGAAAAAAAAGAAGTTAAAAAAAAGCAGTGTACCTGCAGTACACAGTAGACGGATTGTAAAGGTAGGTGGGGGAAGGGGGCTGACTTGGAAGACTTTGCTGCGACATCAGGCAGCTCGGTAGAATGGATGGCCTTGAAAGAGCCGAGTTAACAGAAAACAGCCAGGGAGATGCATCATAGGGCTGTAGCTGGAGGACGTGTCTGTGCAGTGCCGTATCAGGGGGCCCGAACCATGATTGGCTCTGCCTGTTTTGTCATTTGTTAACTTCACTCCTCATCCCCCCAAAAAACACAGTCAGCCTCAGAGCAGCATGGATAATCTTGACAAGAACCTATCAGAGGCATCTGTTAACATGCAGCGTGCTGCTTTGTAATTTAATGTGACTGTTGTTGTTAGTGCAGTGAGCTGAGCAGCCTCCTCACAGCAGATACAGGGAGAGGGGGGAATACTCCTCAGCTCTTGCACTCTTCAAATTCAGTTGAAATAGTGCACTTTCTGCTTCGGGACAGTTTTCAGACTTCTAATTGGTTGCATTTACTGGTACCATTTTGCTTCCACAGTTGTAATCAATTCAACTGTGAAGCTTACAGACATGAAAAAATAAATTTTACACTACCAGAAGAATTAAACATCCTGTAAAAATTGTAAATGCATATCTTTAAGCACTATTAATTCAATATCCAGAAACATCTTACACATTTGTGGGGTAGCATGATTATTCATCTTGAGCACAGTAGCAAAACACGGATTCTTAAAGGAGAGAAAATTAACATGAAGGAAAACAGGTAGACTAGAGCAAAAGAAAGGTTTTCCCACACATTCATTTATTTGTGGCAGCCCACCACGATTAAAACATCTTCTCCCACATTTTGATTTTATCTTTTTGGAACTAGATCGTTCATTCGGAGTGCTATTACAATATGTATACCATTCAGTTACTCATTGCACTGCGATCTCGAAACGCAGAGCTTACTCTGGGCACAGACGGAGTTGCAGATCTCTTTGTAGTGTAGAGTGTTGTAAAAGTAAAACTTTAAACTTCATTGGCTGGGACTCCTAGTTTAATTTTACTCACTTTTGCTGCAGCTGCTCCTCTTAACCATCGAGCTGATTAGCTTTGATTGGACTGGCTGACCTATAATCCACCCTGTGACTCAAGCTCCTCAAACTACTGCTGAGAAAAAGAAAATTCATGATGAGTTCTGCTTGTACTGTATTCACAGATCTAAAAAAAACATCAGTTAAAGAGGGGACACAGAATGATAAAAAAGGACATACACACACACACACACACGCACGCACACACACTCACACACACACACACACAAAAGATAACAACCACCACCCTCTCCCGTCTTCAGGTATCATAGATTCGCATAGATTCTAATTCTGTTGGAAACACTGAAAAGACAAACATAAGTGCCCTAAAAAGGACAAGCATAGATCAGTGGCAGTAAGAGTAAAGCTTTGGTTTTAGATCTCAGGAATATTTTTTTTCAGCAATGGAAGTTGTGTTTTACCACAACGAGAGGCAGACCATTTCAACAACAGGACATATGAGAGGGCATTATCACCCTTAAATTATGTCCACTTAATGTAGATAACGATGATCAAGTATGTAGCTGTAAATTTAGAATGGCGCAACCATGTTCGGGAGACATACCTGTTGCTATAGTTACCTGTAGTGTAAAGGATATGTTTTCGTTGGTCTGTCTGAATGCAACACTCACATGCCAACATTTACATTGAAAGGGCTCCTGGTCTCTGTAATCATTGCCTCTGTCCATGCTGGCTGTGAAGTGATTGCATTCTACCGTGACTTCACTGCAAAAAATGGGGGCAAGATCTGCATTTCTTGTTCGTTGGAAATATGTACTTCAAAGTTCAGCTAAAGTGAATATGAGGTTTACATGGCCTGAGTTAGCTTGATCAAGTGGGTATCATTCAATACAAATACAAAGAGTAGTTTTAAATTACTTTAAAAGACACCCAATAAATTTAGCTGATTAAATACCACCATCTCTGCTATTGTGCAAAATCAGACTACCTTTAATCTCCCCGGTGCAGTGACTTAAAGGGACAGTTCCCCCAAAATTAAAAATATGTTCTTTTTTCCTCTTGCCTGTGGTGTTATTTGTCAATCTAGATTGTTTTGGTGTCAGTTGCTGACTGTTGCCTTTACTGGCATATAAGGCAACCAAATGGCACTCGGCTTGTGGTGCTCAAAGCACCAAAAATACTTGACAACTCAACAGCACTGTTTCTTTCCAGGAAATACACTGATGTTATATTTCTCCAGGCATAAACTTTCCATTCTGTTTATTACATTTACGCCCCAGTCAAGCACAAGACACAACCAACACAAGCAAGCCAATCAAAAAACAAGTTTTTCCTGTGGCTCTGTTATAATGAAAAATACATGTCAGCAAAATACACATTGTCAGCAGGTAATCAACTATTTTCAAAGACTTTATGAGAACTGTAGTAGGGCTGGGCAACATGGCGTAAAAATAAAATCTCCAATATTTGTCCCTCTTAAAAACAAACTACAAATTACACAAAAAAAATTGACCACAAGTTTTGTTCTCTCTAACATGTAGTTGTACAGATGAAGCAGGGCAAGTTCAGCAAAACACTTGCGGCTTGGTAGCACATACTAGGTGTTCAATAGTTTTCAGCATGTGGATAAACCAAGGCTAATCCGCTGTATATAAGGGGGCCGCATCTTTAGCGATTTGACTGCATCAGTAATAAATTGATGAACTTTATTTATTACCCAACCTGAAACTGTATTGTGATCTAGTTGCACTATTTACAACACCCTGGAGTTGTAGGTGTGTGTAAATAAAAGCAGAGGTGCTGAAAATAACCATAGATGCTTAGCAGATCCAGTCTGAGTAAAGAAATGTCAAAAGATCACTTTAATTCAATCATGATAAAATACCAACGAAATTCGCTTTTATCAAGCCATCTTTCAGAGCCACAGACAGAAATAGCAGATGTGAATAATGGAAGCATTCTGTTTGGCAAATTCGTCTTAAGCACACAAATACAGGAAGCTCAAAGAGCAGTGCTGCAAGAGAGAGATGAAATTAGTACTTGTGTGGACTTGTGAAAAAGGGGAAATGAAGGAGAGCAGGACACTCACTTGGGAGTAGTATATTGAGCTGGACCTCAAGGTGCACTGAAGATCAACCCCTGATTGACCCCAGGGGCTAATCACAATTTTAAAGCATCCCCATGCCCCATCTCGCAATGACCCTGAGGGCAGACTCACAGGCAACCTCTCAGGAAGGTGTCCCCACTGGACTCATTAGAAATGGATGCTGTGTTTCTGTCAGACATGCTGGACGTGAGGGTTTTGATCAGCTCTGCCAAAGGAGAGAATTTAGCAGCGGGCTTGCACCTTGATGTACAGAACTCGCTGTGGTGTCTCCTGACGTTATAGCAGGGAAGAGTAACCCCAAGTTCAATGCAAAGCTCCGTCCCCGGTGACTGCGCAATCTAGAGATGATTATTCTCTCTTTTTAGTGTTTAAGAAAAAGCATCTTCTCTCTCCCCTTGAAGGTTAATACTGTGGGTCATTTCATTCTCTGAAGAGGAAATTAAACACAGAGAGTAAGCCTTGAAATATCTGGGTGCACGGTTCCATTACTTATATCCCATAATACATCTTTGTATTTCATTATATCCTGTGCCTGCTTTCGTCCCAGTAAGCAGTCCAGGAGTCAAATACAAAGATAGCAGTTACTAAGCAAATGGGTCCCTATGCAATAGCTTTTCATTTTATTCTCCCCCCCTTTTTATTTTTCTCAGTCAACCAATTGCTGCACTCTGTGTGAGTGCATAAGAGCATCCTCTTTTTTTTTTCTTCCCTAAGGGATAAAAGTCACCTTCTCCAAATCTCATTGAACAAAAAGTCACACAGAAAATAAAAGCTAAACTCTATATTCCGCCTGCACACAGAGTTCAAGCTTAGAGAGAACAGGGTTGGCACTTTTTAGTTCTCTCTTTGTCAGCAGGAATAGAGAAAGAGAGGGAGAGAGAGACGGTGAGAGTGAGGAAGAGAGGGGCAGAGAGGGAGAAAGGAAAGCCAAGGCAAGTGTGTGAACCTTGAAAGAAAAAAAAAACAGCATTATTTTTCTAATTTACAAAAGAAGTACATGTATTCAGTTGGAAGCACTTGACTCACTACTTTTTAGACTCTATCTCCTTCAGTACTTCACTGCACTTCACTTACTGTATGTAACTCACTCAAAATCTCTGTCTCTCCTTCCTGCGCATTGTGCCTCAGCCAAGATGAAGGAGCAGAACAAGTGAATCAGGTCATTCTAAATCATAGATGAGACATGAGAGGCATGCAAAATTTCAATCTGACAGGGGAGCTGTAATAAGCCCCAACACAGGTAGGGCTGATGTGTTTCTATTGACAGGTATTTATTTCTCAAGGGCTTTGCTAAAAATGACCGTGCCCTTTTAGCAGAGCAAGCTGCTCTTGAGAAATCCTTGTAGTGGGAACTCATTATTGATTACAATGATTTAATGTAATTTATTACCATCAAAGGTGATTCTGTTCAATTGGTTTTTTTTAGGTCCCGTTAGTCACCGTTATTTGTTTTCTCATTTTCTTGGCTATAGCTCCCATAATGAAAGAAGCATCACATCACAGCGAGTCAAAGAAATGCCAACAGGCTCCATTTCAACTCAACCGAAAACAGGTGACACTGATATTTCACTCTTTCAATAGAGGCTGGGAGCAATCATTGGCCTGACCACTGTGTTGCCATGGAAACTCGTGTCTATGGTGTTGATTGACAACTGACACATTTTGAAGACTCACCTCTAAAATAAGAGGTACAGCGACTCATTCAGTCAAGCAGCAAGAGAGCATCGCATGGCAGATGTCAGCGAGCATGTACATACTCTACTATATTTCAGCAAGAAAAAAGAAATCTTATTTCTAATGCATGGCTGATGTATAAAACTGCCCAAGCCTGAATAATACTTTTCAATCCATTTATTTCCTTCTATTTTTTCCATAAGAACAATTCAGTAGCATGGCCTCGGCCAAGATTTTTCCATTAAAGTAGTTAGAAATATCTCGATGCATACCCCCTAATAAAAAAAGTATAGTAGAGTCTCTTTGCAACAGCTTTTATATGAAACCTAAAGCCATGGCTCACCTCTAACAAGTGTCTAAATCACAGACTGTGTAAATAATGGACATAGGTACGGTGGGTGATGTCACCCATTGGATTGTGGACTGCCTTTTTGGTGCCTTGAGTTTGGAATTTAAGACATCTCGGTGACCATATTTGGACGAGAGGTTGGCGCTGTGGAGCAGCATGGGGGGTACAGACTGAGAAGCTGAGGACACTATCTGCAAACACCTCAGCCTCATGTGGCCATTAGAGGAACTGCAGTTTTTTGCACCCACATTGGCTTCATTTGTCAGCCTTGGAGGTTGGCACTTGATCTAAATAGATCTGGATTTTGTTGTGCACAGTTTACTTGCATTGTATGTTTTATTATGTCTAACTTAAGTGTTTCACTTGCTCCTCCTACGGACAACAGATGGAAGCTGGAGCAATCCTTAATGTGCATGGACCATATGAGAACTAAAAGTGAGTATGATGCTTGCTTGTCTGGGAATGAAAACTGGGTGTAAAAGATTATAACAGGGTTAAGAAATGGAGGGTAGAAAAAAGAGCAAAGGTCACTCTGTTCATGTGTGTTTACATGAAGGAATATGTGCACATTTGTAAACATTTCTGCCATTATCAATAACAGAGTGTTACAGACATAGCCAAATATAAAATTCTTGGTAAGACAACAGCAGCGCATGAGTACCAGGTGTAAATTTACACTTCTCCAGACATGTATTATGCCACTGCATGAGGTAAATTGTCCCCCTCCTACAAGAGCACTTCCACATTCAGTCAGATAACACATGAATACTCTCTACAGTAATTTAAATGCCTTTAATTGTTTTAGTCTGCATCTGTCCTTGAGTGTATCCTCCTGTAGATGAGAGAATCAAATTCTCTCCTGTGCACTGTGTGAGTGGGATGGGAAAACAAACCACCACACACACAATTTTGGCCCCCTCCTTCTCCTTCTCCTTCTCCTCCTCCTTTCCACATGACCATAAAAGGATTCATTACTGACCAATTCTCCTGTCTGCTCATTTATCCAGAAAATCTGCTCATCATCTTGTGCTCGCCATTGACTCTGATTATATGCACAAACAATGTGTTTACAGTTCTAAATTTCCCCATAATGAGATGACACTAAGTACAATATTGTCCACCTAACGAGCTCGTAAAAGTAACATGCCAACAGTCTGGAGGCAGGATATAATTGATGGAAAAAGAACCGTAATTCGAGGGGCAGGAGACAGAGGAAGAGAGTGCATATGAGCTGAGTAGAAACAAATAAATTAAGCTTAAGAAGAGAGAAATAAAAAGTGCAAGTACAATACATAGGTAAAAATTTTGGATGGAATTAAATGCTGTACTCAAAAAACAACTGTGTAACCTTAAATGTTTATTACAGCAGTGTTTTCCAACTTATATTCAAACACATGCATGAGAGATAAAATGGATATTTTTTCTCGTTTCTTTTGTTTCCCCTTTTTTTCCTGTTCTGCTATTGACGGTTAATTAAAAATATGTTGGTTAAATAAGGGTTGGATCTCATTTTCTTCAGCCTACATATACATTGTAATTCTACAATGGAAAAAAATAGCACAGTGAGTTTTTCGCTTACAAAGAAATGGGTGCTTTAAGCATTTGTATCCGATTTGAAATCGACTACTAGCATGTGCCTACAAAACTTACCAGAAGTCTAACATAATGCAGAAAATGTTACTAAAGATGACACATTCCAATGTGTGCCATGGTAGATGGATCATAAAGAAAGTTGTAAACAAATTTTGGATGATCAACAAACTACATTTTTTTCTTATTTCTGTGAAAATTATTGATGGAACTAACATTTTGCAGACACTTCATCAAAGACTTACCCTGAAACTGCAAAACTTACTCATGAATTAGTCTAGAATCTCTCAGTTTATTTTATAGAGGTGTAAAAAAAGTACATCTATATATATGTATAGGTACACTGGATACACTTGACAATTGCGATATAATTTTGTGAAACTGTATTGAAACAAAATCTAGTTCCAATTAAAAATTTACATGCTACGATCTACGGCAGTGGTTCATTTTGTGCTATGTTTGAACCCCTAACTGCTCAATCCTTCAGTCCTGTAATCTGTCCTGCTCCAAGGTTACAACATATCGCTAGCTTAAACACAATAAACACAGGCCCATGAAACAGTCACAAAGGGCGCACAGCAGTGGCAGTTTTTCCAAAATTAAATTTATAAAAATTACAACATACCCCCAGATTCTTACAAATACACTGTCGAATTATCTTTGATTTTTAAGGTACGTTATCAATAGGAAAGTAACATGGCCTAGCCCTTAACGACCATAATAAGGCCTCAGTGACGGAAAAATATGAACAGAATACTGCGTACTGATGAGCTGGTACTTGATGAGTTGATATATTAAACCTTTGCAAAATCCTGTTAGAAGTAAGGCCTGTTAGAAGTAACACTTCCACCCTCTCAAAAAAGCTTCAAGTGCAGGTGATTGTTCTTGTAGCAAAAATATACTGTCCAGTTGGTTCAGTGCTGATGCATAGCAGCTTCAACAGAAAGTTCCACATCAGCTGCAGCCATGGTTGTTATGACAGTGCTTCAGTGGCACTTCTCTTTTTACACCTTTATCTGAAACACGCCCCGCATTAAGTGAAATTTTGTGATTGGCTCGGCAGGTCTCTGGCTGCTGGAAATCTGTCCAAAGCAGAGGGAGTTGCTTCTGCCAGAGCAAATAAAAAATGAGCTCCCAGATTTGTCTGCTTCCCTCGATATAAAAGCCCATAAAACTACTTTGAATTTATTTCTGAAATGTACCTTTGTACTGTATAACTTTGCTCAGTATTCAGTCGTTTTTCAATTCCACCTTTAATACGTCAACTCTTCATAGTGGAGTGTCACTGACATTTGAATGCATTTCTGGAAGCAGTTGTTTTCCACAAATAGAAAGGAGAGCTGTGGAATAAAGCTTCAAGCGGAAGTGCAAACCTGGAGTTTGTAAGAGGATAAAGAGGGTAGAGGATTTACTCCACCTCTCTCCTCTCATCTTTTTGACTCTTTTTTTTTTCTCCCTCGCTGCCTGCATGGGCTTATTGACCCCTGAACAACAAAGGAGTTAACAGCAAGGAACAATTATAGCCACACACACACAAATGACAGATATACAGATAAAGAAAGCATCCATGCATTATGTTTCATCTTAATTTAGCCTCTATCTCAACACTGTAGATCTACCCCCTGTTCCGAATCATTTCCTTACCACCACCCTGATTCACTGAACCCTGTCTCGTATTTCCACTGGTTGATGGGTTAATCCCCCCTGACCCCCCACCCTGATATTCTCAGTCTTATCTGGTCACCCAGGTGTATAAGATAGGGCCCACTGTGCAGTGGTCCGTTTGTAATGGCAGTCCGTGTTGTGTGCTCAGTCACCCCGCTGTTTCACAGATGCTGTGCTTTATCTGAGGCAGACTGTGGTTATTATAGAGTGGGAGGCTGTAAGAGACACTGGTCCCCTGGGTAAATGTATACTGTGCGAGTGGATAAAGTCCATGATTAACACACCTTGTGCCATTGTGAAACCTCTGCACGTGTCCATTTAGGTGCATGCCTACACACCTCACACACACTTTGAAGACAGACTATAACCCTAAAATGTCATGCAGCATCACAGCAGCAGAAGCAGGAAATTTGATGTGCAATCATGTGAATGATCCAAATTGATTCATTCCTTTAACACTACATAGGAAATCAATGACATGCAATATGATGCACATACACCTATGTCCATCGACACAGGGATCTGTTAACATTATGTTTTCACTTACCATGCTCAGTCAATAAGTGTCTCATGGCTGAGAGGATAATATGATTGTCATCTGGATTCACACATACATATCTAGAGCGACTGCTGCACAGCTGTCACAGATAAGAGGTCAAAAAACAAGCATCTGCTTCAAGCTATTACTTAACGTAGCTGAGACACTTAACTTTGAGTTGCCCGATTTAGCCTTCATTAGCAGTATATGAACATTTGATAAATTGCTTATAACACTTAAATTGCTTATAACTTTAATGTAGCTGTGTGCAATGGTGTAGGTTTCATTTCAACATTGGGGATGATTTTCTGCATCAATAAAGGTGCAAATTCTTCAATTTTATCAAAATTATATGATGCACATGCTCCAAATGTGTGTCCTGCATTACCACCCCCACCAATGTTTATTAATATATTTGGCACAAATTTCACCGCATGAGAAGGCTGTATATATGAATATGAATATGAGAACATTGCTGTAAAAGTATAAAATATGTCATGACAGGAGAAATTACAATTGCTGACAAATATTATGGATTAATAAACACTTACAAATTTTCTTATAGTTGCTTATAACTACATTACAGTGTTATGAACCATTCATTAATGTTTGCAATACTGCTTATGAATATTAAATTAGAGAAACTTCAATTACCAACGTAGCTTTTCTTTAAATTGTATACTCAAAGCACAAAGGTTACTGCTATATTTCTGCTCTTTCATTGGTCACACAATGACAGCTTGTCTAGTTAAGTGAGAGAGAGTTAAGGTCTTTAGGCTCCAGTTCGCAAACAAAAAAGGAATGTGATGCCTGCCTCCTGAGGGAAAGAAAAAAATGATAGCGTTTTCTTTCTGCAGAGGTTGGAGTACACACTGACACTCGCTTACAATCACAAATACACGCACTGTACAGTGCACAAGCTCACTGTAGTCAGCGAGCACATACAGTACCTAGATACACAGCTATGCACAGATAAATCCATCATGTTGAGCTATTATGCTGCTAGCTGTATTGGGGAGAATCGCACAGCCCATCCCTCACCTGTGCTTTTTATTTCCTTCTAAAAATAAGCAGACGAATAAATAAGTCTGAGCTCTAAGAGACTTTAGGAATTGGAGAAGCTTGGCGAGTTTGGACCGACAGATTTGAAGTCTCATCGGCTCAGTGGGTCAATTTGATTTTAAATGCGGTTTGTTTGTCATTCCTTTCCGCTATATTTGAAGAGCACTGCGTGACCCTGTGAGGATAAATCGAATGAAGTAAGGTGATATGACAAACGCTATTCAATTCAAAGGACTTATGTTCGAGACCTGATAAAAATTCATGCTTAGATGTGCCCTCAAGTGTTGTGATTGGCTAATGCCGTGTGGGAGTGCGTCTCCACGTCAACAGGATCCTGGTTTTGGTTGATAGGGAGAACAAGCCTGGCAGCTAATCTTCCTCATTCCATGCTCACCTCTTTAAATGGGAAGCAGTAAAAGAAAAAGATATCATATTAAGTTCATGTACATTGTCAGTCCCCCTTGTCTACTTCTTTCTCTACCTCTGTGAATACATTTTTTCTGTTCATTTATGGTTATGTGTCTACCTTTGTGCAAGGCTGTAGGTTTCATGACAATATTTAGGGGGCAACGTATGAAACAGGAAGTTGTGGGTCCTCCACCAGAAAATTTTGAACATCAAACAGTTAATTTCCTGCATTGTGGTTATTTTTATGCACCAATTTGTGGCTTTCTCTTTCAAGTTACGATGTTAGTGTCTTTGATTCTGTCCAAATAAGAGTTTACTGCTACTTTCATGTTTCTGTTGGGAGAGACAAATTCACATCAATGCCTTTGTGCATATGTTGTATGTAGCTGGATGTGCTTAAAGGAGTATTCTTCTCTGCAGTAGAAAGACACAAATACTTCACAAATTGATTCTATATAACTAGAAAAAAAGGATGCTTTTGCTAAAGAGGTAGAAAACCTACAACTACCAGAATGCAGTGCACATGAAACAATGGCTGTTGGCAATGTCATATTACAGTAAAACAGTAAGCTAAAACAAGTTTCAGAAAACATTTGAGGCGAGACATATATAAATGAGTCACAAAATCTTGGTTTATGTTTGATCGGTGCTTCTTGGTTTTACCATTTTATCTCTGTTATGGCACTATGGCACCCACTTCCTTTTCACAAACTTGTGCTATTACAGCTAAACAGGGCATTTAAAATGTTTCTATTAACTTTTTTTAGGAGATAAATAAGCTGTGCAGTAACAGAAACAGCTGTGCAGTAACAGAAAGTGAGAGACACTCTTGATCAGCTGTATACTTTTTGTCTATGCTGTTGGAGGATCAGGTGGCAGGCAGTACAGAAATGCGGAAGTACAACCTGTAGTTCCAGCAACAGCCACTTGGGGAGAAGGGATAGCTAGACACTGGTTAGATGAAGGGAAGTGAAATGTAGTTCATCTACACAAACTACCCATATTGTTTTGATTCAAAGCTGGTTGAAAAATGACGAAATATCCCTTTGAGTGAATGCTTGCTTAACATATGCATGGAAATGCTGCTACTGTGTTGCTAAAAAACAGCCCATTTTGTTGTCTGTTGATCTTGAACAATAGTCTTGTTTGTCACTCCATCCACTGTTTCCCTCCACCTCCCGATCACAAAGTCAGCTCAGGTAATCAGTCAGAACTATGTCACTTCAGAAACATTGATATGGTATATATGAACTGTAAAAATGGAACATAAACATTGTTTTCAGAAATGTACAATGCTAAAAAATAATTCTAATGACTGAGCTGTAGTTATAGTCTTTTTTTTCTTAAAGTTTATCTTTTCATTTGATAGGCCATTACTCTTAGGCTTATTTACACAAACAACAGCTACTTCACTGTGTGCTGAAGCAGCATATTATCCGGATGTTTCTATGGTAAAAATATGCAAGAGCACTGATGCTTGACTTATAAGTACAAAGATGAAGGTTATTAATATTATTCGCGTTGCCACACACAAGCTGATTTCTTGGTTGTTGGTCTGGAAGCTGATTTCTAAATATGAATTAACCCAACTATGCAATATACAATACATATTTTACTGATAACATGATTTGGAATAATTAGGTTGTCACACAATAATAGCCCCGTGTGACCAAAAAACAATGGATTGACTTACAGTGTAACTAATCAAATGACTTTCCACTGTGACTGTGTTGTGGGTGAATAATGCATCAGTAAACACAAAAAACACTCCTGGTACGAAGTAATAATGTTATAAACACATAAAAATACAAACATCCTAATAGTGTTTCTTTGGTGATATATTGACAGAAATTGAGCTGATTTTGACTCAGGGAGCAAACAAATTTAAAATAAACTTGATTGTTCTTCTGGAGTTCTTACTGCCATATGTGACAAAAAAGCCACCATATGGAAAGTACATCGCTAAATCAGCAAAGTATTTGCAAATACTGATCCAAGCGTCAAAATGTGTCTGTAAGAGAAGAAGAGAGAGTCTGTGGTGGATCTGGTTTCATAACCCATGCAAGGTCGAGGAAGCATCTATCGAAGAATTCTCCCACCTCCACCGCCTCATTTCGTGACCCCCTCACCCACCTTTGAAAGGAGAGCTTTCCTTGCATAAAAGCAGCAGCCTCCAAGCAGCAACTCTGTTTATTCCTCCATTTTTCTTTCTTTCCTTCACTTCCTCACCCTGCTTCCCCTGATACCAAGCCCCATGAAATCTACACAGCTTTCAAATTAAATGTGAATGAAGGGTATGTTTCCTTAGGATTGCATGGCATGATGGTTAAAATCCCATAGTAAATATGACTTTGGAACCAACAGTATCTCTCAGGCTGTAAGCTGGGGAATATTCTGCACTCTTGCACTTCATACAACCTCTTCACAAAATCTCATCCCTTCCCGAGGCTTATAGAGGGTGTCAGTAGACCTCTCCGTCTCAACAGTCCTAATATATATGGGGAATGATGGGAAATGGTGCAATTTGCACTAATAATATTAGTGCAGCTACATGTTTGGATGACAAATTTTACATTAATATCAAAGTGCCTGCATATTTTGTGCTACAGAATTGAGAATAAGCAATTGTGATTACCCCAGTATTTGAGTTTTACTAGAGTACTTACTTAAACTGAGCTTTAGCTGCAATTTAAGACAAAGTCCAACATTCTTTTTGTTGTCTTACGAGTCCATGTTGTCTGGGCACTTAGTGGCTTTATTGTACTTTAAGATCAGTGACAGTTGTTGGGTGCAATTAACATATTCACAAACTCTGTAGACTTAAAAATGTACCGTAATGCGATAAGTAAGAGTTTACTTGTTGATTTATTGCATTCAGAGAAATCTGTTCAGCATGTGTCGTCCAAGACTTATGTGTTAGACTCAGAAGTGCTGGACAAACTGAAAAGTTGGAGACAACCTGCATCACTTCACAAAGACGCAGTATTGGAAAGATTCTTGTTGCCATGTTTTGGCAGATTGATTGTTAGGAACATAATGAGCAAACAAACGGACAGCAGAGAAGATCATTCTTCGGGATGGTTGTGAAAAGTTTCGATGGACTGATGGACAACTTGTAATTATTTTGATTAAGTGTAAAAGACATGTATTTACAGAAAGCTGATCACAGCATCTGTTATCTGTTTTCAAAGCTACTTTCTTCAAGCCTACAGAGGCCTACAGGGTGTAGAACTGTTTGACATTTGAAAGACTTTAGGCTCATTTCAATCATCTAATCTTTTGGGATATGTTTACACTTACGAGCAGAACATCTTTGACTGGTTTCATTCTGTGTGATGCAGTCCAGTGACAGTATTGATTAGAGTTTATTAAGTTTGGGTATCTGAATGGGGGTTGGTCAGCATTGCGCAGAGGAGGCCAAATGCTATGGGAAATGCTGCAAAGTGTTTTATTTCTTATGATAAAAGAAAGGTGTGACATTTAGCACCTAATGATTATTTTTTTATTGATTAATCTATCCATTATTTTTCTGAATTGATCTAACTATTATTTTTTATTACTCAATAAATATAACAACGTATTTACTGAAAACAACATTTTAAAACTTGTCATACACTGCAGGGCATTATTCCCCAAATATAAAAAATAAGGAAGACCCGGAAACACACCACTCAGGCCACACAGGGTTTTTTTGAATGGGGGTCTTCATGAGACAGTCGCTAAAACTGAGTCTCTCATAGAGAAAGGGGGAATACAGATGTCCAGCACAGACAGCAAGGAATTTTTTTTTTTTCTTTTTACATCATGCAAACATGTTCTGGTATTGACTCAAAATGTAAGTATTAACCTAAAATTGAGCAAGAGAGGTCCTGATAAGTGTCTTGGTACATGTAAGTTTAACTCAGAAATAAATAAAACAGTAACAGAAATCAGCTCAATCATGTAGGAAAAAATAAATCAATCAATCAATAAATCTCATAAAATTATTATCACATCATCTTCTTTGTGTACACTGGTATGATCCAGTTCAATGCCCTAAACATGTCATATTTACTGTAGCTTGAGGTTGTAGCTGCATTAATGATATGTTCCTTTTTATGTACTCATGTATGTTATAGCTTCTGGTGGCGCTGCTCTGCTTGCGACCCCCACTCACAGTCTTAACATGTTAAGCTATTGTTAACGTGTGCGTATGTATGACGTCTATATATATATGTGTGTGTGTGTGTGTGTGTGTGTGTGTGTGTGTGTATGTTTTATGATGCAGCTGCTTTGAGTCAAAAGCTTGTGTGGAATATATGTATACCTTACCTTGCCTTATAGCTTGAATATTTTGTAGCTGCAAGTCAATCTCAGACCATCAAGTTGAAAGTCTCACAGCCTAACGCCTTGGGGGTCAGCAGTGCACCAGGAGATTAGGTACAAGGTCGGGTTTAAGGATCGTTAGCCAATTAACTTATCATTCCCATGCCTGAGAAACACGACAAGAACAGGCTACATCGATTTTCTTTGGTTTGATGTTCTCTATCTCTTCCTCCATCCTTCGTTTCCTGTCCCTCTCACTGCCCTCGCCATCTCTCTTTAGGCGGATCTAACACTATGTCCTGCACTTCTACTTCTCATTGACAGGGCTTCCTGATAGCACCAGCTGACAACTCTGTAAAGGGCTTTCAGGTGAGGTTCCTGTACAGTTGGTCATCTGTGTGAAAGTGTTAACTTATGCTGTCCCAAACTCCAGCTCTGCGCAACCTTTTCAGATCACCAACATGCAGACAGCTTGAAAAAAAAAAAAAAAAAAAAAAACCAAAAGTGGAAAAAAAACAAAAGCCAGAGCCCATTTGCCTCTGATGTGCACCAGTACAACGCTGGCAGTTGGTGCTAATTGCACAGATTATGTCTGTGTTGGATGTTCTAGAATTTGTGTGGCTTAAGTACAGAGACAAATTGCTTTTTATTAGGTTAAGGGAACACATGCATTTACCATTTAATTAATGCATGTGTTCCAGAACTCATACATGCACAGGCATAAATGCACACACACACAAGCTGCTACCTTATCCAACATTTGTCCTTGTGTTATTTTCTGTAAGTGCTATGCATGCAGCTGTCTGAGGATGCACACAAAAAATCCTGTAGCTCTCTCTTCTGTCTCTCTACGGAACTCTGTGTACTGCAGGACACATATGGCAGCAGATTGGCCATAAAAAGAGACAAAACCAAATACTCTGTCACACATGCTCTGAAATATTCTGCTTCTCAACTAAAGCACTCTCTCCCCATGTATGGTCTATTCAGTCCGGTGTTAACATGACTTGTGTCCACACATGTACGCCTCCACATACACGCACCGGAAATCAATACACATCAAATAATGTAACACTCTCAGCTAGGAAAAAGGTAGCACACCGCCATTCATCTGACACTATTAAGAGAACAATCTTTTGAATCTCACAGCCACAATGGGGCTTATACCAGGTGTCTTGCCATAGCCCATGTCTCATCAAATGGTTTCTTCACCTCTCAAGCTTCAAGCAAAATTACCTTGAATTAAATTTTCTCTCTGGATAATAACAGAGAAGTTGACATGCTGCTAACATATAAATGAAAATTATATTCTGAAGATACTGTGCTGTTGTTGCTATGTCTTTGCAAGACATAGTTGTTATTCCCAACAGATGCATTGTTTCCTAATGCAGTGCAGCAGTGCTATTCTTAACTTGCAATGACAGTGTTGTCAAGTCCACACGAGCTCATTAGTTCATTATTAAATCTAGTTTCTAAAAATGACTGAGCTTCTACACGCAGTATTCATCACACTCCAAATCATTAATACCTGCAGTGTTACTTCAGTCAACACAATAAAATAGCCTGATACCTCCCATTCAGTGTAAAAGCACACCTTTTACAGCGAAAATGTCCGGAGCAAACAGTGTCCCTCACACTGCTACTGATTCAAGCAGGAATTGGATACCTTTGTACATATGCAATACATGTAAAATGGATGAGTTCTTTGGATTATGTGTTATTTCAGAAGGGGTATCAGACTTGTAATGTCACACTGAGGATGTGAGGATGTTTGCTTCTTCTCCAAAGACCACAGTGACCCCTGCTGGATGGGTCAAAATGCTAAATTGCAGTGAACTTTGAGCTGTGATTAAAAAATTAATTAATAAATAAATAAATAAAAAAATAAATGAAAGAGTGAGACAGAGAGAAAGGCAGATCTGGAGTAATTTGGATGTTTGTTCACTGAAAGCAAATTATCTCTGTGAGGGTGAGTAGGGTCAAATATACTTTATTGGACAACAGTAAACTTCACTTAATATGTTCTATTGATTAGGGATAATGTAATACATTCACTGCTGACATTTGGTGTACCTTTTGTGTGTGTTTGAGTGAGTGAGAGAGATAAATTGATCCTTATTTTAGTGTCTTTGGGAAAGGAGAGTGAGGGAAAGGCAGCATGTTGGACAAATATGATGTCATGGTCAATTATTTACTTTCACCAGTTTAGCTCTCACACTGTCTCTCACACATTATTTTGAATTGTGCTCTCTTGTCATATACAGAGCACTAAAATGTACAAAAAATAGGAATAAAATTCAGAAATCAGCGATGCCAAACTGTACAGGAATTGTATCGTGAAATGTTAACTATCAATTTTACATAAACCTAGTACAGCTTGTCTGCAATCACATGACAATTATGATACACAAAATTAAGATTTAGGGCAGGAGTTGATAAATGCATATACTGTGTGAACTTGATATAGATAAAAGTGGCAACATAAAAGGGTTGGATGAACCTAGGGGCCGCAGGTTTAGTCAGAAAATTGAAACCTATTTTGGATGCGATTCATAAGAAATGAACAAAATTTATTTATTTATTTTTAGCACCTTGACTGATTTGCCTGTTGTGGAAATGATCCTCATTAAGGCTGCCCCATCAAAGACGGAGGCTTGAATCATCAGTCAGAGATCCTCAGTCAGCTGAGATTGCTTCAAGTCTCAAACTACTACTACAGAAGCAGAGAAAGACAAAGTAGTGAGAAGTGGCCATTGTTTTTTCCCAATTTGATTGATTGGAACAGCCGTAAAGAGCACAAGTCATAGGTATTTGTGCAGAGCTGGTAGTCTTTGCCTCCAATAAGCTACAGGGACTCCATGTTAGCTCCCAATGAACTCAAATGAGCTTTAATGATAAACATATTGAAATCACAATTGAAACATCAAACTCTGTTTATCCTTCAAACCAGTCTTCTTACAAAGAAATAAAACGGCAGAGGAATACAAATCGTATTTCTTGAAGCTAGAAATGATTCATATGCAGCAATAGTGTGAAAGTGAGCAGCACATCCTATCACTACATTATTCAAATGACTGACAGGGCCTAAAAAATTGACAGCAAAGAGCAGCTTGATCAAATGTGATCTGACTTGTCGCTAAATGTGTAATTGTGGCATCTATCAGGGCGAGGAGGAAGAGGAAACTGTCAGTGGATGTCTCCCCCATGGGAGGGCTAATGGATTTACAGTACTGCCTGACAGATTCTAGAGACCTTACATCATGTTTTTCAAATATGTATTTTTTCTCATTTATTTTGAAAGTGAAAGCTCAGGCTTGGCAGTCAAGCATGAAATGAGTCAAATATTTTTGCCTTCTGGCTTCGTTCAGATTTCTCTAAATGAATAATTTTTATATTTACTTTTTTTCTTTTTCAGTGTTTCTTAATTTATGATTTTTTTTTTTGAATAAGGTAGCGACAGGGAAGTAAGCTCTGCTGTCTTCATATTTCTCTAATGCACAGTAATCTAAACCTATTTTCTCGCTTACTCATCCAACAGATTACATTACATTAGGGCACAGAGAGTGCCATTGGTGAGATAAACACATTTCCAATCAAAGCATCACTTCATAACATAGTGGAGTGTACGTGTTTGCACTAGCTGAACATCATGCACTGTTGACTAAACACCAAGACGAGGTTTCAGGTGAGCAGGTTCACCAGCTGGAATCAAATTAACATTCAGATCACTCAGCTCATTACTATAATTTTCATGTGGCTTCAGATGAGGATCAATTATGGGGGCAGGACAACTGCCCATTACAAAGCTAGCATGCTTATCTTCTCACTTTGAGCCAGGGGCTTTCAAATGAACACAATGTAAATGAGCACACAAGAGAAGCCCCCAAATACTCATTATCTCACATTCACAAGCAATGTGCCATTGGATATTGACTACATTATTCTCCCTGCAGGGTCTCCAAAAGGTTATTTGGCTAGTAGTCTCTAACATTCCTTTTAGAAAGAACACAAAAAAAGATCCCACAACTGCCTCACTAATTGGGTTGTGTGTTTGTGCATTGTCAGATAATATCTCTGAATAATGACTTTCTGATGGAACAACCAACAACATAACAAACACGGAGTGAGTGGAGAATGGTCCGGATGACAAGAGCGGAAAATCAAAATGTGTTCTCAACGAGCAGCCCCTTTATGCCTGATGTTGTTGTTTGACCCCACGGAGCGCAGCATCCTTTACGCCTCCTGCTGAGAAACTGAGCAAGCTTAAGTGCAGTGTGTTGTCTTTGAGCGGCGGCGACTTTGTTGTGCAGGTCGTTTGCTTTCTTCTAAAATGGCTGCACTAATGAACTCTGGGAAAAGCTGAACGTCATTTAAAAACACCATAGTAGTCATTTTGTGCTCTTGAGCAGCACTTCAATGATGTCTTTGTCTAGGATAGGGTCTGCATGCCATTATTCAACATGATCTAAATTTAAATCTACAATGTTTCTGTGCGACATTTCTGTCTGGAAAGGGTTGGACATGTTGGTATCTTGAAAAACTTTTATTTGTTTTGACATGTGGCTTTTTTGAGTAAGAAATCACCCGGTGAAGCTAGTTATCACCAACTTTACTGAAGAGTCTGTCATATTTCAACTTTCATTCAAAGAAGTTGAAAGTGGTTTTTTTTTAAATACTGTATTTGACATTTTAAGTGGCATCTAACATATGCTTTGCTGTCAACCACTTTACAGACAGACCTTACTTATCATTAAACAGATTTTAAAACGCTCACTTCATAGCTGTATGTCATTATGTTGTAATTAAATATTTAAGTTGTTCACTTTTGTCACCATAGAGTGATTCGTCTGGTCTTAGGCTCTTATCCTACTTGTGGGAGGGAAAAATTCATTGCATTCATTTTTGCGGGGGACTGATAGATTGTGCTCACCTTCAAATTGCAAGCATTATTTATCTTTTTTGTCTTGCACAATCCATTTTCATCAAACAGTTCTCCCATGTAATTTGCTACCATGTATCCTTCAATCAAGAGAGCATGGCTTAATGAGACACTTACAATGAGGACAGATGTAATTCACACCCTCGGACTGTATTTATTGGACGGTTGTGTCTCCTTTCATCCTAACTGGGAGCGATGAGATGCTCACTCATCCGTCTTTATAGGAAGAAAAAAAAAACAGCATCACTGCAGCATTAAATATTTTTTAACATCCTATCAGAATGCACCAGCTGCTGAATAACATAGCCTGTGAGGTACATTGCAGTTTAATAAGCATCCCTGTTGTTCAGGCCAGATAGAGTATACTTTTTATATCTAAGCACCAGAACATTCAGTTTAGAAAAGCATTTCTTGAATAGGAGGTATATTAGTAAGAAAAAAAGCATTTACAGTGATAGTGATGCACTTTTTTTTGCCCCCGCCACAACCGTCCTCTGGATTATGCATTATCAAAACGCAGTTGTTCCCAACCTGCTTGACCCCTTATTACCGGCTGCAGTAGTTCAAAAGGAGCAAGGTCTCCTTCGGAGATTATTTCATTCAAAAGCTTTAATGGGTTCCCATTCATTTCAAGAAAGAATTTTCCAGGAATTTTCCAGGACATTGTCAGTAAGCTGAAATGACAGACAGGGACCTGGCCATACACATATGTTTTCCCCTATATAATAAAGCCATGATTTGAAAGACACGTAGTCTATCTATAAATCATCCTTTCGAAATTACAACCAACTGCTCATTGAATAATGCAAACACATGATAAAAACTGGAATGTAATTCATTCTGTTACCAAATCAGCAGTGACTTATCAGGCATCTCCTCATCTCTACCAAGCCTTTTAGCATCTTTCAGTACATTGTTTTGTCATTTTTGGCCCGCAATTCAACTGTTTTGGTTCATTGTCATTGCTCTCACCAATCTCCTCTCCAGCCACAGCAGGCACCTGCCTATCACCAAATGGCAAATTTGGTGATAGGCACAGTTTGGGATTGACATAGTGTAACATTTAGCTGTTAAAGAGGACGATATATTTCTCAGGAGCTGGTGAAAAGCTAAATATTAAATACCTGAGATGTGACTTCAATTGAATGCTGATGTTGTCCCATTTCTGCAGACACTTTCTAATATGTTTGCTTTTAGCACCTTTATAAGACCATAACATGTCAAACAAATGACTTATGTTCAGCTACATGTAGAGTTCTGCCACCAAGTGGCCAAAGAAGAAACTGATTGATGTTGCTTCAATCCTCTCTCTGGGGGCTCCTGACCCCTAGGCTGGGAGGCTGTGTCATAACACTTTATGTGGTAAATAACTCTGTTTTATTGTAAAGCTGTTAGTCACACCTGGTTTCACTGGAAAAACCTTGTAAACACAGATTCCATTTCCAGGCTGGTGCGATGTGATGACATGTTTTAGGGATGGCCTTTGACAACCCAAAGAAATGATCAGGGTATCAATCTTAATCAATACTCTAGTTTTAACTGTGTCCCCACGTGTTACTTTATACCTTGTTCTATCTAAAATTATAAAAAATTAAATATAAAAAAGTGCCATTTATAAGCAGCATATATCATACATGTCTAAATATTTTGTTATATCAAAACAAAGCAGCAGGTTTTTGCAAAAAAAAATCCTCGTAATTTCTCTGGCCTTCCACTTCATCTTATCATCATGTGCTTATCACGCCATCCTTTTTGCACTCCACACTCTCCTGCAATCATTTACACAGCAGATTATTGCCCCTGTCTGTTCATGATAAAATACTGTGATAAAATGAACACTGCGATAAAATGAATTAAAGCGTCAAGTATTTCTTCCCAATGCTTATGACTGAGGCTGGTATATTACCATGTTTATATGACACCCGTCCTCCTGTAAACTCTGGTAAGCGGAAACAGAGGCAGCCAGCCTATAAAACAAGCTACCCTCCCGGATCCAACTATTTATGAGAATAAAAACAACAGGTATTAAATCAGGCCTCAAGAGGGACTGAACGCTATACCGAGAGGCCATGTTGTGCCCAGTCCTTTGCTGCATCCTCTGATGAGTTCATTTGGCAGCATTTTAAACATCACATTAATGTAAACATATGTTAATGTTACATTTACACAAGAGGTTTGCATCTGATGACTTTGAATTAGTAAGGATGCAGTGAGAATTCACCTTATTTAAGCCTCTCACCTTTTGTCAAATACCAATTTTCCATTGCTTATCTTTTGGAGGCACACTGATGTTCTTTGGTTGTTTAAACCAGTTGTTTGATTATAAATTCAATGGACAAAGGCCAATATTCGTTGGTTGAAAAGGTTAAATGTGTAACTCATTTGTGGGTCTGGTGACAAATGAGTACTCTGAAATATCCATTATACTGCAGCCCTCTGTCTCCCACATCAGTTATCCCTACTGTGCCTTTCTACTTGCCAAGCTGGCTTTTGTTTAAAAGAGGAGGAATAATGTGGTCAGGCCTCGAAGCAGCTTTTGCCTGTAGGTGCAGAAAGGGGAACATGAGATTGTTCTTGTTATATTTGTTTTCTGTGTCTGGGGGGGATGCTATCAATCAGGAGTGAGAGGGAAATATAATAATAATACTGTAGTAAGAAAAAAAAACAGCCTCAGTGCAAATGGTTGGCGTGTGTGATAGGTGAGTGAACACTTATAGCAAACAAAGACATGGAGGTGAGCCAGGTTAGGAAATCACCTGCCCTCAACTCAGTAAGCAATCATACGTGGAGCATTATTTTTAATATTTGGGGCTTTTTTTTGCAAGTCAAATATAGCAGATTATTGGCTAACATGGTTATGTTTTCCACATTCATATGACTACACAAATTAATTTGTAGAAACAAGTATTGCAAGTATTAAACACTGATTCATCATGTTAAATTTAATGCAGTTTACGATTGACCAGTTTAGGCTTGACTTTTGTTTATTTGTTTGTTTTTTTGTTTTAATGTGTGGCACAAGTACACTTTGCATGCACAATGCATGCATATCAGATATTGGAAAAAAAACAATATCCTGCACTCCTAGTTGATTTGACTGAGAACCTGAGGACACTGCCATGGTAACAACTTATCATTCATAAGGTAGCAACACCCTAAAGCATACCCTATTTACTGCCTATTTTACTTAAAAGGGGACCAAAAATTACAAAACGAACATCATGCTGTACTAAAGAAGACCTAACACTAGCAATTGAGACCATCAACTCATTAGGAAAATGTTTACTTTAAATCTAGAGAGAAGAAGAGTCATTTTCTTATAGACTTTTATAAAACTATATAGACCACTTTTTGCAACCAGTGGAGTCACCCCCTGTTGGCCATTAGAAAGAATAAATGTTTAAGGCACTTTAGTATCATCTTCCCTTTTCCGACCTGGAGATATCTCCTTGGTTTTACAACTTCTGTGTGAGCTTTTACAGTGATATTACTTTTTTTTTTTAAACACAAGGGGAAATTGATTGAATTGAACTTGGAGTTGAAGGAGACAAACAAAGCGAGGGGCCTCCACCTATCTTGGCCAGTCTATAATTAATTTGCTTTCAAAGCTGTGCCATCTGGTCTCTTTAAAACAGCCGCTTCTTTAACAGGTTCACCTTACATCCTGAAAGGCCTGCTGTGATATCAGTCACTAGATTTGACATAATACTGTGCCTGAGCTGTCACCTAACCCATCATACATGTATATGTACTTTGCATCCACTGGGTTAGGAATGGTGATCAATACTTATCCACTTGTGAGATTAGGGAGCAATGCAACACTTCACATGTTCAGGGCATTTACTAAATCTCAGAGGGGATTCAACAATAAATGAATCCCTCAGTGGATGCCCTAACATGTTTCGCTCTCTGTTCAAATTAAGGAGAGAATCAAAGGAGTGTAAAAAAGAGAGTAAAAGGAGAAAAAGACAAGGCAATTTAGGAGCTGTAGAGAATTATATTTATTTCAAAGAAGAAGTGGAAGAGTAATCCAGTTAACATTTGGGTGTCTCCACCCTTGGGGAACAGGGGCCCTCACAACTGCAGTGTTTAAGCAGTCATCATGGCCTCACAGAGCAATGTTCAGTCTCATTACCACTTAACGGCCTTATTAAAGTCCAGCTCCAAACCCCTTACATGACATCAAACGTGTTCCATTAAATTGTGACATCTTGTACAAAGTTGTAGCAGCTATTAAAAAGCAATGGTGAGGAAAGCGCTAGACACAAAAAGTGGGTAAAACCTATTGGCTGTTTTTTTTTTTTTTTTTTTATTTCTAAAGCTTCATTTAGGAAATTAGAACAGCTCATGGTGATTGTGAAAAGCTTACCATTGAATACTTCCCTTGAGGGAGAGTCTTATAGTAAGTGTGCTTCCCTCATGATCATTAACCATAAACATCAAAGACTCTTGACCCAATCATTTCTGGTGTGGTAGAGCTAATGCAGCTTAATTAAAATCCTCTCAAAGATCACCATGGGTGACCTCTGGAATAATGCTGCGTGGATCATCACAGGCAAACTTCTCTCATTTATAGCCTTTATTACGTTCTCACACTAATAGGCCAGATATTCTTAATTTGTTTTCTAAATCAACGTGTCTTTGTACTGTCACCGCTCTGTCAGACATGCATCAACTGAAAATAATGAAATAATGTCTAAAGGGCACGACCAAAAATATATTAGCGGAAGGGAATCAATCACTTTAGTGTTTTGATATTTTTAGCTACAGAGACCACACTTATAAGAAAAATGACAGCAATAATCTTTTGATGAAGTGCCTTAAAAGAACTGCTGGATGTTTACAGTAAGTTTACTAACAAACACCTCTAGTGGGTGTGGGATAAAGAGTCTTTCTGTCAGTAGCAAATGCTAATGGTGTTACATCTCGGTATCTCTCAAGGCGATGGTTATGGTGGATGGTGTGGTTCACATTAGGGCTGAGAAATATGGCTTTAAAATAATACCACAATAGTTTTAGGCTATATCGCGATACACAATATACATCTCATTATTTTGAAATTTCCTTTAAACTACTGTAATCTACTAAAATACAAAATGATTAAATGAACTATAGTTACAAATAAAATAGCTACTGCCACGAATTAAAATTACATAAACTACTGTTGAACTACTGAATAAAATACTGTTATAATTAAAAGTGGAAAAGTAACAGCCCTAGTTCACATAGTGTGAAACTTCAACACATTACCTATAAACACACAACACTGACTACATTTAGATGCAAGCTAACATTATGCTATTATTCCAAATATGACAATATTCTGAATTTCATATCGGTCACATAAGCAGCATATGCTGTTTGGATAGTCGAAATAAGGCCTTTATCAGAATGTAGCTTTTTCCAACTAAGACATGGGATATGTTGTTATTTTCCAGGTTTCAGGAGCATTCTTTGGCCATTTATATGGCACATATAAAAAATGCACCTTAAATGTGTGTTTTAATGCAGCACACAACATACAGCCACTTGCCACTTGCAATGGAAACCAACTAAATAACAGTGGTTTCTTTTAATAATCTTTACATAACTGGAAACACGTAATATTTTAATATTTTATTGAAAGTTCCCAGGAATCAACTTCTTAATTTGTCATTAATTTTAGTGAAAACAGAGACCGTTTTTTGGACAACAAGCTTAAAAGCTTAAAGTCTTTATTGGTTTGTAACCTAATTTGGGACTCTTGTTGGATTTGGTCCACATTATACTAAGGCTAATTTACTTTTACTGCCACGCATTTCAGGGCTAAGGGGCTAGGAGGGGTTAATAAATACAATAAATGGATGCAAATGGATTTTAGGCGTACTCTATATGAGTCTGTACATCATAATCACTTCTAGTGAAGATATTTTAGGAAATCTACATCTTGTAACAAAAAATATTTAATTAATTGACAATTACTTCTTGGAAATTGGTATGAAATTTGTCATCTTCCGTTCATCTATTGTACAGTTGGCTACAGAATGTTTTACTGCTGGCGTAGAAGATGAAAAAAAGGTGGAGTGAGATTCACATACAGGAGAGACAAGACAAGAGACAACTTTTAGAGAAATAAGTGAGTAAGAGAGAAACAATTACACATGCATGTTCTAGAAACAGAAAAGAAAATATCTTAAACACAGCTATTAAAAAAGAATGGACAGACTAACATGCTCATTCATTGTTGGGCTGCATGTCTAATTATGTCTTCCAATATCATGGAGGTTTTTAAGAGTGTCAACATTTTATGTCAATCAATCATTTGTCAAATGAAATCACACAAGCTACAATTCCAGTGAAATTGCACATAATTATAACACAAGTTGTACATTATTGGGGGTGGTGGGTGGGGGTATGGAGTATTGAGTTTGAATTAAAATTAACCACGCCCCTACCGTGTAAACTATAGACTGGATAAAATAGTGGATATAGGTACCATGATATCACCCACTGGTTTGTGGACTGCAGTTTGAACCCTTGAGTTTGGCAATTTCGCTATCACCATCTTGGTTTTCAGGAGCTAGGGGTAACCAAATTTGGATGAGAGGTGGATCTTATTTCTAGACTGGCTGACACCTTGCAGACATCCTGTCACTCAAACGGCCCTACGCTTAAACATGCCTAACTTTAAGCCCTAATAAATTCATAAAGGGTTGAGTTACGAAAAAAAATTCACCCCTGTACAGTTGTCATGAATTTTTAAACTTTGCTACAAAGACCATGACCCTCTTTTCTAGCAGACTGTGAACATGTTCACATCTGCTTTAAAGTTAGGCATTTTAATATGAGGGTCTATGGGGACTGACTCGCCTCTGGAGCCAGCCTCAAGTGGCCATTTGAGGAACTGCACTTTTTTGCACCCCCGTACTAGCTTTATTTTTCAGCCTCAAAGAAACCGCTTGGTTTAAATCCAACCAAACCTAAACTTAGCAGTGGAAGATCAGAAACAAGCAATATAAATAATTTCTAACAATTGAAAGCATTGACAATGTCCTCCTGCCAATAGCGGCGTCAGATCAGAAAATGCTCATGAGTAATTTTGGGAAGCAATGACAGACCTGTTTTGTTGTTTAGTTTGAAAGACACACTGGCAATAAAGGTTGTTTTATGTGTGTGCTCATGCAAGTGCAATATTTCTCCATTTACACTTTATGCTTTCTGTTCATATTCACACAGTGCATCTAAGCACAAGCAGATAAAATGTGTGTGAGCTGTCAAAACAGCATTTTTGTCTCCCTGATGCTGCTGCTTTTCTATTTCTTTTTACTTTTATCAGTGCTCACACATAAATCGTGAATGTGGCTACGTTGGCACCTCCAGCTAGTACACATCTTCTGAATGCTCTCTCAGCTCTGACCTTCAAAGGGCTCCTCTGAGCCACATTCACACCACTGCTCCAAGTCACTGCCGTACAATGGAGAGGCAGAGAATGCAAGGCGGGCCGACAAAAATGTAAAGCCCGGTGCTTAGTTCACGTTTCTTTTATTAGATTTTTCCTCAAAATATATCAGAGTCATGCAGAATGGGAACAATGCCCCAGAGGCACTTCAACCATATATCAATAGTAGTCATGGCATTTAAATGTCACAGCGGATTAGATACTCGCATCACCATCACACCTGGAGCTTGTCCTTACACATTCCTCTATAAGCAGAGGACTCCTCTGTCCTTTTTATACAAGGGCAATCTATGGTGATCCCTGGGGTGCAGAGGCGAGCGGAGGAGAGCCGGTGTGAGCACCAGAGAGCCCCCCAGGGCAGAGCAGTCAATGCAGAGCTTGCTGTCCAACCCGCACCTCTCTTTCTCCAGCCTCCCTACCTCTTTCTCCTGGCAAATGATTTGGAGAGGGACGGATCGTGCGGTGCCAAACCCCAGTTATCTGGCAGAAGATCACACAGATGGGCCAGTCTGAGCCAGCTGAACCCACAGGCAGCTGGGAGTGATGATGCACAGGATGCTTCCTATCAACAGGATGTACTGTAGCGCAGAAGCTTCACAGGCTGACACACCAGACAGAGCCACTGAAGGAGGGCCTGCATAAGAGACCAAAGAGGACAGGCGGACAAGAGAGGGAGCGGCTAGATAAAGAGGAGGGACTCCAATCTGCAGAATTGAGTGAGGAGTTGAAGTGGGAAATAAGGCAGGGGAGAAAAGTGAAGAAGGTCTGTAGGCAGACAATGAAAAAAAAGAAGTAAAAAATATAATGGCATGATGATAAAGAAAGAGCCTTGAAGAAGAGGAAAGATAAGCTGTGTGGCGAGGTGTAAAGAGTGGTGAGGTAAAGTGAAGATTGACAGGAAAATTAAATATGTGAAAGGAGAAACTTAAAAAGAGGATCTACAAATGTGTTTGGACTACAAAGTACAGAGTGTTGTGTCATTTCCAGAGGCTATTAAAAATGGCTGGGAAAGAGGGAATGGGGTCGATGTGAGGGTGAACGGTTGTTGACATTTCATTTAATTCACCACTAGGTCATATTATTTCAAGTCTCTTGTTCGTGTACTACATAATGAGGCTTTAATGAAGCGAGCGCATGCAGCTAACTGCAAATGAGGAAGCAATCCTCAAAATTGTTTCTTTTATTAAGTGCCATTTCTGTTTCAGTAGGGACTCTCCTTTTAACTTGCCCCTTATTCTAATTTGTTCACCTCTTCTCCCCATGCCGTTTTCTTTCCAAAAACATAACTCACAGCATTAAAAATTTCCAGAAAAAAAAACAATAGAGAAAAACACAATCGCAGCTGTGCCCACAAAAATGCAAAGATGACAGGAGCAGTACGAATGCTCAGTGGTTGCAAATGGCAAACATCTGCAGAAGAGATGGCGCACTGGGCATGTTTCATAGACGTACAGTATCATCAGCTGGTGATAATCACGGCATTCAAGGAGTTTATTGTGATTAAGTGATTTAATTTGCTTTTTGGTGTGCCCACATCCCTCCAAGCTGCCTTGTTTGCTTCCACTTAATTTTTTTAATTCTCTGCATCTCCCAGAGTATCGTTTGACAACCTCCAGAGACTGCGAGTGAGTGTATCACTCAGGTGTGTGTGTTTCACAGTACTGTGTGGTAGGAAATAATGATAATGATAGTATACAGAGCAAAGTTGTGAAAAAGGAGTGAATGCCCCTGACTCATTGAACAGAAGTCCTGTGGTCACATTGCACAGTAGTCCATTGAGGCTGATAAAGAAATTGAAGTTTCTACCTTTTCTATGATGGATTCCTGTGGGAATCATTACTGAATGTTGGTGCAAAACAGTGGTTTTATAAAGACTCCCTAGCCCTTTGATTCTGAGAGGATCATGACAGTAAACCAGACATTCACTGTTGGAGTTTTCGGGGAATATTTTTTCACCATAAATTCCTCCATAACTGTGTGGAATATATCACAAAATAATGTCACCTCATCTATTTTTAGCCACTTATCTGTGAGAGTGGCAAAAAAAGCTGCCTATCACCCAAAAAATGGGCCAACAAATTCAAGGTACGCCACCAGTAGCTGTATTAAACACTTTAATCCACCCTTTAATCCAGCCTTAAACACTTTAACAGCGAAGGATGTATTTTTTTCTGTCTAAAAAGCTGCTCTTGCAAAGTGTAAAGATGGTTTAAGTGGTAGACCTTAAAAGGAAAGTATAGTTGGGTGGCATCCTTCAAACAAGGCGAGAACACATGTTGCTTCAATATGAGAAGAAGCATGTAGTGTACTATATACTGTGAAAGAGTAAGGAGATCCTGACATCTGTCAGATTATACAGTTACATAGCAGGAGAAGGAGGTTGTTTCATCTGCTGGGATCATAAATAGTCTATAGGAGCGACAAGATTTGTGCCAGTATAATTCTGTATGTAAAACATCCCATTAATGTTCATCACGAATCAGATAACTGAAAGGCCATTTCCTACATACTTCATGTCCATGGACTGGGGCTGCACATCATGAGAAGAATACACAATAATGTTGTTGAAAGTTGCAATAAGGAAATTAGTTGCAATAAATAAACATATTAAAGAGTATTCAACTCTGCCTATTATTTATTGAACAAATTAAACACAGAACTGAACACAAAAAGGCCCTACGAGTTGTGCAGTTTTCTACCAATACACTCTTTTAACTAACTTCCTGAGTGCAATCTTGCAGTCTTTTGCTATGTGTTTATCATGAAAGTTGGCATTGCAATTACAAAAAAAAATTACTGTGCAGCCCTACCATAGAAACGCATGCTTTATGCCTCAGGGCAAAGCATTTTTATGCAACATATCCACACTTCCCTAAAATATTCCCACTTATCTTCCGACCAGCTGAAATGTCAGTCCTGTCCTTCCTTTGCTCCTTGTCTTTCAGTCTAGCCTATACCATGTACTCTACGTGCTGCAGATAATAAGTAATCATGTCCTGGCAAGCGCAGCAGTTTGAACGAGAGGAAAGGCTTTAGGATTTGCACAGTGTGTGTGTGTGTGTGTGTGTGTGTGTGTGTGTGTGTGTGTATACACCATGCAAATGCTGACACAACATTAAGATATTTAGTGAAGCCGAATTCTGGCTTAATACCTGTACTGGAGTATCACAAGGCTGAATATTAAATAAAATCCCTATGTAAATAATATCAAATATATAAAAAACAAACTCACTATTATTATTAGGCAATACTCAAGACTCACTGCTACAGAGGCTGGTGTCTCTTCATTTAATGAAGAGACACCAGCCTCCATATAGAAAGAGGCTGTTTTTTAATTTGTACAAAACTGGGTGTAAAATCTGCACTAAAACGTTTCATAAAGCTCTGATGAAACGTGGTAATAAAGGATAGTGGCTTTAAATTGTCTCAGTTCTTTTCTCATGTGCTATCAGTATTCAGTAAACAACATTTTTTTATGACTCATTAGTTTCTTTAATGTTTGTGCTAACTCAGTGGTTACAGTGAATACGTGTACATATACACCCAAAGCTGAAAAATGAAGCCGATGCGGAAGTGCCAGAGTGAGTTTACAGCCTTATACAAAAAACAGTTTTGGCCTCTATAGCTAATTTCAAAATTACTGACAACTGTACTGTGGGTAAATTGCGTATTTTTGGTCCGAAGTTAGTTACATTTAAGGGCAAGGCTTCTTGAGCAACAGGCAGTCTGCGAGGCATCACCGCAGTCTGTCAAATTCACCCCTCGTTCCTCCACAGAGAAACCCTCTCATGCAAATATGGTCATTTTTGGCTCCAAAAAACCAAGATCGTGTTGGCGGCAATGCCAAACTCTAGGCTTCAAAACAGCAGTTGACACATGAGCAATGTCTATTATTTATAGTCTGTACCCTGCTCCCAACACTGCTGAGTTTTGATAAGAAAGGGTGACTACCAGTTTCTATAAAAAACATACTATGCCAATACAGGGTAACATTGGAGTATAGGATTGTAATCCTGAGAGAAATACTATGGGTCAAAATTAACATTTTATGTTATTTGAACAAACTGGCACTAACACAGTGTTACATGATCTACCTGCCAGGCTGTTTGGCATGAGCTCATGGAAGCTGGAAGATTGTATCTTTAACATGGAAATAAATACATTTTACCGCCACTGTGTTTTTAGAAGGGAAAGTGGTTTTGAAATGTAAGAAATAGACCAACATTCTAGATGTCTGCCAGAGGCTTTTACACCCTACATAATTATGCACACCTGTCATCCCTCTCCTACAGATGTGGTATTTTGTGTCGTGTTACTTTAGTCCTGGCTGAACTGTGCACATTGGCGGTGATTTGTAGCTCTCTAAACCAGAAATTTTACTCATGTCAATCACAGAGATACTCAGATATGATTGCAGAACACAATTGTTGCACTCACTTTTGGTAATGTCGCCAAATAAAATAAAAACATAATTGAAGTATACACTGAACCCACTGAATATATATATATATATATATATATATACCCACTGAAGTATACCACTTCACAGGGGGTGAGAATCACCAGAGGCCCCACGTTATGGTTTTATTACGATACATATGTCACAATACAGTAATATTCCAATTTTAAATGTGTTGTGAAATTATGTATTGCAATAAAATATATTGTCGTATATTGTGATTTGTTACCTTTTTTCAACCTTAAATTATGTTTCCAATGGAAAACTTTGTCAACATCTGTTTTATCTACAAAGATATAGTTTTAGGTTTTAGTGGGTTTCGACGAGTCTCTCTAGTAAAGTCATCTCATTTAACTCCCTAAATGACTGTTATTTTGTTTTTGTTTTATTGAAATCTGCTAGGCTTATTGTTCCTTAATGGAACAATGTTAGTACTTATCGGGACAATTTTTTTGCCAAATGACAAATTTAAATTCAATTTTCACTTTCCATTTATCTCTGTTTTATTTCTGTTTCCACCAACTCTTGAGAAAAATTATTGGTTCCTTAGCTGCTAGTTATTCGATTTAGAAGTTTGATTGTTGCTAAGTTTGCCCGTTTGCTGTTTAGTGCCGTGCAAGTAATGTACAATTTATTAGATTGTTTTTGCTAAAAACAGCTTGCTACTAGTAATGAGATTGGTAAGACTAGTGAAACCGAGCCATGCAGTATATTTATGATCCATAACACCAAATATTAATATATAATATTATATAGTATATTAATTATTTAGTTGAGCTTTATACAGTTGTTTATGTATTTATATATTTAGTGTTGGGCCTTAAAATCCTTCATATGGGGTCAGCCTCTAGCTTAGTGAGTAGAACGTGTGCCCCATGTAGGCTGAGTCCTCATTCTGGCTTGCAGCCCTTTGCTGCATGTCATCTTTTCTCTCTCCCCCTTTCCTGTCACTCCTCTGACTGCACTAAAAATAAGGCAAGAAAATACCCCAAAATATACCTTCATATGAGCCACCCCTTTGACATTACACAAACACACTTATCTGTGTGGCTTTATATATCAATCAGGGACCATAGTTGACACAAATCAGCCACGTAAACTACTTTGTTTCTCAACCCTACGCAAGCATTAAAATTATTTTCTATTCCCACTGTATGAATGGAACATTCTGATATTAGTTCATGATACAATTCTGACATATCCCTAAATATCTTTACATTCAGATTATTCATTTTGGCCTCTGGTGGATTTGGTTGAAGAGAGTGCATTTGATATATTACAGAATTTCACCAGTAGAAATGAAACTACCATTCTGCCTGCCCAGAGTGGGAGCAGAGCTGACATATTAAAAGACTACCAAAGGTTAGGACTCCACGGGGGAATTCTATGGAAATAAAATCACAAAAGAGGTGCAATAACTGCCTGATTACAGGTTGGTAATGGTGGAAGAGACAGAGAGACAGAGAGACAGAGAGACAGAGAGACAAAGAGACAAAGAGACAGACAGACAGAGAGACAGAGAGAGACACAGAGAGAGACACGGAGAGAGACAGAGAAAGACAGAGAGGCAGAGAGAGAGACAGAGAGAGAGAGAGACAGAAAGGAAGAGAAAGACAAGACTTTTTGGTACATATGACATTTGTTATACTGCCATGAACAACAACCATACTTCAATTTAAAGCCGTGAAGTTATTCAATGTGCTGTTTGTGTGGCAGGCCGCTTTGAGGACAATGAGGACCAGTAATTGTTTACAGTACTTCATGCAGTTTCATTTCATAGCCACATGCAGATTAGCAGATGTTTGATAGTGTCATCTTGCCTTGGAGGAAGATATTACACAAACAATCACAGTAGAATGCACACAAAATGGTTGGGTAACTCAGATCAACTGCGGCAACACATCCATCCATTACAGTCCTAAATAGTCGGGTTTAAGTCAACACAGTTCTCAACCGTAAATATAGCTTGACACATAGATATGTGTAAAGATCAGTATCTTTCAGAATCATATCCAAATACTGTAAACTCTCACTGGATTATTATTACAGCTGTTAACAATATGTCACTAAAGCTGATATCTGCCATTACTGCCAACAGCTGACAGTCTAAATGGTAAATGGACTGCATTTTTATAGCGCTTTTATATCTTACCAGACAAAGTGCTTTACAATTTGCCTCTATTTTACCCATTCACAGACATATACATACACCGATGGTGGCGGAGCCGCCATGCAAGGCGCTGGCCTGCCTACTGGAAGCAACGTGGGCTCAGTTTCTTGCTCAAGGACATTTTGACATACAGAGCCGGGGATCAGATCATCAACCCTGTGATTAAAGGACAATCCACTCTACCTCCTCAAGGATCGTACTACAGAAATTCTCATCCTCTGTTAAATAAAAATGAAATGATGCAAAAATGTGATGTCTGAAGTCCTTTGTAAAAAAGCAATATGCCTGATAGCAAGGGCATCCCTTAAAGCCATGGATCTCTGTTTAAAACTCTATTAGACAGAGATCAATATGTGACAGCACTTAAGAATTCCTCACACTGGTCTGACATTTATTTTGGGATGGCCAGTGCCACAACATGAATACAGAATAGTCAATTGAGGCCACAACATCTCTCAACTTTTCACATCTTCACCTCTCATTTTAAACCGAGCCTTTTGCACTTTTTTTTCCCAAAGTCAGATTCTCATTAATTAATTACACTTGCTTCAGTGCAGAGCTTATGACAGCCCTGAAGTTTTATAGGGTTGAGGCCCGACCACAACATGTGCTCATAGAATGCTTATCGCAGCCAAACCAAAATGTCCTATGTGCCTTTCTAGACGCTTACACATTAAGCAGGCTGTCTGCATCTGAGAGCTAATTTAATGGAAAACATACAATGTCACCACAGCAACAGGGACATGAAACTGCCGGTTTTGTTTCTTGTGTACATGAATAGATTTATTTAGGCATGTGTACCATTCCTTTTTGAAAGGCACACACAGAAACACGTTACATCTACACAGGGTATATGCAATGTGCTTGTTATTCAAAATAAATCAGAATCTGTGTTGTCATTACTACATTTCTTGGTATTTTCTATAGGAACCAGTTGCCAGAGGCTGCAAAATTATATAATTGAATGGTGAGAATGTTTAGGACAGCAACAGCGCGCAGTCAACATGAATCTAGAGTTTGTTGTGAGCGGGTGCAGAATTCCTGATCTCCTGCTGCTGCAATCACAAAGGCTGACACACATAAATGTAAACTGTGTACACACAAACGTAAAAATACAATAGATTTGCAGTAAAAAAAATGGAAGATGCATTCAAAGCCCATTTAGTTCTTTGTCCATAGTTCAATAAGTGTTATTATGTCTTTGCACACTGTGGCATAATGAGCACATTGTCAGTTTTTTTTTTAATATTTATGTCCATGCCTGTCAGTCTCAGATGCAAAAGAGTTGCACCAATTATAAATAAATATTTTTAAAAGATCAATTTTAGTTATTTTTAAATATTAAAGTGAAAATGACACAAATAGGAATAATAAAGGAATAATTTTTATGATATATTCTATTATTTATGTTGTAGAGTACTACATATATGACTTAGACAGACAGCAGAACTCTGCTAACAAAGTGTGCTCTTCTGAACAGGCCCAGCGGCAAGCTGGGCAAATGAGATACCTTAATTTATTAAAGATAATCGTGCTCACAACAATGTATTTTCCTCTCCATGACAGTGTCTTTGCATTTAATTTCAGACAAGTATTTATGCTAAATGAATTGATTAAAATGTATAATTTATAAACACTTAAAAGGACATTACTCTAAGAGGACATTAATTGTAAATAGTGTGAAATTTAAATTGAATGAGAAAATAAGCAACAACAAACCTTATGGGTGTCCCACGGGAGAATTGATTTAATAAATGTGACCACACGCTTTGTCTGCTTTCAACAAACACATGGATTAAAAGAAGTCTTCAATACATCATACAGACACGCTGTTGCTTTAAAGTGGTTTTATAAAGGTACCATATCTCTTAAGTACATTAAAAGAAGCGTTGCAACACATATTCAGCAACGTGATCCCATGCAGTTTTGGGTAATGAATAAATTCATTTCAAGATCGAATGAGCTTATAACTGGAACCAGCATTTGTCTTTATTAGAACATCTAAATTATACCTAAGAGGCATATTAGCCGGTTGCACACAGCTTTATGAAAAAGCAATGAGTCACCGAGCGATGACCAAAACAATACGGGTAGTAGTTTGGCTGATGTATTTTAAAAGCACTATATTTGCAGATGAGTTCTTGGCTCTGCATGTTTGCATGTGTCATATACATTCAAAAGTAATTAATTCAATCATCTGGTAAGTTAAGCTAGGATCACATTGGACTAATACTGTGAGGGAAAAAGTGGTGTATGACTTTATGTAACTTTTACCTGATTATACAGACTCTGAATACAGATTTTTGCTCCACTGACCATCTGAATTTTCATAATAAGTAATAAAATTATACATGAATTTGATAATTGTTTACTGCTTAAAAACAACACACAGCAAAGAAAGTACATGTCAGCCAATGGCAACTGGACAGCCAAACCCTGAAGAGTTCACTAAATAGGCTTGAACGGGGGAATACACTGTGCTCATACTGTTAAGGTCTTGCAGAGCAGGTGATCAGTGTTCCTTACAGAGGAGAACTGACTCAGCCTGAACTTTCTGCCAGGACATTTCTGAGTTTAGCTCAAGTCCTACAGGCTCTCTATGGACACCCCAATCCATGCTGAGATGCTGGTAAATTCATTTCTACTGTGTAGGTCTGCAGAGCTGCCAGATCTGTGATATTATGGCTGTAGAGTAGCAAGCTGTCCAATAAAGGGCATTATTTACTGTTTATAGTCAACTTAAAGACCAGTTCACTATATGTGTTCCTTCTTAGGGCATCTTTAATGGGGGTGGCCTCATTGAGGCATGTTGCAATTCAATAAGGATTAGACAGATTAGACAATAAACAAGACTTGCTGCAGACTTGAAGCTTCCAGTCAACAGTTGAATGTTAGAGTTAGCAGACAGTTAAACGGATACAGCGGCACCCTGTAAATGTGAGGATTCATTCACTGTCAACAGGCAACAAACAAACAGCTTTCCAGTTAACTTATTACTAATATTTGCCAATCACACTGGTGCTTCACAGTCACAAATGTGACTAGATAGTTGCATTCAGAGCTCTGCAAATACAAACACAAAGCCTTACCTTCTCACACTAATGCCACTACCACTACAAGCCGTGATACGAGTACATTAGATATATCACCCACCCCTACTTTTACAGTAATGATATAATGGGTCAAACAAAGCAACAAGCAAATAAATATGGGGATGCCTATTTATTGACTTTCAGTTGATTGCATCATGATGATATGATATGTGTGTGTCATGCAAAATGTAATTAAAAATGGTAATCATCAACATCCCATTGAAATAGTAAAAAAAAAGTAACATTTTTAAGTAACTTCAGCCGAGAGTAAATGAAAGCCTTGATGTCTATTGTTACAGAATCCACCATAGGATTCAGAACCTTATCTTTCAGCTCTTTATTTTGAATAGTATCCAACGATATTTTTTCTTGGTTAATTTATTGTGACAAGAAGGCTTGGGCAGCATTTAGACAGCCTCTCCAGCATGAAAAATGCACTCAAGTTCAAATGCTGTTTTCAACCACCAGCAGTACTTTAAATTTCATGAGTGACAGTGTTTGAGAGTAGAGCACTCCCTACTCACAACATGTCCCCACGGCTATGTAAAATCCTGGAATGCAAGTTATTTGGATGCTCATCATATGATAGCAAATGGAAACTAATGTCAGCAGGAGATCACTACACAGCAGTCAAAAGTTGTTATGTGATAACGCTATCTTTTCTTCCAAAACTGATGAACAATTTCCAACTAGTGTTTTAAGACTGAAAAACATCCCCATTTACATAGTCTGCCTTCATCCATCAGCGGGGCCGATGCCAACCGTGATCAATCCAGCCATGCTTTCACTGTCAGTAAAACTGTGTTCAGTTCGACTATGCCTCTGCAGTAATGGCGTCGTCACAAGAAAGCACAACACATAAATCAGCCAGCGGATTAGTCTATAGACAGTGAATAATGGAAGACTTAGGACGGTATGACGGCAGGCATGGTGACTTTACAAGGCTATGTGCATCTTTTGGTTTGTAGCCTCAAGTTCTACGCAGACAAAAATTTAAAAAAGGACTTTGGATAGAAAACCTTAAGCTAAAGTTCAATGAGCCCACAGAGTCAGTCATTAATTTAATGTAGGAGAATCAATTGCAAAAAAATGTCATCCAATGACATTATACATTTTGAGTAGATTTCATCATCAAGGTTTCATGGTAGACTAGCTGGGATGTGCTAATTGAGGGAGGGAATGCCACAAAAGTGCCTTTTTTCTTGAGAGTTGACAAGCTTTGATGCTAGAAAATAGGACATTGGCCATTTGGACTAGTTGTCTGCTTACTGCCTGTTTGACTGTGTGTGGGCTTACATAGAAAACAATTGGGTACAGGTGTTCTGATAATGGGAACGGGTGTTTTAACAGCATGGATTTTGGAGTCAAGGTATTAGATGATCCTGGGTCCAAAGAAACATTTCAAGAGCAAATGCAATAAAGACGTGGATATTTTGCTGAGAAGTTATAGAAGAGATACCACATTAGAAGATTATTTGAAGTATTCCATTTCTAAAAAATTGCAAAACGAGGAATGCCCCTGCAACATTTTCAGAAGTCTTTACGCATTAGTCTCTCGAGCATTGCTAATAAAGCATGTTCCAGTGGTTAATTCTTAGCTTTCCAGGAGTCAATTTCAATGATTCCCACAGTAAAAGTCAGTCCAAATCGACTCCAGAAATTTGGGCTTCATGCACCACTAATCTGCTCAGTTTCATCTGTGGGTGGCAGCAGGTGCAGAGCTCAAACTAATGAATATGCAAATCAGCAGTGGATGTGAAATAACTAAGGCAGAAGGGCAAAGGGCAACCAGTAACAAAAACAGTCAAAAAATTATAGTATACAGCACCGTCCATGTTAATTTTTAATTGACTGCAACTGTAGTTAACTGTTCCAGTCTGAAACCCAGTCTACACAACAAACATAATAGTAGATAATCAAACTTTTTTTCATAGTACTGTGCCACATTTTACCAGTGGCGCAATGGTAAATCGCAATGTTTACACAAATTCAACACTCTTCTGTGGTCTCAAGCCATGTGGCTTAATTCATAAACAGCTAGAAAAGTAAATGTACATTTATACTCTTTTGTAGAGAAGGCTTAATTGTAGAAGTGGTAGGCAAGAACCCAAAGAATATTGGAAATGAGACCCTCATAAATGTGGCTTAAAATTTAAATGTGGTTAATGTAATTTAATTCATCCCATGGCAGACAACTTGCATGAATTTGTCTTTGTGCTCATTATAGTATTTCATAACTCTGGGGCTTATTTATTATACCCTCAATAAGGGTTTTGGATCTAAATACAAACAAAAGAGCAATTATGCAATGAAATAAAATATATAGTTTAACTAGATGCTCCTACACTTTGAAATAAGAGGGCATTATAGAAACACAAACACAAAAGTTAATGAACACACAGTACAGTCACAATGGCAAAATGCAAATTGACAGCTTGACTCAAACTTAGGTACAGTGAAGTGCTGTGTTTTCTGTGGGGTTTTCTCTGTCTCACTCATGGATTTTTTTATTTCACTGTGCCCATCTTATTGCTGTACGAAGCATGCACAACAGAAGTCTTTCATTGCAGCTCAGCTACAGAGTCACACCATCTTCCTTAGATTACAAAGCTGCTTTCTGAAAGAAAAGTACGAGTAGTAAAGAAGCCAATTCAGTGGATGCACTTAAAGCATCATCTTGATTATAGTAACAGTTCAAGAGGGGGGCTACTCCTGAGCTCTCTCTCAGTCTGTACTGTAGACGTCTCTTAAGAGGCGACAAACAGATCCGTATACTGATGCTGGACGGTTGTTGAGATAGGGTATGGAGTGTGTTGGGGGGGGGGTGAAATGAGAGGGCTGCGAAGAAGAGAAGGGAGAGGAGGGTGGCATCCGTGTACAAACAAATACCTCTTTAGAATTCTACACAGCACTCCGCTGCAGCGTGTTTGGTTTCCAGGCAGCACTGCATTATTAATGCACCCATCTACCCGCGACTCCCACCCCCAGAGCACAGAGCGTAGGGTGGGGACCGACAGAGGAGGAAAGAGAGCAAGTTGGGGAGGGGTTAAAAGAAAGAGAACAAAGTTACAGTATATGTAAAGGGTGCTAATCATTTTTTGGAGGGTTTGTGCCTATGTGTAATTCAAAACCCCAATGTAATGACTGTAATTCAGTTACTTTAAAAAGAAAACACTTCCTAATCTAAACAAATCCTGTAAAAAGACCAAAGCCAGCAACGTGTTGATACTCAGGACAGGAATACTTTCACATGAATCTTTGAAAAGGGTTTTAAATTCCATAGTTTTATATTAAGCAAAGGCTATGTTATTTCCTAAAACAGCTGACCAATGTAGTTTTTAGCAATTACTCGTCTGGTGACCAAGGAAACTGAGGTTGCTGCTGAATGTGAACTTTGCATCATTGGAAAGTTATGAGAGTCTGCCCAGCTGCACGCACTGAGTGACAGTGCTAACTATTTGCATCACATGGCTGTTTGATCAACGGGTTTAAGGACAGAGTCGAGCCATTTCAGCTTTGGTGTTGAGTTTGTAGGGCCCATTTAATGGCATGGTGTTGGATGTGAGCTTCTGCTGTAGCCGCGTAGCTAATGATTACGGGGAGAAGTTGGAGCAATTTTTTTTTACAATAGAAGTTTGTAGTGCAGAGTAATCAAACATATCCACTTTGGCTAGAATATGGCCACCCTTATTTGTTTATTTAAAAGCAAAGTACTTGAACTCCTGTTTTAAGGTCACAGTACTGACCCAGTTCTTTTACTTTTTAAATGTGCACCATATCAGATGTTCTGTGAACCAATGCCAAAACCTTCACTAACTTATATCAAGCAATCCAGAAATCTCATGCAAATTAAAGTTAAGTTGTGTTTCGGGCTTTTAGTACAGGAAATAGCTGAACTTGAGTTGGTTTTTACAGCGTAGCAATATTCTTCTGGCAACACTGGAACCCTACGATCATTATCTGGTGATATCTGACTTCATAAAAACAGATAAGTGTTTAAACTCTTGGCCAGACTGCCAAAGATGGAATCCTTACCATGATAAACAGTCTCTTGCTTTCTCTCTGTGTCTAATTAACAAACCCAGACATGTTTTGAATGCCAGGAACCTGGCAGTCAGTGTGAGAGAGAAAAAGAGAGAGTCGGAGAGATAAAGATTCCAATTTCCCCAGTCACTGACATCATAAGGTACACACTGAGTCTCTTCACAGATTGGCATCGAGCACGCCTTGATGCTGCAGCCGCCAGTGGGAAAATGTTAAAAGTTAACCTTTGGCAGCCCAAATGCGTTTATGTTTTTGAAGCTAGCACATTTCCCTCAGTTCTTTTAATTCCACCTTTTCCAGGGACTTCATTTCCTATTCAAGGTAATGGGGTTGGAGTAATGAATTCCTGCAGAGTCCAAACTATGTCCCCCTTGTGACCTCCTGTCTGTAAATGAAATAGTCAGCAGAGCACCGGGCAGGAGGTCATTGTGGTATACAGCCTCGACGCACTGCTCCGCAGGGAACATTCAGTGAGATTCTCCCCTCCATCATCTCTAAATGGAACTCTACAACCTTTGTTTTCTCTTTCTCTAACCGTTTTTAGAATCCAGCTCAATTTGTTCTTATTTTTCTTGGCAATGAAATTGTGAGGCAATCCACCAAGGATGTCAATACCCATTATCTTTTGTCTTTTATTCCGTATGAGCAAACAAAAGAAAACAAGGCGCAGCAGTGTTGAGCTCAGAGACTGACTGTTGTCTAGTGTCTTTGATACGCTACTTGACCAATCAAGCTGTTAAGCCGGCACTATTTGCCTCCAGTGGAATTGAAAGCTGTGAGCAGAGGAAAGCAGGAGCGGTGAGTGGTTGTGTGACATCACCTTGTCACAGCAGTCAGCCTGAATTTGCCTAAGGGGAATTTACAGGGGCGTTGATCCCCCAGCAACACAGACTTCCAAACCCACTTTAGCCCAGTGTACCACTGATGTCATGTATGGATTTGTTAAGAATTACTAGCAGAAGGGTTTAAGGTTAAACACAGTCATTATTATAATGACTTGAAAAGGGGCAGTAAAATGAGAATCTACATTCTCAGTGAAAATTTGACTCCTAATAACATCCGTACTGTTCAATTAATTGTTTCTTGCTGTACTGTGTATTATGATGTACTGGCTATATTGCTTGAAGAAAGCTGAATGGGGTTGTTGTTAAATTCCCATTATAGCATGAAACAAAAGTTTGCCCACTGAACTATACCGGTAGATACTTTTATTTATTTGTAAAACTCTGCTATTGTGTTTTAACATACTAACATTATCTTCTACAGTATGAATAAGTTCCTATGAGACTCTTTTGCATTTGAAGGATACATATTGGAGGTAAACATAACAATTTAAAACGGTAGAAGAAGGTAGAAGGTAGATTTTTTTGTCATTTGTTTTAAACAATGTTTAAAAAATGAAATTACATTTGTCCTTGATCCTGCTACATCTTTGGAGTTGGATGGAAGTAGGATGAGTTGATTAAAATCAGCAGCTACTATGAGAATTCCACCAGGTATTTGGTTGTTTTGTTGGATTTGAGTGTGCTGCATATCATGTCTCACAAAATGACAAAAGCAAAAATGCTGAAATGTTAATAAAGCTAGTTTTTGAAATCTAAAATCAATAGTTAGCTTTTTATCTTCAGACCTTCTGCTATTTATACAGTCCCATTCTCTAAAATCTGCTCAGCTAGAACTGGCAGATAGACAGTCAGGATACCAAAGTTAAATCTGGAGCCAAGCGAATACATTGGCCCGGGCTGAACCCATATTTTAGAGATCAGATAATTCATTCAGAAACCAACTGAATTCAAGTCAGGAACTGTGGCCTCTTGGCAACAGTAGAGAAACAAGATGCAAGTATTTCCAGTTGTGTACATGAACATAGTCCAGGAAGGACTTTTGTAACTTTTTGTTTACTCCAATGTTGCCTGTTGTGAGTGTGTACTGTGTGTCGACATAGTGTGGTAAAAACAGTTTTGAAATGACAATCAGTTTTCCAACTCTGCAATGCAGTGGCTGCAACGAATGAATAAAATAGTTTTACCCAACAGTTTAACTACAGTGACACCAAGCCCTAATGGTTGTTTGCAGGAAGAGAATCAAATGGGCAAATTAGATAAAGCGATAGAGAGAGTGTGTGTGGATGAGGTTGACAGATAAGACTGGAACGGGATAAAAGTGTAATCTGTTTAAGAAAAATATTACTCTGCTTTTTGATATGTGGTTGTACCTTTTCATAGATCAGTCTTAACAAACATTTTTTTACAAAACATGCATGTCAAACTCTGATTGTCTCATTTGGCTTAGAAATGGCATTGGTCCAAATGATTCGAAACAAACCTGAATAATAAATTACAGATTGCTTAATATGAAAAAAGAAAAGAAAAACAGTGATTTGACCTCATTTTAGTCTACTTCAACATTACTTTAACTACACCTTGCAGAAAAGAGAGTCTGGGTGTTACTTATTTTATAGAAAAGTTAGCTTGCAAATGAAGGTTAGAAGCAGACCAATAAATTGATTTGTAAGCAGACTGACACATGCAATACAAAGTGAACTTCTCCTCACTGACATTTAATGCTGACTCTCCCATGTGACTTGGAGAAAAGAGGGAGGATGAGGCCACTTTTAACTATTTCTGCATCCCTTTTCTGCCTCCACTTCTCTTCTTCTTCTTCAAATAAAATGATAACAGTTCCCCAGTGGCAATCCTGTGTTTATAGTGCCAAGGATCAGCAATGTAATGAGCAAGATTTGTTTTATTGCTTCCGTCATGCTTTCCATCCTCCCTATTTTGTCATCTTATTGTGCTCAGGTTTCTTTGTGTTTGTCCTTCACCTTGGCAGGAACATCACTGTAAACCTGTTTCTTTGAAAAAGTGTCTGGTAAAATTTTAAGTCTTGAGCAAATAATTCCAGGAACTGCTGTGCTGTGTTTGCTGCCCACAGCTCCCTTTGTTATTGGTCTTTTGTTTTGTTTTGTTTTTTTGTTGTGGGTTTTTTTTAAGGAGATTTAGCAGTCAACTATCAATATTTCTTGCTTGGCCAATTGAAGACACCGCCTAGAGCAATAAAAGTCACTCAGGGAATTGAAACTTGGGAAGTCATGGATATGGAGTTATGCAAAAAGTGGAAGTCATAGACCTTATCCCAGTAGTCATTAGAAATGATCACACACAAAGCCCTTGTCTGGTTTATATCAGCTCTTTTCAAATTTCATGACTTTAAAAAAAAAACAACATGCAGGTATGTTTTTATTCCTCTTGACCTGAATGCTGCATTTTCTTAAATCTAAGAAAATGATTTTTTTTTACCCTTTGGGGGACTAAATGTTTCAAACATACAAGGCTTTATATTGTTAGTGTATATACTGTAGTTCCAAAGAGTCCAATTGTGAATTGTGTCCCCTGTTATTCAACTTTAACCATTATTGTATGCATATTATTAATATAATTCTAAATAATATGACACATAATAAACAAATAAATCTTAAATTGTAATTATGTGGATGACAGTATATTCTTTAGCCCCTTTTCATATCCATATAATATAGATAGGCCTAAAACTGGAGTATCAGTATCTGTAGTTTTATTCACCGAGTTTGTTTTAATGATTGTTAGGGCTGGGGATCGTTTTTAAAAAATCACAATACCGGTACAAATACCGGTACCAATGTAATCATACTTTCAAATGTTTTGGTGGCATCTCGGCAAACTGAACTGCCAACACTGTCAAATACACTGCGCTCGACTTCATCACTCCACAGGCAGTATAGGTTGTAGCTGCTGCTGTGAGAGTGTGAGCTCCCCAATGCTACCAGTTAGCATTATTTTTAAAAGCAGAGTTGAGCAATTTTTGTCGCTGTTAGTTTGTTGGGACCTGTACATGGCTCGGTTTTGGATATTATCTGCAGCTATTGAGTTACCTCATGCTAACTGGGCAGATGTCACCAATCTCATCAGGAGTAGAGCTGCTTTGGAGCCTGCAGTAACAGAAAGTTTGCTGATGAGGTGAGAAGTTGGGACAGTGAGCAATCAGACTCCTGGCGCAAAAAGGATCAAATGCAGGTATAACTTGACTGAAGATGTTCTGATACTACTTGGTACTAGATTACTGCGTTCAGTATTTTGAATGAACAATACTGAATATGCTTGCCTTGCAGGTACTCAGACAAAACACAATAAAGTTCAGTAAAGAAAGGTTTTAGAACGGCTTTATTTTAACCAATACTGATAAATTAAAATATGTCCAGATCGACCCCAATACTAATCCTTAAGATCAGCTTGCGACATCTCTGCTTGAAATCCAGCTCTAATAACCCACTGCATCATTGAGTAAAACTGACTCTGTGCCCTCATCTCGGTTGAGAGGGTGTAAAAAGCCATCTAGCATGGAAAGAGCTCTGCTGTAGCTCAGGACCAGCAGAGACTAGCAGCTGGGAATTTAAAATGGATATTTCTGTTTTTAGGTTAAGCTACATGTATTCTGCAGCCTGCCTTTTGGCAGCAACACAGTGATTGTGTCTGTTTGAGGGTGATTTGAGAATAGCTAAAAGGCATTGTTCAGCACAGCGCAATGGGTCTGCATGGAGTGGTTTTCTGCTTTATGAAATGGTGGAGAGAAACTGCTGCATTAAAGCAATAGTTCGAATGCCCAATACATAGCTCAATTTAACGGCCCATACTGTTATTATTAGTATTATATAATATTCTGACCTATAGATAATTTGCTGTACTGTTATTTAGCAGCAGCCAGACAATGCAGTTTATTGATACAAACTCCCAGTATGACTTTGGCTGATGTACTGTTTGTGTGTTTATCCAGCTTTCATGGAAATGTGTAATTTTATAACAACAAAGACATTAAATACAGGCCAATTGCAGAGGTCAGAACATCCTCACAAACAAGGTTAAGGTCTGTTTTGCTGGGAAATATGATGTGGAATCACAGAGCACAAACGGAAAAGCCCTCTGTTGCAGTTATTTGAGTGGGTTTTGGTATCACACAGGTCATTGTTGTTGAGTTAGCTTCAATGAGGGGTTTTTCTCGGGGTGTGTGACCTGAACAGACTGTGCTCAGGGAGGCAGGAAATGTGAGTCACGCTGGCAGTGTGTATATAAACACCTTTACCCCCAAGTCATAGTGAGATGTCACCTTTGCCTTCAGAGCCACATGGACCAACTCTTGCACAGTGTAACACACTGTTTATCCTCTATTTATAAGAGAGGTGAAAGACTCGATTGCATTTTGTTTTTGGAACATTTTACATTGTCTAAAGTCAGATATATTTATTTTTTTTATCAGTTTCAATCAGTTAGACATTAATGAAGGGTTAGAGATGGAAAGAAAGTTCACCGAGTTTTCGATGGAAATACTTCAATCATTTTACTACCTTTGTCTGATGGCTGTTTTCAGTAGTTGCTTTGGCAGATTGTGGCTTTATATTCAAAATATACTCTTATGATGCATTGCTGTATTTCAAAGTACCCATATGGCCTCTTACAATATTAAAACACTGCATATTGATACAAAAAATACCTACAACTCCAAAAGAGCCCATTTTTTGAATTCTTTTACTTTTGACACTGAAATACCCTTTATCTTTACTTCACTAGAAGGATTTAAATACTTTTTTACAACTGATCTTCAGGGCATCTTGTCCTGAATATGTAATATGTTTTCTCCGTGCACACTGAAACTCACTCATCCTCTGCTCAGTCCACTTCTTAATCAACCTTAGCCCCAAGATCAATAGCCTGCGAAGGACAATCCAATCAACCACTCATAATAACAGACCAATTAAAACATAATCCATTTATCCATCACCTTTAATAAGCATATTTAATTTTCAATGTGATTCCCCAGCATCCTGACTATCCATAATGAGAATGCCTCTTTCAAGGGCAACGTAGCATAGGTGCCGACAGCACAAACCAAAATCTCCAAATAAGGGATGCACCTTTCCTCCTCATTATGAACTCAGCAGCATAGTGTTGACCTGTGACAGAATTGGCCTCATTTAGATGCTAAGCGTTATCTCACCTTCTAGGGAGTGAGTCTGTCGACAATGTTAGGGCAATGAGGGAGTGCCCGTCAAACACTGCTATCTGAGATTTGATGTACTACAAAGTGTTCGCATCCTAAATGACCCTTAGATTTTGTATGTTAAGGAAAAAATAAATGTTGCTGCCTTCACTGAGCAAACGAGAAAAAAGGATGATATTTCACCCCATAAATAAGTTGAAACCACACCTTTTCAAATGCATTAAGTGAGCTGTTAAAGATCACCTTGAAGACATTCAAAACCAGTGTGATGGATGAACCATTTTTGATGGTTCGGCAAAATTGACAGCACTGGAGATAAATATGGCCTAAAGCCTGCCAAATGCTGTCATAACCGCTTGGTCCTCCACTTGTCAGTTAACTCTATGAATTTATGCTGCTTAGGCAGGCATTATAAAACAATTTCCATCCCATTAGTCCTACAAATGCAGGACTCATTTTATTGCAATATAATAAACATGAACCTCTCTGACCCACAGTATACCTAGTCAACACACCACACAGTGAAAATGATCGAAAAAGTCATAAAGTGCAGATTGCAATGCAAAGTGAAAAAGTGAATTCCAGTAAAATACGATTTACCAACTAGGTCTGTTCCTAGAAACCTGAATGTCAGGAAAGCAGTGTTTTGTAATTCATAAAAAACCAAGTTGGCTCTGTTGGAGGCCTTTGTATCTTTTCAGAGATTAAATGATTGAATAATTGAATAATAATTTAAGTAATACTTTAAATTACAATACTAAACACTCTTTGACCCTAGCTTTATATTTGTGAGGATTTGCTGCTTTTCTTTGTCTTATTTGATAGCAAACTGAATCTATTTGATTTTCTTACTGTTGGTCTGCCAAATTCATAAAAAATAATGGATGCAGCCAATGTGATGTCACAATTGGTTTGTTGACTCCCACTTTTGAGCCTTGATTTTGGCATTTTGAGCATCATTATCTTGGATTTTTGGAGCTACTAGTGGCCCAAGGTGACCATGTTTGGTGAGACGTTAGAGCTGGTGAAGAGCAAGGGGAATTTTATATAAAAATTCCCCCCTTGCATGAGCAGGAAAATAGAAGGACCAAAACCATTTTTCATACCAGGCTGTAAACATGTTTATTTCTGCTGTTAAGTTTTAACATGGGCTTCCATGGGAATTTTACGCTTTTGGGGCCAGCCTCATGTATCCATTCTTGGATAAGCAATTTTTGGCATTGCCAAGTTGGCTTCATGTTTCAGCCCCAGAGGTTGCCAGACCCACAAAATAAGCAATAGGAATAGGCTACATTATTAGTGGCTTTAGGCTGTTGTGACACATTACTATTTCTGACATATTATAGAATAAATGACTAATTGATTGGTTGGGAAAATTATTGGCAGATAATAAATAATTTTTAAAAAGTTTTGGGGGGGGTTTCTTATAAACTTGAATTTTGAAAATTGGTTGATTTGGGGTTGTTATTGTGAGTAACAAAACTGTATGTTATCGAAGATGACATGAATTCTAGATACAATAGAGTGAGGAAAGTTTAAGTTAAATCAGAAAGCATCAGAAAAAAATGACAATTTCTTTTAATAAATGTGATCATGAATATTATCACAGGATTTAATTGTATTAGATAATTGACTTTTTTATGGTGTGTAAGATGGCACTCTAGTTTTAAGTATAAGCGTTTAAGTATTAATATTAACATCTTTAAGATGGGTTTGACAACATGTCGCCAAATGTAAAGCTGGTCTGAGATAAGTTGCACTCTAACTCTAGTGGCTACTTGAAGTTAACGGTCTCAGTCTCCAACCTCTTTCCCTCTCTCACACACAAACACACTGTGTTATGCAGAAGGGGTTCCAAATCCGACATCTCACTGCACTCTGGCATCAAAGCCCTTTGTACGCGAGCCGACACCTGGTCCCTCTCTCCTTGCCAAAGCGGCCTAGCGAGTGGGCTCAGATGCCTGGAAGAGCTGGGAGAATTTACACCACCCACCTCCTGCTCAACACACAACCATACATGGGCTATTGGAAGTCCAGGCAAGGGCAGATTCTGCTGCCCTTAGTTGCCCCCATGAATAAGTCCGTACACCCCTACAGGCAAAGACACGTATGCTCAGACACACACAAACACAAAAAACACACACTGTACTGTGCACATTCCAGCTGATTCATGCACGTTGGAGTAAGTGCCAGACAGAACAACACTACACTGCTGTGATAGCACGGTGTATCTAATGGTGCTAAATTAACGTTATGAAGGTCAAAGACAGAGCATAATCAGTGTTGGATGTGGACTAGTTTTTCTGTGACTTGAGGGGGTCTGGCTGAAAATTTCCACCATTTTCTGCCTTGATGAACCAAGAAATACCATACACATAAGCCTTGATCCTAACCTTAGGCTGTGTATTTAATTCAGCAAATGATTCCCACTGTTTTGATTTATTTTTCTGTCTTTTCTGTCATTCTCTGGCCTCACTGTTCCTTCAGACAGGAGCCAGTCTTACATTTTGTAACATTCGGCAGTTTGATGTTCTGTACAACCATCAAACAAGATGTTAGCCTGTCACAAGGCCTTACCTCCCCCTCTGTCTTTGATGTTGCAGGGGGGAAGATGCAGCCTGAGACGTTGCCCAAGACCTTTCACTGCTATCAGCTGCAGAGCAAAGACTACACGACCACTAAACCTCAGGAGGTCTATTGCCAAGACATTTTCTTTTTTTTCTTTTTTTTAGGCAACTGCACCAGTAACCTTTCAGTAATTCCCCATCTGCAACTGCCCAACATGTTTATCTCCAAAATTACAGTGAGGTGTTATTAAATTATTAAATTATATAGCCTTCATAAGGAACACAATTCATTTGTAGTTCATTTTCTAACCAAGTCATGCATTATCTTTTTCAAGTTTGCTTTAATTCTATATAGTTATAAAATTGTGAAAATGTTTCAAATGATTAAATGTAAATAATATAAACAAATCATTAACTACATGTTTCACCACATACAATGCCTGTGGAAACTTGCAGGTGAGCTGTTTTATATTGTTTTTTGCCAATTGGCAGTGACATTGTGGATATATGCTTTAGACCACTTGTCAGCGGACAAATTTGTAAACTTTTGTAAATTTGTAAAATGTATTTCCCATGCAATTTGTCAACCAAATGTCTAACTTGTATCTTAATTCACTGATTCAGTGCCATGTTAAATATTATATTTTCTGTGACCGTAGTATAAAAACTGATTAGGTATTTGAGCTAAAAGAATGCTCTCTGCTTTGTCTCATAGTGGTGTTCAGATTTACAGCTGATTTTAATAATTGCTACAGTCTCAGAACGTATGATGAGACATGGTGGTTTTGAATTACCACCGAGAAGAGCTATGGTTTTGCTGCAAACTTTTTGCTCATTAGAACACGCCATGTAAAATTACTTTTCTCTGACTCAGGTATTTCTCTGACTATTGGCTCTTGTCTTCTCTCTTCCGTGTCATTATGTATCTCACTCAGAATGTATAGATTTGGCCGAGTAGCAGCACAAGAGATGATTGAACACATGAGGTTGGCCTGTGAGATTCCTGCTCTAAATGCAAACACCAGTCCAATGTGACAGCTTCAAATTTTCACAAAGTATAGTTCAAAGATCATTTCTCTGTATCACATTTGATGGTTTAAATAGCAATGACACAGACATGAAAAGATATAAAAAAAAGGTTAACCTACAGATCAAGTTTTTAACTTATGTATTCATCCTACTGCCAACACTAAATGACACTTTAATTTGTTCTCTCAGTAGATCTACTGGAACGCTGAAACGATGAACCCTGAATCAGTTTATCCGTCATGATCTTAACTTCTCTTTATTCATATGAGTTTTTTTAAATGTGTTTTGTATAAAAGCTTTTAACCTATACTTCTCCTGTAAATAAAACAGTTATCAAAGACAGTTTCACAGCATCGCCTTTTGGCAGGTTAACTGCAGAGCAGATGACTCGTTGCAACAGATATAATCAAGGGTTCTTTGCAACAGTATGCAAAGGGGCTGGAAGATAAGAACAACAATTCTATATATATAATTTCTATATAATTATATACATACATAGTTGTTGACTGCGTGGTATAGAAAACACATATTTCAATTGAAAAAAAAAAAACATCTTGGTAGTATGTAACTCTTGTGGCTGGACAGACAATGTGTGTGTATGATGCCTGCTGCCATTTATAGCTCAACAGCTGGCTGATGGGCAACTGCGGAGCTACATCCCTGGAGCTGCTGCTACTGGAGCTGATGAATAGCCACAGTAGTCACTATCTGCCAACCTACCTCATCTTCACTACATATAATTCCAGTTTACACCTCTCCCAAGGCTGTGGCATTTTTATATCAGAGATGTTGTGTTCTGTACCAAACAATGCTATATATGATCACTGAGGCTGTGTGTGTGCAGCATGTGTTGGAAGCGGAGGGCACGCTCTTTCTTTGATTTGATCTAGAGATTGACACATTTGTTCAAAACTATAATGCTAATGCTAAGAATTGTCTTTCAAATGGCATAAACATGCCTCTTTGAATTTGTATAAACTGACATGAAAAACATGACTTTTCTTGGACAGGAGTTTTTGTGAACCTGCTGTCTCCTCTGTGCTCCACAGAACTTCAGGTGACATTTTCCCTTAGGTGTCAAGAAGCCTGCCATTGTAAAGCCCACCGGTGTCTGTATCTGGCTAATGGTTGCGCGAGCTGGAATCAATTGGATTTTTGCTGCTGTTGTGGGCCACCTCTGGGTTTAGCCTGCCCACAGGCATGGCTCTGCCTCCTCAGCTGTAAGGTTGGGCACTGGGCCCTCTCCATGAAGCAGAATGGTGGAGCACAATGTTAATCTCTCCTCTCTGCTGAGTCCCAGCTGTGGCCCTGCATCCCCACTGGGCCCTTTAATGTGGAAGGGGGACAGCATGCACCTCTCCTATCACCACAGCCATGCGTACAAACTCAGCCACAGTTACACATCCCTCAAAAATTAGGTTTGCTCTTGCTTTAATGAATCTAAGTTTTTGTGTAGAATTAACTAACTAACTATAACTGGTTAAGTTTCTGTAGAACTTCACAGACATGGTTTGCACAAGATTAAAGCAACATTTCAAGGCCTTTCTTCAGCTTTCTCACCATACAGATGAAATTAGAGGTCAACTGATGTTGGATTTTTAAAGGCCATTACTGTAACAATAGAACAGGGAAAATCCCATGGCTGAAAAACTGTCCAATATCACCCCATACCAGCAGGGAAAAAAATGACAGTGTCAGAAATGCACAATCTTTGAATTCATTAGAAAGTGAATAAGCATTTAACTCAAATAAACTCAAAGTAATAGATACAATAAATAAACAAATCTGGGTTACTGCATATCAGACTCACAGGAATAATGCCTGTAAATCTGAATCTGAAGATCAAAATATATGTTAAACAGGAGGGAGTGATTTTTATTTTTTAATTTATTATTTTTTCTTAAAGTCAATCATATGTGCATTTTACATTTTATTACTGGCTATGGAAACCGCGCACACCTCTGTACACTGTACACTGCTGCTAAATGGCCTTCTCTGTCTGTCCACAGACTCTTCCATTGGTTGGTTAATAAAAATAAGAGTCTACTTGGGCTGTTTTTTTCTTATTTGTGCACATACGTGTGTAAAAACCAAAATCAATATAGCCTGTGCTTACCTTGTCCCGTGGTCGCTAGATTCTATTGCATATCTTATAACGGCCTTCACTATGAAACACATTCTGGTATTCATATTTTTTCAGTCCGACAGCACTGAGTCAGATATCTAAAGATTTAATTTAGATTTTTTTTTTTCACTTTAAACTTTGTAAACTATGGAGAGAAATAAATAAAAGTCGGTATAGCTGACATTACAAAAACCCACAAGGATTAAAAAAAAAGAACGCTCAATATTAAAGTAACTTTGCAGGATAAGTTCTAGATGACAAAGCTTGACAGGTGACTCCAATAGCAGAAATTAAATAATAATTGGCTCTTTCATTGATCATTGTGCGTGTACCCTGTTTGTCCTCTCACAGGGAGGTCAGAGCTGAGAGTCAGGTACAAACTGGCAGGGATTCTGCATTTTTTGCTCACGGACACTTCAGCGAGACGGATGCTTGCCAACAAAAGGGCTTGAACCTTTGTCCGGTGTTTGAATAATTGCCTCCCTATTCACAATGCCGCACTCCTGCTCCAAAAACAGGTACTCACCATACAGCTGATGAGTAAAAGAAAGATGATGTTAAAAAAAAGGTTCATACCATACCTTTTAGTTCTGATATATTTGCACTAAAAATCAACCTCCTGTTTGTCAAATAAAGTACAAAATATCAATAAAAATCACACAAAACTAAAAAAAAAAAGCCAAGTCCTGCACTTGATAAACATTATTTTTCTCCAAATTAACACATACAAAATAGAGTTCAGTATGCAGCTACACTTACGGAACCCAGAAAATTTATATGTAGAAAGCCTGAGGAAAATTGCTCAATGTTATCTTTGGTAATCCATAAGGTCTCTGAGCTACAGCATAGCATAGTCTGAGGCTTGGTTGCTAATCGTAAATTCACAGATATCTACTTAGAGAAAGGCAAATATCAACAAGTCCTGCACTGGCTTCTCTATTTTCTCATTAGGCAGATAGATGGAAGATAGCTAGCACTGGGAGAGGTGGAGGCAAGAACAGATTAGTCTCCCTTCACAAACAACCACATATCCTTGACTTTTAATTAAAAATGCCATCGCAATTAGACACGGTAGTTTAAAGGACTGCCTAAATAAAAAAGAGTTCAGGCACTGCTATAAAGGCAATCCGGAGCAGTTCCAAGAGAATAAAGCTTTTCACTTTTCTCATTGTGAATGTTTTTTTTTTTTTTTTTAAATGGAAACTTAAATCGGCTTATAGGTTTTTCGCAAAAGCACTGCAGTAGGAGCAAAAGAGGAGCCAGAGAGGAGAAAATAGAACTCAAAGTCATCACAGTGGTTACAAAGGACGTTGAAGATTGAGGTCAGGGGAGGAGGAAAACTATTCTGTCGGCACAATAAATGAGAACAATTAATCAACAGTTAATGTGAATCACACCATTTATCCATCTAAACAATCTGGTTTCACCAAGTCACATTACTGAAGTAATGAATCTGTGCAACTCTGACATTTGAAACACTTTAGATAAGGGCAACAGCCTGTGGCAGTCAACACTGAGGCATCGGCAAAACATGAGAACAGCAGGGCTCTAAGTGACGCATACTGTACTTCTCTGCATCTGAGTCAACCATGCACATGAAAGTCCTAAAATAGCAGTAGCATGTATTGTGAAAACAGAATCTAGGTCCACTAGTATGGCCTACTTAGGGTTATGTTCCGGTTGCGTTGCCTTATTTAAAAGTGCCATGAATAAAACAGCTGAACAGTGATTCCCCAAAATGCAAGGTATTTATTAGGAAAGGATTTCAAAACTGGTGGTGTTACTGTCGTTCATTGAAAAAAAATTGGAGTGGAAAGGGCAACAAAAAAAAACTGAGTATGTTTGATTTAGCAGGCTGTTGTTGCTCCACAGCCAACCACCTGAGTGTAAGTCTGATGTTGTTTTCACAGCTTTCACTGTAAACTTTGTCTTGTTTTATAAATCCTTGTTTTTAAAACGTCCCTGTCTTCACTACATCACTTTATTACATTAAGCTCTTCCCTGTATTATCCTCTGCTAATGTGTTTTACCTGCATGTGAACAAATGGGAACACAGTCCCACTCTTATCCAGGTTTTTCTGCTTTTTGCAATATAATAACAAATCGGTCTTGGTGATTTAGTATTCCCCTAGGTAATTGGTTTTCTGGAGTGGTGACCATGTGGAGATGAAAAACAATCAGCAAAGCTCTTAACAGATGCTGTAATTACCTGAGCAGACTCGCACAAGTGCTTGTGCACACCAGAGTCGTAGGTGCACCCACTGTGATCTACCACTTACAAAGAAGGCAGGACAGAATCCACTTGAGCACTTGAAGGCTTCATCTTGACAGGCATTGTAATGCACCATCTAACCATACTGTGGAGCCACAGCAGACACAAAGAGTAGCTACTATAGATTGTAACACTGGTAAAATATGTTCTAATTCAGACTATCAGCATTAAATTTTTTATTTAAATATTAACAGAAACAAGTGTGAATTTATGATATATTCTAGGGCTGGGTAATATATTGGTAAGTATATATTGCCAATACGGCATAAACCCACCACACTGCTCTCCAGTACAGGCAGCTGCATACCCAGGCCCAAGGTATGAGTCTACGTGAAAACTGGAGGCAGCTACCTGGAGAAAGAAAGACTTGGCCCGGCCAGGCTTCTTATGTTGTAAATTACAACTCACAGCAACTTAATACACTGTAGTCTCTGGCTTTTGTTTGATATCTAGTCTGGGCACAAAAAAAAAAAGTTGTTGCACATTTCCTATCCGTCATTAGCAATAGTTAGCACCCATTGTCTCACAAGGCTAACTTGGCTTGTTCACAATGTAATAGCCCTTGTATCCACATTACAAATTATTATTTAATTTAAAAAAAAAAGGTCCAATTGTGTACATACCCCCTGTCCCTAATATATTGAAAATACTTGTAGCCATACACCTGTCGGTCAGTCTGTTCATTGGTCTGGTAGTTCAAGAGTAAAATATTTCAACAACTATCGAGTGGATTGCGATGACATATACACGTTTATGTCCTTATCAGATTATTTGTAGTAACTTTGGTGGTCCCTTAAACTTTCTTCCAGTACTATCACCTGGTTAACATTAATTCTAATGGCATTCTCATGAGCCTAAGCTGTACTTTTTAGCCTCCAAAACAGTTTCAACAAAACCTTAACATTATAATCTTCATGAAGGTATTATATGTTTTAGGACTGTCTCATTAGATCACATTAGCTTAAGCTGGGTGGACCTCATAAATGTCAACTGAGTGAAAGCTTCAAAATCATAGTATTTAGTCCATTGCTCTATTGTGTGGCATTATACAGTTTGTATTATGGTGTTCTTGTATTTTTTTTTTTACAACTCCATCCCTACAATTAACATACAGAATCTCAATGCGTGGTCTTGATTAAAGGAAGGAAGACAATAGTTGGTATTTGTGAGACAAAGGTGTTTAGATTAGCCTAAAAAAAACATTAATTTAATTTTCACTAAAAGGCAAAAAAGTGGGGCAAAATAAAGGTCTGGCTTATGTATACTTTCAGCTCATTAATGTCAGCTAGTGCATAATTTCATGATGTACTTTTGTGAATGCAAAAGGAGTAACCTCTGGTCAACAGCAATCTGTTCTAATGGCCTCAATTAGTGATAATAATAGACAGATTTAAACACTCTTTATCCATTGTTTTCAAAGTGCTGAGGAATACGTTCTCTCACTGCTCAACTTGATCTGCCCATAGGGATTCATCATTTTGTACAGCAATGTCGGTGATTAAAGGCTAAATTGCTTAAAGGGTCTTGAGGAAAGGAAGAGAGAACATTAGAGGTAGATGTTAATGATTGAAGGATGTGAGGTTAATGTGGTGCCACGCTGAGAGAACTTGTTCCATCCTTTCAGCCGACTCGGCACTCCTGAATTCCTGAGCTCCAAATGACCTCTGTTTTCAGGCGCATTATTATAGCTACCTGGTGGTAGCAGTATCTCCCCTTGATCAACAGCCAGGTCGAGATTTTCAATAATAACCATCAATAAACACCTCAGAAAGAATGGTGAAGAATGATCACTAGCATCCTGCTATCCATTACACAGGAATTATACAGGAGAGTATAATGGACAACCTCCTTGCTGAATCAGTTTCCAATGGAATATCAGGAACTGCTGTATCCTTTGATTCACCAACACTTTAAACTCTTGAGAAAGCACGCGCTAAGGACTGGTTTGAGGTGGGAATGTGAGGTGCTGCTCATATCCTGCTGCAGAGGTGGCAGCAGAGGCAGCACTGCCTGTGTTTGTGAGAAGCGACCATGCAGCCATCTTGTTGGGGTCGGGATGTACGCACAATTCAATCATCCTACAACAAGAAACCATGGATTACCAGAACCATCTGGAAACATTATAAAGCAGCAGCCAACCATGTCAGCAAACGCAAAAGGACAAATAATAGTGTACAGGTAAAATGAGCTGATGGGATCACATTTCACTGTAGTTCTACCTTGTGTAATGCCATGTGACAAAAAAACGATTGACTGCAATGAAGTTAGCCATGTTCTGGCATGTATCTTCAAAATATGGTTCTCTATCAATGAGTAGACAGCAACACTCACTTTCTTCTATGTCTTTTTTCATTGCTTCTTTCTGTAATAATGACTATTTTTTACCAACTGAGCTTCATTATGACTGCATTAAACATTAATCAGATATGCAGAAAACAAAAACTAATTTAAGAAATATAGATTGTTCTGCATTTTGGTTGTCAACTTACTCACTGGTTATTGTAAATAATGCATTCCCTGCTCACCTACAGCTTATCTTTAAAGACTGTCATCCTAAAATAATACAGTAAGTGCTAAGCCATAAATAACACACCAAAAGCCCTGTAATAGCTACAATTTTCAAAATGTCTGTGAATTTTTCACTAAGGTTGGTATATTTAATCCTACATAAACTACGGGACTCAAAAGGGACTCAAAAGGAATACTAAATATGTGTTTATGTACTAGGATTCAAAATCTATTCATCAAAACATTTGCTCCAGATGTTGCCCTGATGGTGGTGTTTGCTGGCACAGATTTTACCGGGATTTGTGTATCCTACTGAGCAATTTTGATCATGATCAAGTCAAGCAATACGGAAAAACATCACAATGTTTGGCACAAAGGGTCCAGTCTGGCACAGAATTTGGCAGCAATAGCCTTCATCCCAAAAGAAATGGAACAAAGCTTTTCTCTAAGAACACGCAGATTAAAGCTTTATCCATCAAGTAAGCTTCAAAGTGACGCTGGGTGAGTCAGCCCCACTTTAATGATAGTGCTTCTTAGTCCTGTCTACAACACTCACTACCTGCCCAAATACCTGATAGCTGGTGTCAGTTTTTCTCTGTGTAAGAATTCTTATAATTGTTGCAGAGTGTTAAACTTTTTTTTTTTTTTTTTTACTTTTTTTACCTATGAATGTTACCTAGTTAGCATAATAGGTCAATTCGTGTTTCCAACACACAAGACACAGCGCCTAAGCAGTCGAATATACATTTCTATGTTGGCAACACTGCCGTGTATGCATTCTGCTGCATCTTAAATAGTTCCATTTTCCCTTTGATGATCTTCACACATAATCTTCATCTCTAAAAATACTAAATGTGTGACTCTTTAAAGATCACATACTGCAGATTCTCCTGCTGCCATGCATTACTTTACAAGCAGACAACACCTTTACAAAGTCCTAGAAATCTGTGAATTTAGCAAATCTCACATCTTTTAAAAATGACATGGAGCACCGTGCAAAAAGGTAAAAAAAAAAAATGAAATAAAATACAGTGTGTTGCTCCTTCAACAATGAAAAAAATGGTCATACAATCACCTCTGCACTCGATATTTTCTATGTTCAGTGCTGCTGCCAACACCCTGAAGACACTAGATGCTGTATACCAGAGTGTTTTTTCGATTCATTACTCACGACTGTTATTTCTCACACCGCTGTGAATATACTGTACACTGCACGTACTGTACTGAGGTGCAAACAAATATCAGCTAGACCTCTCCCTGTTCAGCTGTAAGAAACTGTCAGAAGTTGAGGTGCTGGTGTTGCACATCCTTTAATCACAGGCACATCATGGTGACAGAGCCCTGTGTAGTTTAATAAAGCCTCAGGAACAAAGACATTCTCCTCTAAACTATCTCTCTCACGTAGCGTCTGCTAGCAGGGCTTAGGAGGACTGGTTATTACCATCTCATTGAAGAGGGACCCCTCAACAGCTTGTAAAGTTGCTTGGCATCATGTCCCTACTTCACTGTATGGTGACAGCCCAACCATCAAAAATAGACACTTTTCTTTGGAGGCTGTTTCAATTATTTACTCTTTCCTTCGAGTGTCAGTGCTGTCTCTCTGCTGACACCAACTCTGCCTATTCCTTTTTTTCTTACTTTCTTCATCGTTCTCAGTCTTGTTTCTCTTTCTGCCTGAGATGGGCAGGTGCCACACTCCAGGTAAAGCCCAGAGTCAGAGCAAGGGAGGAAAATAGAAGATGAAAGAGTGGTACATTAGGGTCACAGAAAAAGGCCCTTAAACAAATCTTATCACAGCAGAGAGCCCAAATGAGATACCTAACCAAAGGGAATAATTATCTTTCCAATGAGGCTAATCTAAAGCTATCAAATAAAAACAAACTTCACTGTGAGTGTAAGGAAATGCAATTATTCAAATGGGATAGAAATGCAAATGTGTGGCCTTATGTGGAGGAAACAAGGAGCCAGGAGCTAGCGTCCTCCAAGCACCAGACTCCCTACTGGCTCATAATTTTCTGTAATGGATGTCAATGTCCTTGTGGACACGTGCCATTTTTTGAGGCCAGCAAAATTGTGGGGAGTCAGCTGGCCCCTTATCAATGATGATGTCTAATTGTATTTATAAATGCCCTCATGTGGTAAAAATACATTTCCATTAAATCTAATAGATCTAATAACTAGAGCCCATCTTGCAAGGGGATGACTCCAGCTGCCATACGGTGATGACGTGTGTCTGCGAGTTACTCATCAGGATGAGGAAATCAACTCACCAGTCTGTGAACTCTCGTTCAGCTATTAGCAAGCCAAGTCAAGGTTTACAAATGTAAAATGATCTTCACACTCTCTGAAAATATTAAACGCCTCAGAGGCGCTGCAGAAACCACCAGACATGGCCCTGCCCGTGTTTGTGAGAAGTGACCATGCGTCCATCTTTTTGGGGTGGGGATGTGTGGACCATAGACTGTATATAAAGATGGACAACAAGCCAACTCCCCTTAAGTGAAGCTTTAAACATCTTGATCGCCCCCTGGTGTCTGGCTGCAGTACAGGTCGTAAAGCCCACCAAGTCGGCACATGTTTAAAAATACTGCTATTATCATTGTTTTTGAGAGAAGACGACTAAATAAATTACTTAAATATTGAGACAGGTTTTTGGCATATACTTTTGGATAAATTAATTGTTATATTCATCAAGTAATAAAAAACAATATTCAGAATAATATATAAATTAGTTGTTAATTTAGTCAACCTACTGAAAAAATAACTTACATCAATCAAGAAAAAAATCCTCGACAGGTGCAGCCCTAATATTTATGAAAAATACACAACATGAAACTATTAATGTCTCTGAAAGTGCTGTGGCATGAAAGAAAATAACTTTTCCACTGTCCTATATAAAATGAAATTATAGTGGTTAGTTTTGCAAATTAAAGATGGTAATCAATATTTATACTGAATTGAGGCCAATTTGAAGAATTACAAATTTGAAAAATGCACATTTAACATTAATGCATAGCACACAAGGGTCCCTTCAAATTGTTTCTGAAAGAATACAAGACTACACTGAGTGGAACATATTAGCTTGACAGCTAATTATGTCTACGAGTCCTTGACGGCTGCTCTGTAAGGCTTTACTTTGAATCTTTAGTGCTTTGAGCTTTATGCTAACATCAGTATGTCAACATGCTTACAAAGACAACGTATACAAGACAATGTTACCCAGGTTCATAATGATCACCATCTTAGTTTATCGTGCTAAATTTTGCTAAATACCACAGCAGGTAATGATATTAAGAATGTCATCAGTTTTGCAGGAAACGTCAGGGGATCATTAAAGTCATTATATGAATACATTATCTAGGAAGGGACTGGCCAACAATGCAATCAACTAGTGCCAAAAATAAAGTTGTCATTGCTCTCTGGTGGACAAACTATGTAGTAACGGTGAAACAATTCTTTAGTCACAGCAAATATTCTGTATTCGTGGCGTTTCTGTACAATAATTTCTTGATAAAGCTCAACAGACATAGGCGCCTTTTTGAGGCTCTACTTTTTAATATATAACATTATATTGGTAGCGTTTATTGATATGCTGTAGTCGTGTAAGGGTGCAAATGAAATATCCTTGATGCATTTTCCATCTAGAATTTGCACATTACTTTTTATTCTTTGTATTGCACCCATACAATGCACACATATGCTTTGCACCCACACACATACACACACACACACACACACAGACACACAAAAAAAAAAAAAATCATGGCCACAGCCCCTGACATTGTTGCGTTAAATGCTTTCCCACCTTTTTCTGTTTGCCTGTATTGTCCTTCATACTGTCATAAAAAACACACACTGCTGGCCTGTGTAAAAAAGAGGGGAGATGTTTCAGAAGACTGTGAAAAGTGTGCCAGCGAGTATTTTGCCAAAAATCACAAGCCAAACAAACGAATTAAAAACATGGCACCAGAATTGCCCATGATTAGCTTTAAAATATTAGACAAATGGGAGAAATAAGAGGATAGAGAGCCCATGGATTAAGCTAACAAAAAATAACAGGTGGTTCAGTGAATGCAGGGTTTTAATGTACAATTAAAACATTGTGTATTCTCTTAAAAAAGACAGACTGAATCCTTGGTGTTATCATTTATTTATATTTCATCTATCTAAACTGCTAGACCATCAGAACACGTGCCAGGTTAAGCCATGAAAGATCCAATCTATCAATATCTTTATGTCATGAAAGCAGATAACCCTAAGCAGCCTGGTCTCACTCCCAGGGCGTCATATGCTGCTTTGGCAGCGACCCCGGCATCACTATAATGACGCAGGAGGCACCATTACACATCTGTGTGAGACGCAACAGGCTCTCCACCAACTCTAATGCAAGCCCATCCAATCATATTAGACATTTAGAGCAACAGGCACAGTTTAAAGAGCATGAAAGCCTGCTCAGGCTGGGTGGGAGAGGAGGTGGATGGGTCCAACTAAGCCGAATTTTGACCCAGGAGGCCAGTGTTCAAGACCAACAAGCAACATCAACTGCAGCTCTTGTGCCACTCAAGGCCGGATGTTTTTAAGCAACGTCCCTGATATTTTCCCAACCATTACCAAGTAGTTTTGTCTCCTTAAAATAACCACCAAGCCCTGAGTCGCCCTACGTGACTTAAGTCAACCATGATCTAGGGGGGATTTTAGAGTGAGTTAACAGTGGTCTTACTCTAATATCCAATGTTTTTGTGGGTCCGTGAATGCACCCCATAATTCCCGGGGGTTTCGCACAAAAGGTAAAATATGATGAGCAGGAATGACATCACATTGCCTTACAGAAAAATCCCCAAAGAAAACCTAAATTTAAACAGAAAGGCTCTATAACTTGCTGCAGGGTGTAACCTGTTTCATATACACATGGTGATGTGCTGCCTCTGCACTTCCTTTAATGTATGACTATTTGTTGCAAGGTTGCTCTAATCGAGTTAGAAAGATCCCTGATTGGCTTCCAGTGCCACGCCAGGATCCCTTTAGATTACTGTGGTCAGACAGCAGCGTCTGAATCACAAGAGGCAGAAGATGAGTTTAGGAGCGCACGCACTCAACATGCTCTGTCAGCATAGTACCACATTAACCTCACATCCCAACAACTCTCTGAGGCTTTTCTCCTTTTACTTCTGATCTCTCCATCCGTCTTTCCTGAACCTCTTTGCTTCTCTCGTTTGACATTCATCACAAGCATCAACATAAATACTCACTAACCATATTTCCTTTAAAGATTAAAAAAAATGCAGAAAATGCAAAGAAGTTGATCTTAAATATAGTTTCTTGGCTCTCTTCAGTACATAAATAATTGATCACAGAAATGCTCCGGGGGGAGTCGTGTTCGCAGATATTTTGATTTCACACCAATTTCCTCACATATATAGCCCCAATCTCTGTGTTTACCCTGCATAAAATTAACACATAGTGGACAGTATCTCTAGAGCTCAGTTGAGGACTGGAGCTGAAATATAGGAATGACAAATAGGCCCATCAATAAGTAACATTTGCAAAATGTGTGCGGAAAATGGCTTGAAGAATGAGGCAGAGGAGGCTCTCACATGCCGAAAAGACAGATTCCATGATCCATATCTCTCTGAGAAATCACCACGCAGCACTATAAACAAGACAGTGACTCTGCCATGAGATCAAAACAAATGTTAAACGTCAAAAGACTGAATTGAACAAGTGAAAAAATTCAATATAATGTTCAACATAACAATCAATGTGGTTTCTATGACTGTGCAAGCAACACAAATCTAGAGCACAGTGTGCTGCTGGCAAAAAAAAACACACATCATTAGTTAGGCTGCGTGCTTCAGAGAGGGAAAAAAAAGTTTTTCAGTTTAGCAATACTGACAACACCTGAAAGATTTTACAGCATGATCCCATGAATAAATATCCCCAAAAGTTCTGTCTAAATATGCTTCTTAAAGGAGATCCAAAGTACTGTTTTTGGTATGTTTTCTCTGAAAAAACACTGGATTATTCTCGGCAAATAAATGATGATGGAAGTTTATTTAATTTATTATAAGTCTGTTTGATCTCATCAACAAACCAGCTGACAGCAGTGGGAGGCAGATTAGGTTCGAAGCACCCTGAAATCAAAGAGAGCTGATAAATCCTAAGTCACCTTAGATACAGGAAAGCAAAGCCACACGTGCGGAGCTGCCCTCGCTGCATATTACTATTTGGATGTTAGTGTATGAAATTGTCCGCTCACACCCCCACACGTTCAATTTTTTCCCCTTCTCAGTTGTAAGTAAAGGATGCCTGGCTGCAATTTGTTTCTGTCAAGATGATTAATGGCTCTCAATAATGTTACAGCTTATATGGATATGGGAAGGTGCATCTCTACAGCAGCCAATCGATAAATCTGTGATCCTCCAACCACCCACCCTCATCACGCCAAGAGATTTAGAGGCCATAGGAGCAGCCTTGAATCCCCATACAGTAAGTCTTATGCAGATTAATAAAAACGTTCCTTAAATGTGCTCTAAGTTTGTCTAATAATACCTTAGGTATTAATTCTCCAGGCTGACAGCTGGTGAGAGCTTTTACTTGTGTTGAGCCTGGATGTATTTGTAAAATGTCAGGAAAACCTAAAGTAAAAATGGGAAGTTAACTTTAAAAAAAAAAAGCAAGGCAGGTTGCTCCGTGTGTGTATGTGGCAGACAGCTTTTGTAGTAGGATGCGTTTCATGGATGCTAAAGTGGTAAACTCAGACTTCGGGGTCGACATGCATGGCCTTGGATATGTATGCTTCTCCAATTGGCACAGGCATGTACTACAAATTCAGGATCTCCCCATCTGATCGGAAGGATCAGTATCAGGTCCAATCAATGTGTTTTTAATTAATTAGGATCAGTAATTTTGAGTTATTTCAAGTTGAGAAGGTGTCGTATAAAGAGCAAGATTCGCAACAGATAATCTAGTTTTAGTGTAATGCTGCCACTCATGTAAGTAAAAGCTGATTTTTTTCATGTTAAACTTTAGTAGCTACACTACTTTAAGTAAAACTGAAATTTCTGTTGTTCATTTTCAGTGAACTAGTTTTACTAAATGTGATAAGCTGAATTGTGACCGATTTTCATTTGTCGTGACTGGGAATGTGAAAGTTCAGCTACTTTTAACTGTGATTATATATTTTATTTATAATGTTCTGTACTTTTATAACAATACTACGCTGAGTGGCTTTGAGAGCAATTTCTGAAAACACATTTTAGTTTGTTTGCTTTGTTATTTTGCTGGAAAAAAAAACAAATGCTGCACCAAGTGGATTTGAGAGCTATTTCTAGAGACATATTTTACTTTATCTTGTTGAAAAAGCAAATGCTGCACTTAGTGGAACTGTGACAAGAGCCATATAAAAATATTTTAGTTTGTTAACTTTGTTATTTCTGTAAAAATAAAATAAAATAGAAAACAGAAACTGTTTGGATGCCGACAGTTTTTGATATATTGCATCACAGAGCTATTAAACTGACAAGTATATACACTGGATTGTTTTTGATAATTTAAAGTACTTCAAGTGTGCATTGTGCAGCTGTATTATCAAGGTAAATACAAGTATCACATCAGGACTTGGTATTGGCATATAGTTTGTATTAAATGACTTGGATCAGCACATCACTAATGGTAAACACAGATATGGCCTTGGATATGTACCTCAATAGGCAAAGGGATGTACTACAAATGGTTAATAGAAACTGCCAACCTTTAACACGAGATACATTCACCAGAAGGAAAAAGTAAGAATTACATTAATGTGCTCCCTAATCTTACTATAATGTAAGTAGCTACCACATGCACACCTTAAAAAAACAGCAAAATATGCCTCAGACCACAGTATTCATTTGTAGCGTGTTGTGGCTGTTAAGCAAGTAAACCACACGACACGAAGCTCAACCACTTGAAGAAATATCAATGACAGCAATGGAAATACTGCCCACTGGTAAACAGCTGCAGCGCGAGCAGCAGACAACAGATGCCAAAACATGACAAAACATGACAACCCAAACACATTCAGAGCAGCAGAGCAGCATTGCTCGGTTTCAGAAAGCTAGCTTACAGTGATAAGCACACAAACACCACCTGTAGCGAGCCGTGACACTCGTTCAGCAGCAAGTTAGCAAACGTATATGACAAGCAGCAAACTTTACTTACCTTGCTGAAGTGAAGCAGCGTTGAACCCGGGTTGCTAACACCGACTGGAGAGGGTCTCTTCTGGCTTGAGGTGCAACTTTGGCCAAAACGGTAAACAAAGCGGGAACAGACGCCAACAAACACTTATATTCCTGGTAAAATCCGTTCTGGTGCGATATTTTTTGCGACTGTTTACGAGCAGCAAGTTTACAGCTGTCTAAAACTTGCAGCAGAGTTTGCAAAAGAGTGACGCTACACAGCCAAACAGCAGGCGGGCCGCTGGAAATTCAAATCGGCCGCTGACTGGTGGTTTAAAAAAAGGGGAGGGGCTTGGTTTAATGTTGCATCACGTGACAGAGCGCCAGGTATCTGCCTGTGCAAATGCATACATTTATTTCTGAATATTAAACAAATAAATACAGATATAGAGACATTGATGTAATGTGCTGTTTTTATTTTTCTGTAATAGCTCAGGTTCTTTTGACTTATTCTGCCTTTGTGATTTTTATTTTATTTTACTAGTTACCACGTTTACTGCACCATATGTCTGTATTCTGCTGCAAACTAGTTAGTCACGTCTGCATTTTCCTAAAAATGTTAACAAAACAGATCTCACAGTTCATCATTAGTAAAAAAAAAAAAAAAAAAAATCATTTTGTCATGATTAAGTTAATGTTGACTAACTTGGTTTACTTAAGTTGCTGACACTTTAAAAGAATGAGGTAATTTCACTTGTCATTTTTTAAGTTTCAATACCTTTGCAAAATTAAGTAAATACAGACAAATTTTGAGTAAACTTAGCACTTAAATGTAAAGTAAACATCAATTAAGATGAATAATTATATTTAATTTTTCAAGGCAATCACTTTTTAAGAAACTGTAAAATCTGACAAGTTGACTCAAAATAGGGTCAACATGTCAGATTTTATGGTGTAACTGACAGACTTATATATGCCAGCAATTCTCAGGAGTAGAGATATCATGACCTATCCTCATATGCTTATCATTTGGTCTTAATAAAAAACACTTTAACATTTTTTTCTCACATCATTAAAAAATAATTCTTGAGATCATAGATATTTTTAAACCCAGCAGCCTAAATACACTTGAGTGTCTTCACGTTAAACTGGGCATTCTGCTTCCTATACTGCAGCCTCGGGAGGTTTAAATGACTTGGTGAGAAGGATTCAGTGTGAAATGGGATGTGATGCTGCACAGAGGTGTTCCAGTCCCACAGGCCGTGTTGTAAAGCACGACTGGACTTCACTGACTCCTGCCTGCCTCCCAACAACCTCCCTTTTTCCCTCCTGTAATCTTTCTCTCCTCCTCACACTTCCTTTCTCTGTCCCCACCTGGAGACAGCCTCCATTTTCTCTTAATAACATCCATTTTCCTTTGGCTATTCCTCCCTGTGAATAAAACTCTGAAGCATGCTGAGAATTTGCTCCTCTTAATTATTGCGTCGTAATAAATGAAGTCTGAGCTCCAACTCTCCAGAGTAGCTCATGCTGATCTCCACCAGAGAGGCTAGTGCCTTACCAGAGGCATTGCTGCTCACCCACATCAGTCTCATCAAGCGCTGTGGTTTCGCTTCACTTACAGCTTCATATATATGAGAGCTTAATAGAGACTGATTCATTGATATTCCAGCCAAACTGCCCAGGGATTTGGCAGAACAGGCGCCAGCAGAGGAAAGAGGCAGAGAAAACAAAGTGATAGAGAATGAGTGGGAGGGGAGAGACTGAGAAAGTTACACCAGATTTGCAGTCGCACGCTGAGATGCCAGGGATGATAAAACCATCGCTCTCAGACAGGACACTGTGATAGACTTGATTCGGTCCACTTGCCTACCCTACCCCCCCCTTCCTTTATTCTCACGCTGGTCTCCCACATTCTTCTCCTCTTATCTTCTTCTCCGGCTCAAACATGATGAACAGGAGCAGGGGAGAGATGAGCAGCTGGCACAGTCTCGACGGGGCGAGGGAACACATTTGACAAAATCAAATCAGGCCGGTCAAAGGTGAAGCCTGCCAGTCTCCCTGTGGAGTGGTGAATGGTATCAACACTGCACAGATGACCAGAATACTGTGATGAATATGTTGCACATGTCCCCTCTTGCAAACCGAAAAACTCATATTCTCACATGCATGTCATCCATTCGTAGAAGTATTAGTATTAATACCATCCTGTGAAAACAGAAGAAAAGTCCTGCATGGTGATGTTACTTAAGTAAAAGTAAGTATGTATTATCGGGAAAACTACTTATACATACTTTAATACTTAAAGTATTAAAAATAAAAGTAAGCAATGCAGACCAATCTTGAAAAAAAACAACCCCAAAAGTCTAAATTATAAAAAAAAAAAACACAAAAGCTCAAATTATTTTCAAAAAAGAAGATAAATCACCAAAACCATAAAAAAACACACCCCAAAACACAAAATTATTTCTAAAAAACTGAGAAAAGTTTAAATGTTTTTCAAAAGAGTTGGAGATTAATTTTCTGTTAATTGGTTCAACAACTAATCATTTCAGCTGTGCTTGTGTAAACTGTTTGGTTATTAACTCTAATTTTATAAAGTTTTCTTGTGCTTTTTATGCAGAAATCTTAATCTGTAGAGTAACTAAAGCTTTCAGAGAAATGGAGTAAAAAAGTACAATATATCCCTCTGAAATGTAGGGGAGTAAAAGTATTAAGTGGCATCAAAAGAAAATGTTCCAGTAAAGTACAAGTGCCTTAAATTAGCACTTGAGCATAATATTTGAGTACATGTACTTTGTTACATACCACCACTGATATCAACCATGCATTTCAAAAGGCCACCCTAATGAATCAGTTCAGCCCTGATTAGATCCTCTAACTGTCTTTACTCTTTAAATTCTATTAGGGATGTAATTATAATGTTCAATGTCTATTAGCACAGTTGTCCATAAACGTTCCCAATTTTTATCAGGCAGATGAAAGACATGATTGTACAGCTCCTCATCTTCATTCTCTGTAGTGAGGAAATGACATTGTGCAGGCTTCCTATTTGCACAGATCCACCTCCTTGCGGTTGGAAGTCATCTGTCGGTCCATTTCAGCAGCTAACACTTTGATATGCAACACCTCATAGAGCCAAAGCACCAATTGAAGCCATTATACAGTGTTGAGCCCACTAATGGACATATTAGAGGGCTGGAGCCTGCTTGCTACAGAAGGTCTCAGGAAAAGAGCAGAGGGAGTGATCTTCGCATCTGCATGCTATGCTGGGCTCGAAAAAAGGAGCATAAATTAATGCTGCAGGGGGAGAATGTGAAAGAGATATCTGATCAGAGTCCTTTGTTCTTGAACCTTGGTGATAGTCGAGGTGCATCCTTCTACTTCAATGCATAGTCATAGAATCAGGCTCACATTTCCCTTATCAGGGCCCATCAACATGCCTCATCTTTAATATCAGCAGCAGCAAGAAAGGTCATTACCCAAGTAAATTACCTCTTTAGCATTTGATTATTCGCCTTTTTTCTTCTTTTCTCTTTATTGCTCTCTGCAGGCATGATGCATCAGGCAACCTGCATTACATATCCATATACATGTCACCTATGGAAACCATGTAGCCACCTTTTTGCTTCATACCTGCGGTACTCTACAATATAATCTTTTTCAATTCATTTCCACTTAAAAAAAAAAAGTTTTCAGGTGTCCACATCTCTTCATCTTCCCTCCAATCCCCCCTAGAAGTAAAGAAGTATCCTCAAAAGATGACATGGAGTGAAAATGGTGAAGTTTCAGGCTGCATATTTGCATTTCCCTGAAAATACTGAATGATAAAGCACTCTGACAGTCCGGTGCACTTACGCAGCACACGCCGTAAAACATCTGTTGAAAGCTGGGCATAATTCATTCCCCAAACACTCATGCACGTACGCTAATAAAACTCACAGACTCTCTCTGCATTTATCTGTGTAAAGATGTGTGTGTCAGTGTGTGTGTCTGTCTGTCTCTCTCTCTCTGTCTTTCTCTCTCTCAGGCACAGGCGTGCTAATCCGTCCACAAACTTACAATAAATGACATTTGCAAAGAGCATGGTCCAGTCAGAAATATTATAAAATGTTAAACTCCAGGGTATGATAAAAAAGGTTTTGTCACCTTTAACATTCAGTTGCCATGAGGTGTTATCAATGTTATCAATTAATGTGACACATGTAAAATTAGGGTCACTGATGAAAGGCTGGCTTTTAGGGTCTCAAAAACTACACTTGTAAGTGAGGATATGTTGAATTTGTTGCCTAAACCCCTCCCCTGAATCACAGGCTGGCATCTGTAACTAAACCTAGCTATTTATCAAAAAAACAAACAAAAAAAATGCAGAGCCCTCCCATGTCCTATACTCAGAATACAAGCTGCTCCCACTAGGAAAACGCTCTGAGGTTTCAATTAAATACAGGAGGAGATACCTGAAAAGGTATATAAACTCTTTTATCTCTCTGTCATTGAATCATTTAAACTAAGGACATAAGGAGGGTGTAAAATATTGGGCAGTGTTGCGTGTATTTGAAAGTTCTTTATGCCTACACTTGTCTGTTCAGTGCACTTTATGTATATTTCTGCGCAGTGCATGTGGCAGCCTTTATGTCTGAGACAAATTTCCCTTGAGACAAATTAAGTTATCTTGAATACTGAATCTTGAAGTGACTCCTAACCCTTGGATTCTTATTTTCATGGAAAAGTGAAACATTAGAAACTCTAGAATTGACCCTTTAAAGCCTGAGCAAATTGGCTTGATTTCTGGGAAGCATGGGAACCTCTGCCCCCCAGAGGTTTAAATGCCAGTGAAAGGCAGGCATCTGAAGGCAGTGTAAGAAAAGTTATGTCGATCCAGGTGTTAAACGGTTAAGCATAGGCTACTCTAACTTTTACCTTTGTGTTATTTATAGGTTACCCTATTGTGTTTTTCTCTTGTTAACATCTGAACATTATGTTTGAAAGAAATAACAACCTAATGTTATATTTTGCCTTGCCGCACTGCACCATAGGGCTAAGTACACAAAAACAACGCTGCTCCCTGATGAAGACCCAGAGTTGATGTGCGCTGGTCTGTTAGATTGCCCGTGCTCTAAGAATAAATGATTTCACCCGAAGACGGAGTATGTTTGTTTCTTTTCTTATGCTTAACTGCAATAATTTGAGACTTCCGCAGTCTGTTTTTTTGTACTTTTACCTGCCTCACCAAAAACCCCCAGACAAGCCAGAGCCAAGTAGCACTTCCTTCGTCCATTTTCAATGATGCTAATACATTTTGATGTCCTCTACATTTTAATCAGCTTGTGAAGATACTGAATTTTTGTGTGATCCATTTAAGGTTTAACCTCAGTGTTTGAGGGTTTTTTGTATATCTGTAGCCATAAAATATATATGTTAGATAAATTTGCATGTTTCTCATTTTAATATGAGTCAACAAGAAACATTAAAAACCCAGGTGAAGTTCGAGTTTTCAACAAACTCATGGAATTAAATTAATTTTGCTAATAACAGCTACAGCTACAAAAATACGATGTTTCAGTTTCAGCCTGCTTAATTCCCAGTTGTTGACTGTGCCTGCTTATTGTGTCCACAGCTGTCTGAAATCAAGGGCCAATACTTTTTATTAAGTAATACCATGAATTTAAGTGATAAATCTGCCACCATAAATACTGTTAACTGTACGCATGCAGTGCCAGATTAGTCACCTTGACAAAATTTCTGTCCATGCATTTAAATATTAAGCTATCTGGATAAATTAATATGTCTGTTCAAAGCAATTTCAAAATGTACTATATGCATGTAACAGACATAAATGAGCATATCCTAGCACATACTATACTGAACACCCTGATCAGCTTCCTCTGTTCGCTGCAGGTCAAGTAAAGCAGCTAACCACAACACCTTGATTGTTTTCTGCACCTGTCAAATCTCTATTGTACATTGTAAAGCTCATATCGTTTTCAAAAGACATATTGTAATGCACAGCCTCTGGTTGATATTCTTTCCCTCCTACCTGTCTTCCAAAGATTACTACTCATTTACCATTCTGAGCATTTGTCATCCATCGCCTTTTCCATCCACCTCACTGGACAAGCAAGGCCAAACAGTAGTAACCCAATAGCCAGTGGTGTATGTGTACAATTTCCACCCCTCCCGCACTCTCTGCATCTCCCCCAACCCTTTTGAAATGGTGGCTATGAATCTTCATTGCATCCGGTGGTGTGGAAAGCGGCCCTCTCCTAAATGACTATTGATGATAATGCCACACTGTAAGGAATGTGAACACAGTATGGAAATGGTACGGCAAGCCTAGAGGACCAGAGTGAAGCGGTGCGGGTGGGGTTGGAAGACTGTGAAGTGGTACGCATAGGCTGGGAGAGGATTCAGTCAGTCAAGTCTGAATGTAAATTTTCTCTAAGGGGATATAAAATGTTATAAATGTGAAGGTCCACAACATATGTGTGAACCATAGGCTTAATAAACTTACTAAAAAGACCTGAGAGAGAGAGCTTTAGTGAGGGACAGAGCATTGGTGCCCTTGCCATGTCCAGAAATGAAAGAGAACATAAACTAAACAACATAAACATAAACTAAATGGCAAAAATACTAAAAGGCAAATATGATGCTTAATTTATACAACAGTGTGAAACTACAGGTAAAAATAAAGACAAATATGAATGCGATAATGCACACACACATTTCAGATGCATTTTTATCTTTGGTCTGATATTCATGACTAATTTTGTAAGACATTTATCACAGAACTAAATTTGTAGAGCACAATTTTGTTCTTATACCTCGATTTCTTCTTCTTCGGGCGTTCTGACCTTCTTGTGTGCTTGAAAACTGAGCTGTTGAATGGAGAGAGCTGCATTTATTATCAAAGTCTGAATAAGTGGTATCCACGCTCTTCTGAAGATCATTCCCCAACTTCTGCGGGAAGCGTCTGGGTCTTATGTACCCTGGTGATACACACTTTCCAGCTGAAACTTGTCCTTGGTTCTAAGGGACTATGAAAAGTTACCCAGACAGCACAGTCATTGTGTGTTTAGAAACCTTGAGAAAGACAGGGGATGCAGCCTAACAATGCAGATGTTATCCATATGTTCAGGAGTTCAGCTCACCATTACGCCAGAAGAGTTTAGATTATTGCTTTTCTTAATTCGAGAACTGTGGCCAAATGTGTGTCTGATGCTTTCGTACAAAACATAAACTCCTTCATGCAATTTCCCAGCCATGAATGGGTATTCAAAAAAGAATGTGTTGTGAGACGGCGCACATTGTAAACACTATTTTCTACATCAAGCAGAGCGTGATTAGTAGGTTAAAAGAGAATGTGAAAGACTGAATCAAATATTCAACATTATTCAGCATTGTTTACTCAATCTCACTGCGTGTGAATGACTTTTGCTGTCTGCACACCTACTACTTTAAACTATGTCAGTCCGTTGTGTACTGGAATTTATTATTATTATACATGCAGCTTTTGGTGTATGTAATCTTTATTTTATTCATCACTGGGAATTTTTTTACGTTCTGTTTAGCTTAAATCTGAATCATTACTGATTACCTTTCCAAAGTGATGATGATGATTGGGATACAGTTTAACTGCTGCTGATAGTTTGCAGGTGCTAGTGTCACTAATTACAAGGACTAAATGACACGATGAGTGCTATAAATAACCACAACTGTGTGTTATGGCTGTATAAATAAAGATCGCTGCTCTTGTGTGACTGGAGGCCCTCTCAAATGGGATTCAGTGGCATTGTAGTTATTCTTTGCTGTTTAACTCAGGCTTTTCCACATGTACATAATGTTACGATACGTGAGATAAAAAAAAAACAGGAGCATGTATATTATAAATATGTGATCAGCAACAACTGACAAAGCATCCATAGAAGTCGCATTACTTTTTCTCAAAACACACTGGTATCACACAGTGGTGAGATTAGGGAACTTCATACCAACTTTGCATTCATCCAATCCAATCAACAAAAAATGTTGGTCTTGTACAATTCTGCAAATCATAGATTTTAATTTGTGCAATATTATGTCGCAAATACAGTAAGACTTTAGATTTCATTACACTTCAACAATACTGTGGTTAACGTGTAAGCACAAAAGCAACTTGGTTATGGTTTGGGAAAGACCATGTTTTTGCTTAAAATACCCAGTTTTGGTGGTACGATTCCCACTGGAAACGCAGCAATGTCTCTGTAAAGAACAACTGCTTTTGTGGGTAAAAAGCTGCTGGAAATATACTGTAGCGATGGCTCACTAAAACACAATGGCCCTCATTCATGAGACATATGACAAAAAAAATAGGCATTTCAATGTGGCTGTGAAATGCCTAGCGGAGGCTTCAATCAAATCTCATGTCAGGTCTCAGCTCGTGTACATGTTTAAGTAAGCGATGCGTAAATGACGAAGACTTTCCGCAGCCGCATTTCTTAACAGCTCATCATTCCTACACTCGGATCAGCAAGATAAGGATGTTCCATGAATCACATGCAAACCCTATCACTGGATGGTTTCTACGCTCTGATCTGCACTGGTTTTCACATTAGCTTTATTAATGAGGTCAGTTGGGTTTTATAGTTTGTTGGCCTTGAACAGAGGTCTGCAGCTCAGCAGGCATCTTGCCCGGATAACACAACATCAACCAAAACAGATACAGATAAACAATATATCTCTACTGCACAGGTAGTGTATCTTGTAAACTTGTATTTGTAGTTTTGTGAGAGGTTACTGTGTATAACATGCTCCCAATGCACAGCATCGCCCAAAAACACTGATGTGAAAAGACGTGAAAAGGCAAACGGCCCACAGACTGCTCCCTCTAACTCCTCACTGCTCCCACTGCAAACAAGATGGTCAGTTTCTGTGCAGCCTCCACACCAGTGAGGCCAATCTTTACCTGAGGCATACAGTATTGCAGTTCTCCTTCTAAGGCCACACAGTCACCGACCACAGAACATTACAGACTCTGACAAGGAAAACGAGACCCTAATCAAGACCTTAATACACTTCTAAAGGCACAAATCGTCTCATGCAACATGAAACCCGGCAACAAGCGCCTCTGCTTTATCTTTGTCTCTCTCCTCTGTCTTCCCCTGGACTGTTGATGTGGAATAGCACGAAAAAGGAAGGCAGTTGTGTCACAGAAGATTTTCTGGAGGCCTTGACAGAACGGATGGGTCTCCATTACTGTAATGAGGCTACAGGAATGGCCGCCACGCTTCCCTCATTTACGCCATCTCAGCCCGTGCCTCCTCCAGGGGATACACTCTTCCCCCTATAATAGCCTACTCAGTCTTCTTTTACTCCCTCTCTCTTTTGCTCTTTGCTCTCATTCCCTTTTTACTATCCCAGAAATTTACAAGAGGTGTGTACATTTGTGTGTGTGCTCGAGGGAGAAATGTATCACACCAGAACCTTAAGGTTAATGAGAAGTGCTGGTGTGTGTCCAGCTACTAGACCTTCATAGCATGAACAAAAGGGAGTTCATAAAAATTAAAGTATCACATTTTTGGCAGCTTAAATAGTAAGGTAGGGTATGCAAGCATTTTAGGTGGCATGTGGGGAAATATTTTTACTGTAAATCAGCCACTTTAGTCATGTTCAAAAAGGTAGACGGTACATGGGAAGTTTGTCCATTCAACCTGTATCCATCTGGTGTTTTTCTACGGAAGATTTAAAAGGCCAAATTAGAATAAATCAAATAAAGAAATAATTTAAAACATGATACAAAATATTATGTAATACCTAAATGAAAAAGATTTTGCACTCACGCATTTGCACTCATTTTCAGGGAACAGTGTTTTTTTTAATTTATGTATTTATTTATTTATCTATCATTTTTTAATTGTTTCTATCCCTATTTCTTATTTTAATCTGTCTTTCTTCTAATCTGCTTTTGCTTCAGCTCTCTTGTTTAATTCTACCTTCATTTTTGTCTGGCTTTTGTTTGGTATTATTGTTTGGCTTTTGTAATTATATTGCTACTGCAAGAAACTCTTCTTACTTCTGCTTTGCTTTCTTGGTCAAAGTATAAGCACTTTGTATTCTGTTTTTAAAGGTGCTATATACATTAAATAAATATTATTATTATGGTTTCAAAAACAGGCAAATATCATTAATATTCACTCTCTGATGGGACTCAAACTACCATCTCCTGCATGAGAGTCAGACTCCCTTGCGCACTCATCTATAACTGCAACTTCTGCACAGTCCTTTCTGCCTCATCACTTCAGCTACAATACTTTCTGCATTGGCTCTGAGCAAAATCAGAGCCATAATGGCCAAAAAGGCCATTATGGATAAACATCAATGAAATATTAAAATATCCCAACAAGAACTGTACTTTTTATGTTTTTACTGAGGACAGAACCTGGGCATTCAAAGTCGGGGTCGAAAATTTGGCGTAAACCTCTATGCTCATGCTTTTTCTGAAAGGTTGTAGTTTGTACCAGATAATTCAGTCCATGTGATAGTTTTCAGATCCGTTTCAGAGGTGCCCTGCCTTGTCAAAAATTGATTTGTCACAAACCTTTCTCAACAAAGAACTGTTGAAGGCATGCGCACAATGAGCAGGAATCTCAGGCCTTTTGGCAGCCACGCTGGAAATGGCTACAAAACTGTATCTGAAGAAAAGTGTTAGTTAGCAGTCAGGAAGCAGTGGAACAAATAGAGGAAATTCAACAGCATTGCTACTTTCTCTGCAGAGAGCTTCAGAGATCACTGTAGAGGATAACAAAGAATTCAAAAGTAACAGTTGTTTTTGGCAGTCTAATGCAATTGTAAATGTTATTTAAATGTTTTCACTTTGTGAAATGTGGTAATTAACAAAACAAATTCTAAAAACAAACTAATAATATTTCAAAAAGAAAATGATGAACTCAGTTGTGTTATAATAAGTTGTTCAAAGAGTGATGGATAAACCGGATTGTCTGGAGGTCAGCAGCAGGCCTATATGCAAAGATAGAGCACAAGAGCCTCACTGCTGACTAAGAATGAATTCATAAGCTGCAAACAAAGCAATAAATCAGAACTTCTGTGAAAAAACAAAACAAAAAAAAAAAAACATTGCTGGTTTCAGAGAGTGTTCTCTTCAATTATGGACTGATGAAAATACTTGAGCCAAAGGGTCTGAGCCCTCTGGCACCATCTATCCATCTATGTCTGTTATATAATTGAATAAGCAATTACGAGCAAACGTCCTGGTAAATCAAGCAATTATCCTTATTATAAAGTTTTTGAAAATCAAACTTTGTTGTCAGTTTATTGTCCACAGATTTGCTTTAAGCTTTTTGTCTGCAGGGTGATAATGATTTTACACATCTATGCTTGGCAAAAGATTGGGGATCTATGACCCACAGCAACAGTTACACAGTGTTGTTACAAAATGAAGCAGTATGTTAACTGACTTCCTTTCTTACAGCATTTTTATATGCTCTTACATGAGTTCATATTACTGTCAAATAAAAGGCTTTTGAATTCCCTTTTCATAGCAGTAAGGTGTTGTCATGGTGATTGGTGTTAGGTTATTTTTCTCTGCGTTTTTTGTGATTTTTTTCTTTCATGTTCAAAATGTATTGCAGTTTGTTGTATAAGATGGATGCTGGAGTGTGTGTTGTGATTTTAGATCTTTCAGAAAATACCTATGTGAAAAATACTGGTCGAACACTCTCCATTAATACAGAATTTAATAAAAGAGACTATAGATGCATGACATTTCACTCCGAGAGTCTTCCAATCCCAGCAGTCAGGGTTTAAATGCTATTGATCCAATTTTAGAGCAGGGAGAGGTGGAGAATTGCCTAGCTAGAGTTACTAAAGTCCTACAAAAGCATGCCTCTCAGGTACTTTTTCAATAGCATATGAAATCCTTCCCAGCCTTTCCATTGTTTGCACTCACTATAACAGGTAGATGAATGCAGGCATTACACAAAGCGACAGCAAACACACAGAAGCTTAGGCTCTGCGTTTGCTCATTCCTCCAAAAAAGAAAAAGAGTTGTATATGGATGTTTGAACGTTAGTTTTTGGAAGCGCACCAACTGTATTGTGATTTTATAAAATATGTGTTTAATCTTAATCATAATGTAAATTAATGGCACATGGTAATTTCACCCTGGGGTACAGGGTCTCCTGAGTAAGATCAACTAATTAACTCATTGCCAGAAGAAGTCCTTTTATCAAATTTCTCACTCTAATTGGAGGACAGGATGTTAATTTTCAGTGTCTGCATAACGAGCCCAGCACATACAGTTTCAGTCGTGATTACAATGTGGTGTCGTCGCCAAACAATGGGAAAACAAACTGAGGGATAATTAAGGAAAATCTAAATTCTTAATTTGAAAAAATGTGGTCTCTGTGACAAGTTATAGTCTGCTACAAGTTCTTGTTTTTAAAAAGCACAGCAAATTCATTGTCTACAGTGTAAAGGATCACACATTAATACATAACAAATTATAGGGATTGACTACACCTACAAAGTTGTTTAGAACTGTTAGAATCGGCCACATTTACATGAAGATGTAATAACGTTAATATGTTATCTTAATCTCAGTATCATTCCTTGTCAAGTTAAATTTTTCTCACTGAAAAAAGCATTAACCGGTCACTCTCATCAATATTGCTCCTCATCATGCTGGTATGTTTTTGATATTAAAGCAGTGTTAATTAGGCTGCAACAATTCTTGTCAAGAGAGTGTTGATGCAGTTGCCCCTTTGTATCAACAATGAATTCACCTGTACACACAAGGTACAAAATTTTGCCCCGTTATATACCTGCTTTCAGCACTGCTCTGACCTACTGGACACTATATCGCCCATGTGCTGGAGTTCAAAGCATCCACAATACAGCACCTTGCTGAATCATTTCCATACTCAACATCTGTCGCAACAGTTAGCTAGTGGGCATGAAAGGCCATCTGACCTGAAACAGCCAACTCAGCAGCTCAGACACTGCTTTGTTTTAATGGTCACTGATTACCGGGACAGTTGACCCTTATGACAAGAGTGGTCTGCTCAGCACTTCTGATTAGATGTCACATGTGCACACCAAAGGCTTGAGAAATAAGCTGCTGTATGACTACCCAGTTTTACAAACTCAGAGGAATTACGCACTTTTAAAAGTAAAAAGGTTAACTTGTGTATAACTCCTCTGTGCTGACAGGAGTAAAGAAGGAAGTATAATAAAGACCAAAAGTCCATGTAAGGACATTTGTTAGGGCGGTGGATGGTTAAAACAACACAGGACTTCCCCCCAGGAGACCAGTGTTTGGGATCTTGTGGAACCAAGTAAATCTTGAGTTATTTTAAGGTAGGAAGTCACTGTTTAATTTTGTAACTCCATCCTATGTAACTTTACTTGTCTTAAACAACCCTTCATAACTTTAAGTTAAGTTAGTAACTTTGTGTTAAGTGTGTAATGCCATTTGTTGGATTTCTTACAAACTGTTGTATGTTCATGTTATTATTTCCCATACTATTGTATAAGGACATGTTGTCCACCTACAAATAGTTTAGAGTATTTGTAACATTTCAAAAGCTCATTAGTTGACATTAAATGACTTAAATGTTTTGCTTTGTCTGTGGATGTTTATAACATAACATACTCCGGTGATTATTTAGTGAAACAGGACCTATTCACCTATGGTGCAAAGCTTGAGTGCATTAAAATATATTATCTAAATATAAATCAACTAGGAATCGACAGGTATGTTCATGAATTGTTACATATATTTTAATGTGTTAAATATCTACAATATAGAATAAATATATAAATATTCCGTAAACTATATAAAGATGGACTATCCAAATAAAGTGTTCACAAACTAAGAAGTCTCAGTTTGCAGTGTATGATGGAAGTGTTAAGGACCAAGTTTAGCTTAAAAATATATATGTGTTGTGTGTGTGTGTGTGTGTGTGTGTGTGTGTGTGTACGTATGTATGTATGCTTTACATCATCTCTGTCTCCTGTAGCATCGTACTGTAAGACAGTGATGTGAGTTGTGTAATAATGGTATTATGGTCAAATTGGCCAATACTGACAAATAAAATTGAATATTACTCTATATGTGAGCATTTTCTAACATATAAACCATCAGTCATGCAGGTTCCATACACAAGAAGCTGTCCAGCAATCAAAAAGACAACTTCTGAAAGAAGCCTTGAAGAGGCAAAAACTGTTTTAAATTCAGGCTTCACTGCATTCATTTATACTACTTTTTAGCCTTACCAGGTTTTGTGCAGTAACGAGAAGTGACTCAGCACTATTGAAAAATGCTGGACTAATTATTTTTTACTTGTTCAGGTTCACAGTAATGGAAATGAGCTTAGGTGTTCTGTTTTCCTACCCAAAGTAAACCTGTCCATTTATGATGGCGCCTGTCTGATTGACTAAGTGGGAGTAAGTAAGTCTTACTGACTTAATTTAAAGTTGTGGCGGCTCAGCTCATCCCTGCATTTCAGTAGTCACTAAGAGAGAGCGAGTGACCTTGAGCCATTGTTAGTGTAATGATGGCCTTGATGATGACTATGATTCAGTTAATTTGACTGAAGACACATTTTATTTCTCAGTGAATTCCCCAGCTTCTCACATTTTCCAGGCTTTCAGGCCGACTTTAGCATGAAGCCGTCAGCAACAAAGATGCTTTGGTGTTTGCTGTGATCACATTATTAGTGAACCATGATCCATGGTGTATCTACATGTATCTTTCCACGTTAACAAATGTTAGGTATTAATCCTTGAAAGAGATACAGGCCACAGTTCAAAGAAAGAGCGCATAAGTCAAACTACAGGTTGCCAACGTAGCCTATTTCATCTTGAAACAGCATGCATTTTCACACTGTTTCATCTACCAATCAACTTAACACATGCCTTGAGATGAATGGAATCCATTATCTCTCCTCCACTTTGAAGGTCAGCCAACTAACTTTTAAAGTTATTGTCCAAAAAAGGACACAGCAGTGGTGGGAAAACATTTCCACTTTCAAGAGCTACCTCACTGGATGTCTGAAATTTCTCATTTGGAGTTGACAGGGTGCTGCTGGGAGCAGAGCAGCATCACTCAGGGACAGCTCTCTGGCTGTGGCTCCTATCTCTCATTTTCTCTCTCTTCTCTGCAAATACGCCCCCATACCTACTCATATAACCCAAAGACAGCCAGGCTGCGCAGCAGTGTGGGCTCCCCGCTCACAACAACACAGCATGCTGGCAGGCTCACAACAGAGAGGCACTATAGCTGTGCTTCACAACAGTATCATTGTGCCAGGTGATGTATATTTGCTGCTGTAAGGCTGTGACTGCATAGCCTGATGTCAGTGATTGAAGTATGGCCTTGATTGGTAAAGAACACGGTGTAGCTCTACAGTTTTATCAACACAGTAACCTTCATTACAGTTAATAAAAACACTCTTAATTAGGAAGCGGAGTAAACAAGTTAACAGGATGAGCAGTGCAGTGCAAATAAGCTTGCAGGATGTGGTTTCAGACTTTTGATCTGGTGAGGATTTTAGCACAAGGTTTGGTACATTTTTGCTACAACCTAATGACATTTCCATGAGCCATGGCCCATGACAATGCCCTTTAGTCCTCAGACATTCATGAAGTAATTAATAGTTGACTTAGAGGGATTATACTACATGAACGTGCCTTTGTTTTGGTGACCTTGGAGAGGTTGTCTAATCTCTCTAATTGAGTAGTTGTAAACACTTTTGTTCCCACTCTGTTCCAATGTCAATTTGCTCATGTTTGTTGACAAGTTCTCACACAGCATCTCCAAGTGCTCGCACCACGACTGAAGGTATTATGACAATCTATTTATCTAGAAGCTACTTGGCACTCTGAGACACTGCCTCCAGTGGAATGCGTCAGATCACGGAGCAGCGCTTATAATGAATGTATTCAAACCAAAAGGAGAAAAATAACTTTGATTCGCAAGTCACATGTAATATTAAAGTCATGTTTTCAGTGTTCTCTTGTCTGTAGCACTCTGCACAGCAGCAGGAAAAATGATGCTAAATATTCATACTTTAATAGTATTTCTGCATTTTACAATGCGATGATGGATTTCGCTGTCTATGCCCTCCTTGAAAACCCAGTTTCATACATATTTAATGAGGTCCTCTAAACAATTTTTACATTTTGTCATCTTCAATGATGCATGCCATCAAACTCGCAGGAAAAAAGTGCTTTATTCTCCCCCTATTGTCTGCACCACCACCACACCCAGTTTGTTAGACTGCCAACTTTCACAGGTTTGCATTTATTATCAAATCTCTTAACCCCGGCTCAAATGGATGGCTGAAGTCCCAAAGCACCTATAATGGAGCATGTTCATATGATGTATTAGTAAACGAAGACATGAATTTGAATGATATGATTGCTCCCTCTCAAAAAGCATGTCTAGAGAGTGTAGATGCGCCTGAGCTAAGTGGGATACATTAATCACAGCATCCCCGAGGCTGTTTCAGTGCATGCTAAAGCAAATGTTCCTGTTCATTGACAGCAGTGGAAAATTAATGTAGATAAGACACACGTGCAGGAAATAAATCAATACACAAATGAACACTGTGCTTGCACAATAACTACCAGCACATTCAGAGATATGCAGGTAAGATACACCGAATAATGTATACTGTAAAATATTCCGTAGACATGAAGAAAATGGGTTTTGTTACCTACTTCTACATGTGGAAATGGGAGGTGAGCATCATGCAGTGCAGTGGTGTAAGATGTCAACGAGGAAAAATATGCAGCCCCCAATTTGTGCATCCTCATGAACATGTGCATCCTTATGTATGATGGCCCGAGACATTGTCCTGGACCCAAATTAACCTGTGTTGTATCACTGAACAGCTTGTGACAGTCAATTTCATCCTGACAGAGACACTAGAACTCTGCTGGAAGGGAACCAGCTGAGAGAAAACATGGAAGTTGACACTTTACAGTGACAGTCAGCATTCACACCATCACCTCTCTCTGTCTTTCTCTCTTTTTCTCTCTCTCTCTCTCTCTCACACACACACACACACACACACACACACACGCAGAGTTTTGCATCAAGCACTCAGATGTCCTTCTCCAGAAAACTCACAATTAATTCTTGTAATAGGATTTTTGCTTCCTCTTTTCTCCTAAATTTATCTCGCCACATTGGTCACAGGAAAAGATAACCTTTGATAAATGAACACTTGCAAATCGTGCAAATACGCGATACAGATAATATTAAATAGTCAAGAGTATCATTTGGTCTCTTCTCCCATCTGCAGCCACAGGCTTTCAGAGAATTCATAAAAGCAAAACCTCATTAATTTGGATAAGAGGATGAAGCAACTGTTTAAACATTTTCAGTGGAATTCCTGAATCTTTGGTTTTGTATCCAGTAAACTGATAGAGGAGGAAGACTTATCTGTGTACAGCAACCTGTCTTATTCCACACATAACCCCTAACCATGACATTTGTTTATTTGTTTAACTCCCAGTAGCTTTACAGCTGAGGGATTCTGTGTATTAGAAGCGTTGTGCATCTATTGGATCTTCCTTATCATCTGCAACATTTGACTACCTGTCTTGTTAGTCAATATCTTACTATTTAGTATTGATTACCTTTCACATTCTCAATCGATACACACATGCAAACACATCTAAAATTGATTTGAAAGTTGTTTTTTCATATTGGTATTAAAATCAATTGTGATTTCAGTTCTTTTTTTTATAACATGCATGACGCTATCTTCTTTTGTGAATTTAATTTTGTGATGTTTACCATACGTTTGTTTATGGCTATTTTATGTTTTTTTTCTGTTCAGCCCAAGATAGCCTGAGATGTGAACCTTTATTTTCATTCACATGCTGACATGGATGGTTAGGTTTAGGAGAAGGAGACATGCGATAAGGTGAACAGCACTGATTCTGGACATGCTCTCACCTGGCACTGTCCAGCAGCATACCATGAAGACACAAGAAGTAGCTTTGATCTGTGTGGTAGTGGTATCTGATGACTTGAGAATGGGCTAAAATAACAGCACATAAAGCAAACTTGTGGTGAATACAGAATGCTATAGATATATAAAAACTTAAAATATAAAATGAGATAACAGTAAAGTACAAAATATAATAACTAGCAAACAGTAAGGGGCAAATCATAACAAAAGACCATTGCTGCAGACTCTTCATCTTAATATTTACATTTTTTTTTTACTTCTTACATTTTTTTCGGGTTTAATGGAGGACAACAAACTGCAGAACCGACATTCTTGCCTTGTGTCCCAGAGTTTGGAGTTCTGCCATGGCTCAGCAGGGGAACACTGTCTGCAGAAACACAAAGAGGGAATTTCATACTTAAAAAGACCATAACTGTGGAAGAAAACCCACTCAGTTTGGCTAACTCAGACTGTTCATGCTTAAAATTGCATGACCTAACTTCAGAATGCTATCAAGTTTGTCCCTCATTTCTTACAGTGTAGTCATCTTAGGAGGGGATCACTTCACAGCAAGGATGTAGGAGAAATTATAACAGTGACCAAAAACCTATGAGCACAAACTGTATGCGCTCAATGAAGCAAACCAATGCATTATTTGAAAAGATATACATGGCTGAGATACATCTTGCGTTGATAAGGCTGCTTGGTTGAAACAATAGTGTGAATGACATTAAAGCTTACGCAACTTTAAAACGGCTCAAGTTAAGAGTCTGTCCATCAACACAGTAATTAACTGAGATAACACACTAACTTTTAACCTCACTCTACCTTTTAGCTTCAAAAACAAAAAAAGGTCATTAATTGCTTTTCCTCCCACCCATGTGGCTGATTTAATTTCACATAAGAGCCTCCTCTCTCAGTTGGAATCATTTCAATCAAAAAGCCTCCCTTCCTCTCCCTCAATCCTTTGCTTTTCAACTCACTCATTAAAGTCCACATCAAACTTTCTGACAACCACCAGTAAGGAATTTGACTTTTACACCCCTCAACAGGTGCAGTAAGCTGGTGTGTCTTCTGCAAAACAAATTGACTACAATGCACAATTTAAAGGATTAGCAGCATTACATATGTCAGACATTGATACATGAGCTTATACAGATGGTGTACATTGTGGATAAATACTGTAAATAAACTGGGATTTACAGGACAGGGACTTGACTGCATGCATGTCTGCTATCCTATAATCAAGTTCAAATTCCATTAACAGAGCCCTGTCTTCAGCAAAATTTTTTCCCTCATTAAAAGGTTTAGAGACTGCTCCACTTTCCTGTATCCACTCCCACTCGAAAACATGCTCCTGCCTAATTCATTTACCCATGCTTCCTATACACACCAACGGTATAATTGCAGTGGTAATGAACGTGCAAAAGCAGCAAATTGGGATGGGAATAATATTAGTAACCCGGCAACGCTTGCTGATCCTTCCAGCCTTTAACCACCATCTCTGGGTACATGCATGCACAGACCACTGCAGACAAAGACACACACACACACACACACATACACACACACACACACACAAAAGCAGAGCCTCCACAAACTGATACAGCTACTCTCTCAGCTCAGTTTCCTGGTAGGCTTGACTCGGGTAGCTCTTTGCCAGTGTGCAGCTGGCACTCTCGAGGCCTAAAGGGGGGTCCACAGGGATCTCTCTGCCCTCTGTAGTCAGCTATGCAAAGCTACAGCTGAAGGTCACACAGCTTAGGTCACGTGGTTTTAAAGAAATAAGCCCATTACATGTTTATCAACAACAGAAAGAAAATAGGGGGAGCTTTCAAAAAGCAATTACCCATGATATTCCGAAGTTGCATAATGGTATTCATTTTTCATGGAGGGGTTAGAGGCTGATATTAGACCCACAAAAAAGGGAGCAGTTTTGATCAGAGGCTGAAATGGATAAATGGGAGTGAGTATGAAGGGATGGATAAACAGTCCAAGCCATGAAGTAAATACGTTTCAAAGAGACGAGTGATTCATACCCCAACATTAGAGTCGGGAAGCGAAGATCAGCACACAGTGTGCTTCAGCTATGAGAGTTTAAAAGGTGCAGTTTCTCATATGTATAGACACTGTTTTGAAAGATTAACACAATATGTATAAAAATGTATCAGGAGATCTCCCAATTCTGAGTCTACAGACACAATGTGATGTATGATACTGTAGAGCAAGGATTATTAGACAACAGTTTATAATAATTATCATTTTCATTATCTTACGTAGCATTTGCTAAACATATACAGCTGCCTCCGATGAGAATGTTATTAGCTTTGCAAATCTTTGGCCAAAACTTCGGACCCGATAATCGTGCTCAAGGAAAGTCGGAGGATTACCAAAGATTATCAGATCAAACACGAGAGTGTGCCAAATATCATGGCAATCCATGTAGACATTTGGTTCAAAACTACAAAAATGACCCTCATGGTGGTGCTAACGAGTCATCAAAGTCTTTATGATACACCAGCTGTGAACCGTGAACGACTGTACAAAGGTTTGTGCCTACCCAACATATGGATTTAGAGGTATTTGATTAGATAAGTTAAAAACTCTAACCCTAACTCAGGGAAATCTATTTAAAATTTCAAAGTTTTTTTTGACATTTCACTGAAAAAGAAAAAACAGCAGCCTCTTGGTGGCGCTGGAGGGAAAGTCAGGGATAAACCATGTCACGAGAGTCCTGCATGGGTCAGATTTTCAAGACCTGCTCCCAAACCAGAACCGTGATGTGAAACATCTGCTCTGCTACATGACCAATGAGCAATTAGTTTCCCAACTAGAGGTGGATGATACGCCATCATATCACCATAGTTCAGGGTACTTTTGCAATAATGATATTCCTGATGATATGACAAAATATTTAAAAGAAAAACATGGGGGGAAAAATCTATTATTTCCAGAGCAAGTAATTGCAACAAAGTATGACAGCTTTTACATGTCAGCATGAACTGAACAGTTTGTCTTAAAATATGCAGAAAAAAAAATTATCTCAATTTTTTTTAGATGTGTCATGCCCGATCTTAACCTGATAATACAATTAACACAAAATACCACGCGCAAATCACTTTTTTTGCATGTTACCAGCCAGGTACTCAAACTGCCTCTGCCTCAAGGGGCCGCAAATACCCCAAACAGAAAGTTAAGAAAGAAATTATTTTGCAGAATTACTGCACAAGTAAAACTCTAACCACTGAGCCACACAGACACAATTTAAGACAAATTATTACACAGATTTATAGAGGATAAATAGGTTCAAAGCACAGCTCATGAGCACTCAGAACAAATCTTCAACATCGTTGAAGTTTTTCCACCAGTAATCCCCGTTGCTTTGAATCAAACATGCCCCAAATTTTCTTTGCTTCCAGCTATAGCTCTCTGTTCCTCTAACTCAATTAATGTTCTGCACTTTGCATGTAATGAAGCAACAGCCCCAATTTCCTGTTGGCTAGCATGTGCCTCTTTCTCAGAGGAGGATGCAGTGGCAGGGATTAAATTGCATTAGCCGCATAATTATTTCCCTCACAATTGATCATGACAAAAATCAGCGTCATGGGCTGAATACAATTATGAAGTATTGCAAATATTTCTGTGATCTGCATACTCTTATGTGTTTATTCCTTTTTCTTGTTTTGTTGTTGTTTGTTTCCTTTGATAATGTTTTTTGTCTTTTTATGTCATTCTGTATGCCTGTGTGTCTAAATCTACCATACTCAAAACATGTGTTCACCTTTACACCCTTACACATGCTGTAACATAGGGCCATACTGTGGGAGTAAAAGCTATTTCATGCATGCATGCTCTTGGCAGCCCATTCAGAATAAAGCAATGCAGGAAGACACTGTGAACTATGATTAATGGCTATTTGCCTCTTGCATTAGAGATGAATGAGAGGACAGCGCATTTGCTGTAAAAAAAAAAAAAAAAAAAAGGAACAGAGACCTCGTCTATCCAAAATGGTTTTGTTTTACTAAGTTTTGGGGATTTGGAACTAAGTGTCTGGCAGCAGCTCTGAATTCTTACTCACCCAACCTTGAAAAAAATAGCACACTGCAGCATGATTACGCCTCTCACATTTTCACAAACTGTCACAAAAACAACAAGCAGAGGACGCACATTGCTTCAGGGAAAAATATGCGTACTAAGATATTGTTTCCTTTGAAAATACATGGGAGACCTTTTGCTTTGGTATCTTGCCTTCTGAGTGTTGTTTTTTGCAATGCTAAGCACAGCAACATGTCGTGGAGTAGGTTAGAGTGACACTGTCTGTACTGATGGAAGAACATTAGTCAGCTATCCCTCACAAGTGACAAAACCAATTAGAATCACCTGGAGAAATTTGGTTTAGGCTTGCAATTACATATGCTTGATAAGCATTATTACCCAGGCAAGGTGTTGTGCGTGTTTGTGTGCGTGTGCAGAATTATCTTTAAGGACTTCCAACATGATTCCCATGGCGAGGCTGAACAGCTGAATATCAATGATCTTGCTGTAATTCGTTTTCAACAAGGCACATAGGTGTATCTAATCATCAAAACACATCTCACAAAAACCTAAATAAAACCCGGTAGTAGTATGTCTTTTATTACAGGAAATGTTTAATATACTGCACAGGCTGCATAGATGTTTGGATAATTATAGTGCAGCTGTAATCAGCTCACAAAGGTTATGACAAGGGTATTGGTTTCATTTCAACATTAGAAGAGATACATATAAAATGGGGGGTTTGGGGGTTCTCCACCAAAAAAAAATTAGCGTTAAAATGAATTTCCTGCATTCTGGTATATTTTTATGCATCAATTTGTTGATTTCTGCATCAATTCATGGTGTAAATGTCAAAACAAAGCAATGCTACATTCATATTTTAATTGGGGGGAACAATCGCACATGATCGAAATATTGTGGGGAACATGTCCCTTGCATTCCCCCAAAAATCTATGCCTATGGGTCATGACAATGCACGCACTGTTGTAAGTTTGATTTCTTTCTTGTCACACACAGTCAACAGACACACACACACATAACCCAGCGTGAGGCAGTCAAGTGAAACTGTAAGCTGTTACTGAAAGATGTGAATTCAATGCAGAATTGTATTTCCTTGGTGGTGCACTTACACTCAGGATGTTAACATTAGTCCTCTCAGTGAAGCTTAAAAAAAGGTAGGGAGTCATACTGAAACCACAGGAATCCATTCCAACTAAGAGGACTATTTAAACTAATTACTTTTCTAAGATGGTTGCAACCATCTGGCAAATGGTGAGTGATTTAAGGTAACCCCACAAACAGATAGTGAGGTTTTTTTTGTTTTTTTTTCACCAAGTCCATATCAGTTTTGGAGCAAGGAAAGACCACAGCAGTGTGGCTGCTTGTTGTTCATGCTTAATTAAATTTGTTCATCGACTCCCTCAGTAATTAAACTCCAGCGTATTTTCTTTTAACTGTGGATCATCTCTTGGATCAGACAACCCATTAGGATCAGCAGGATCTCCAAGGGAAGGATGTGCTGCTTGATGCATCTCAAGAAAGGTAACACTGAAGTCAGACTATCGTCTTATTTTTTCTACTTTTCCGTGGTTATATTGCAGATGTTATCCTCCACGTTATTATGGACATACCTGGATGTTGAGAAAGTATGTGGGCATGTAGTGCGTCTGACTAGCAGGAGATCCGAGCCCCCTATCACATGCCAGCAATTAGCATTAATTGATTTACTAACCGTAACCATTATCTTTCCCTAACCTTAAAGCTGCAAATCAATATTCTTAAATCAACAATGGATCAATTGACTACCTGTTCTACCAAACTAATGTTTAAACCAGTAATCAAAATTCAAAAACAAACATAAAGCCAATTATAGTCCATTTTCACATATGCTTTACGAGTAATAAGTAGATGTGACTGTCAACACAATAACAGCTGTAAACCATGTTTAACATATGTTGCACAGAGAAAGCTACCATGTCCCAGTGATTTGCCTATGCCAACATTTTTCTAAGTCTGTGATATGAATCTGACAACCATTCTCCCGTTTTTATGTACTTAGCAAAGCAATATGCAGTAAGGTAAAAATCCTTTTAAACCCAACTGGAGTTCCTTGCTGTAGAGTCTTATTAATATGTACTATTGCTTCATTACTAGGTCTACAGGCAGCTTAGTTTGTTTGCCCAAGATAGGGTGATCATCCATGACAAGCAGGTGTATCTACCAGTCACCAGCTTGCTGCAGTATTAACAAGATCCTCACTTGGGAGCCAAACATTAAACATCAGACACAAAGGGAGCAAGGGCTGCTGATATAAGCCGATACGCATTCGCATAATTCTGGACATGTCATTGCTAAGACGAAAGATGCACAACTTATGTTAATACTTATGTTAAGTGTTCATCTTGCTTCTACAAAGGTCAAACGTTATAAAAAACAGCCAGAAAGGCTTGTCTATGTGTGTTGAAGGCAGTAGACATTTGAAGATGACTCACATTGTCACAGAAACAGGGACTGAAGCAGATGCACACTGAAAAGAAGAAAGAATGGCATTTGTATGGGATTTTTTGACATCCCACCAGTAGCCAGGTGAGAGTCCTTTTTCCTTTTGTTGACATTTGTTCTTTGTGCCTTGCAGTGCACTGCAACCTCAGAGTACCATCCATTCAGCCCCCTCGTAGAACGGATACAAAACTCATCACATGGTGCCACTTTGTCAGCGACCTTTCATGTCTGCTTATGACGTTTTAGGTATCCTTCTGCGTCAGCTGTTTATGCTCCAGGATGCCTTTACCGTGATGTCAACAAATGCACGTCATGGGATGATGCAGCAAGTTACACTGTAAAATCTAACTAGTTGATCTTACTTATAATAATCTTGGAAACTGATTAAGTTGAAAAATTTGGATGCAAATATCAGTCTTCATTTATGTTTACTAAAGTTTACTTAAAATTTAGCTGTATTTACTTAATTTTGTGAAGGTGTTCCAAATTAAAAGTAACAATTGCAGTCACCTTGTTCTTCCTAAGTGTTAGCAACTTCAGTAAACTGAGTTAGTCTGATTTAACTTGATTATCACAAAGAGGATTTTAGGTTTAGGTTTAGGTAAAAGAGGCACGAGGTGCAAACACCAGAGTCCCGTATGAGAGCCAGTTGTTTGTGGGAAGGGACCTATCCACCACCCCTCCCACCTGTCCTGTAAGCGCACTTGCACTCCTTATATTATGTCATCACCGGCAGCATTACAACCTGACGCCTTCCTTTCTGGTATTTAAGTGCTGCCTGTGCACATATCATTAATAACAACTCCATCAGTTCTTTCCGACCGCATTCTCAGCTGACGCCATTCAGCTGAGTTCCAGGTGGACACAGAAGATGGCTTTTGGCGTCACACTTGTACGGCTGAAGCAGACAGAGCGGACATATTTGATGAGTTCGGAATGAGAACGAGCTGGACATACGCAATGATTTAAACTGCCTACACATGATCTGAACAGTCTGCAGCTTAAAGTATTTCAGTCCTCTTATAGCCCTGTATCAGCACTTGGTATTACCTTCAGTGTGTCTGTGAAAAGCCTTCTTCCTGGCACCATCAAAGGAGGGCTAGGACTTCTGAATCCTGCCTGTCAAAATTCAAATGGACCCTTTGGGAGCAGTGTCATTCATCTCTCCTCAGTCAATAGCTGGCAGCTCTGTCCCTCCATTGATTATCAACTGCGAGGGAGGCAAAGAGGGACGACAGGCGGGCCTTTTGTTCCCTCTCCTGAAGGAGGAGTGCCAGCAAAATAACTCGCCACAATTAAAATCTCAATACATCAGCTGGAGTTTACTTTATGGTGGAACCCAGCTGTTATCTAAAGCACTCAATGAAGAGGAGACAGAAGAGGTCCAAATGCAGAGAGATGCTTATGGTGCCAAATATGGTTACCTGCTTAATTTGTCTTGATTCCTGTCTTGTTTAGTGCTTCATCAGCTTTTGTGTGCAGGAATAGTTTGTCCGTTTTGCTCTTCTCAAACACTAAGCACACTTTTGTTGCATATCCTGTATTGTAATGCTTTATGGCACCAGCTGTATCGATGTCTTTTATAAACTTGCCTGCTGTCGCTGCCTCTTAGGCCTCTGACAGACTGAGATTTTAGCAATCTTCAGTGCAAGCTACACTTTACAACATGGATACATTAACATTGGGTTCGACATCAAGTTTGACGTATGCAGAATGAATTGCAGGCTACGTACGTTGTATGTCCATTGACATTGATACCAAAGAACAAAACGTCATCAGCATACATCATCCATCTACAACGCTGTAGTGATAAGAGAAAAATGTAAACAAACCTGAATCAAGCCCTTGCTAAAGTGGCATTTATTTGTGTCAAAAAAGTCATTAAGAAGAGGAGGAGGAGGAGAATGTGGACAGGGCCACATTTAGCAGTGTCACACTGATCAGTGCGTCATTTCATGCTGAATTTTTACAGGCTGGTTATTAAATGTAGGTCGCAACAGCAGTCACACAGTGAGATGGTCATCCCAATTTTCTGACACTATCAGAATTTTATCCCAGGCTGTCCTTTGTTGCAACACTGTGACACAGGCCATCCTTGAACCTCTCTCATTGTGACGCAGGACCACCATTTAAGTGCCACGACAAAACATATCGCCATTTCTTTTACACTGGACATCTTTTGTCCAAGACAGTCCAAAATCACACTGTGTATACCTTTAGCCTTTGTCGTCATTGCATATGAGAAATGCTTCTCAATTGACTTGTCTGGTTAAAAAAAGGTCAAATAAATGAAATTAATGTTATTCATAACAGGAGGACTTCAAAATTAGTATTTGTTTACAAAATAGAAATTACTTTCAAATATAAAAGGTCACATCGTTCCACATCAACAGAGGAATTGCTCATCTGACAAAGTGGCACCATCATACCAGGGTTGAAATCGAGGTTATAGGTTAAAGACAGCACGGTGGCAAAGGACAAGAAAAAGGTCAATGCACTTGTTGCACTTTAACCCCACAGATGATTGCTCATCATGATGAATTAAGTCTCCTTGACAAAGCAGGGAGCCAAGTGGACAAGGGTAGAGCCTGGAGACATGAACTTCAGCTCGCTCTGTCAACTTCCATACCCTCCTGCAGAATGAATAAGTTAACAAGCTGTCACAACATTAGCAAGTGGATATCTGGAGATTTGGATTCCAAATGCATCGCCCCGATTTGCCAGCGCCGTGCTGAATGTGTCCTGACAATGTGATGTGAACACAAATGCAGTCAATGGAAACACACGCAAAAAAATTCCACTGTCCAGTCCGCCGGTCTTTTTGCTGCAAGAACTTTTGCTACTATATGAATATAACATTTCAATCACACAAAAACAACCGGTGAATGCCTCCATAGCAATGAGCCACGGCAAAATGGAACTGGGAATGAGGTCAGATTTCACCCTGCATTCATCCAGTGAGGCACCGTACCTGTGTTTAATGTGAGCAGTATACAGAAAGAGGGACTTTAATGGATAGATGCAGCAAGTAATTCAGGCACTGCATGGAACCTAATGAGGGATAGAATTCAGAGAAACCAATCTTTTTTTTCTTCTCCCCCCACTGGTGGCACCAGGTTCTCTCATAGAGCTACACTGCCCTCTGACAGGTCTGAGAGGTACTGCAGCACATGTTTAAATACACTCATAATGTCCCCTTTTTCTGCATTTTAGATATTAAGAAGCCCCATTGTGTTAGCACCAGTGAGGATTAACTTCCACTGTCTGTACATAGGCATGTTGCGAAATGGTAAACTTGAAGGTTTGCCACACAACACAGCCCTGAAATATGCCCGAGGGGAAGCCAAGGAAAGCACAAATGCGAATTGATCTTTCCAATCAACATGATGAACGAGGAATGCCAGACGTTCTTTCTGCAATGCCAGGTCTTTCTCTGCAGTATTGTTCATTCCATTGTGTTTTGGGAGAAGATAAGGGTTTTTGTGGTCGATATGCCTTTAGACATTAAGTGAGGCTTTGTTGTTATTGCACAGGTCAAGACAGTATTTACACAGAGGTATTTGCAGATGTCTTGCTGCAGTCTCTCATCCGATTTATCTTCCAAAAAACAAAAAACTGAACATAATCAAACTTTCTCATCACTAATACTGCAACTGAATGTTGGTAGTGTGTAATCTTGTATTTTGGTGTTGCTTTTCGGTATCTTATATTAACCATAAACGCAGAAAGAGGAACATACAAATATATGCTTTCTGATTACAGACGCTGAAATTTAAAACATGGGTTGCAATTTTTTTGAATGGTTGCAAAATCTTTCCAAAACATTTCAAAATAATACACAATGAGATCTGAAACTTCAAACACACATGAATGCCAGAGCTATTATGTTTTCTTCACCTGTAGATCACATGTACCGAGTCCAGTGCATTACATACATAATTACATAATTGCTTTACATCTGAGTTATTCTTGCCATCTGTTTGGAAAAAAAGTGTTTATATCAAAACAGATCAAACACAGTATGAGGTTTGTCTTCTAGCGACATGTCTAAATTTAATACTTAATGCACTGTATTTCCTCTCCAGCCCTCACACTCTCTAGACAACAGGGTGAAACACAGCAGATGGTAACATCTGTAAACTTTACCTCAGATTGCACACCCTTGGAGGATTTCATTATGTGTGGGCTTCATGCATTGCTTTTAACACTCTACATAAACACAACTCTTTGTCACTGTTACAGCTTCAGCGGGTTGCATGTTGTCGCTCTGCACACAAAGGGAAAATATAACTTTTTTTTTGATTTTGGATGTTTGACCATCATTCTTGTTTTTATGGTAACATTTTCCTCACAATCACCACTGTATAGACTTTGGGCAGCAACAACACAGAGTATGACAAACACAGCCAAACAAATACAATGTCATCTAGAGGTGAATGAAAAGGTGAATATCCCAGAACTGTCCAACACAACCATCTACAGAATTTTACACTCGCACCTTTGATACCCCGCAGTGTGTGTTTACAGTTCAGTTCAGATTGGTCGGCAGATTTCTTGGACAGGTGATGAATTGAGGCGGCATACTCAACAGATGGACAGGCGCAGAACAATCTTGGAACCCATACGCTGCCGGTCTGACGGAAAATAAGCCTCTGGGGGCAACGGGCAATATTTTGGGAGATCCTGTGTGGATATCCAGGTAAAGATTATCTTCTCTGTGCATCAGTCATTTCGGTTAATCTCTATAAACAAATTTTTGCATATGAATGCAGATATATTTTAACAAGGCAAATGTAAAACTAAATTTTTGTCAGACAATAGCTGAATGCATTTTGGCGAATGCATTGCACCTCACCACACCGCTGTTTACCTACTGCTTAAACATGATTGGTCAATACTACTTGAACTGTAAGCAGTAATCAACGATTTTGATGCCAAAATCTTGGTCTCTTTCCCAACAGATTTTACATAACTATGAAGATTTCTGCAGGATGACAATAAGTTTGCTTGCATAATGCAGACTATGATTGCACAAAATAGAAGCAGAAACATACTCAAATTCTCTGTTTGTACATATATAATAACAAGTGATTGCAGATCTATATGAATATTTTAGGTGCCATTAATTACAAATAGTTTAAAACTATTTTAGTTTATTAATAAACATTCCAAGCCCATACAAAAATAACATTATCTGAATATTAAGATATGAATGTTAACATATAATATTAATATAATGATATATATATATATATATATTTATAATATTTCTTACCACCATAATGATTGCCCTAAAGACACAAACATAAAAAATAAGCTGTTTTTATGCATTTATGCCAACAAAAACATATATTACATTAATTACATAGGACCAGTGGTTCCTGGGATCATACGAGAGCAGTGATGTTTGTTGTTTTTTCCTGACTATTATATAATCGCAGCTGATTATATTGTAGACTGCTACTGTCACCTGTGCTGATTCCAAAGAGTTATATCCAGCTTGCAAAAAAACTTGTGCTCTGTAGACAAACATTAACATTTAAACAGTTTTGGAGTCTTGTTAGAATAAAATCTAAATAAAACCACAGGGAGTCAAGTGTTGTGAAATGGCAGTGGTTGATGTGTTTAGTCTGTATACTTTAATAGGAAGGCTGATGTGTATATGAGCAATGCTGCACTATTGATTTTGCGATTCCGACAGAGCAAAAGCAATCGAAGGGTGTCCTTTTACCTTGTCAGATGTCACGTAAACAGAGTACCTTTTTCTCATACAGTTTGTCTTTCCCTCTCAAGAGGTAATGTCACAGGGAATGATTCCTTAACGTTGATCAATTCTGCCACCTGACACCATCATGAGAACAATTAACTCCTGTTCCAGCCTTGGACGGAGACATGAGGGGAAAGCTAGTTCTGTAGACAGATAGGCTTTGTTCTGAGTGCCGGTTTGTGTGCCAAAATATCCAGTCTCAGTCCTATTCTGCAGCCCTGTGTGTAATGTGTCTGGCACTGTTATCAAGTGGGCTCCAGATTTCTATCCACCCCACTAGAGAGGCTTTCAAACTTCTCTGGGAGCCCGTTTTGTTTTGTGACCCACAATAATTTAATGGACTATTGTGCAGACTTATCGAGCAAAATTTATCCCGTTTTCAGGCTACGGCTAACCTGATAGTATTTTATTCAGCTCAACACACATTGCAGAGACCAGAGGGGGCTTTGGCAACATAACATGGCCATAATTTTGATATAAGCTTACACAGAATCATTTCCTGACCCAGTTTAATCTCCCCATGAGTCATCTCTGAGTTTCTAACCAAACGCTCTCTAGCATGTTAATTTTGCATGCAGATTCTGATCGCAGCCAATTGTCTGCGGTACTTTAATTATTATTTCATATTACACACAAGTGATGACACGTGACCGCTACAAAATATTGGCCTGCAGATTGTCCCACAGGGGTGTGTTAATAAGAAAGAAAACAAAGAGAAATGATAGAAACGGACACGGAGACTTTTACTCTCTTTAATTTTATGATGAAGTACCACATCTCTACAAATGTATCCAAGCATTCACACACCATTATTTCCTAATACTCTCTTCTGTGTGAGCTTGGCTGGACACATTTCTCCTCTGCGTGGCATCTTCCCATAATCATCTTATGCTCTTCGACTCTCACTCACACACACGTGGCGATGTGTGTGCAGAGCGGTCCAGAATATAGGAAAACCACGACTGATGGAAAGACAAAATGAGAGAGAGAGGCTGAGCTCACTCATCCAGGCCATCTCTGCCAAGACAAAACAAACCCGGAGAGTGAAAATCATCTTATCAGGGTGATAGCAGACAAATAAAGGGAGTCTGTCAAGAAATTATCGCGTTGGTATTCAAGCCATGACTTGCTGTGTCTTGTCACAATAAAACAGAGGGAATGCAAGCGGAGGCTCAGAGAGAGAGGGAGAGAGAGAAAGCTGTTGATCTGTTTAGCCTGCTTGCTTCATGCCACTGCGGTGCATCTCCTCTGAAATGGCTGTATTTGAAATCAGCTTTATAGAGTAGAAGACACTGTGGAGCTGTGTGCCCAGGCATGCCTGTCAGACCCAGGAAGAGTAGACTTCATGGATGAATTGTGATTGCTTACATACGCAGCTACACACTACACATTAATCACAGACAGCAGTCTCTTTCCAAAAATACTAAAAAGAAAAAAAAAGAGTCCTGTCAGAGACAGGTGCAGAGCTGTATTGAAAGGCAGAGGGCAGGACAGAGGGCTGGGTGACTGAAAGACTGGGTGTGCCCTGGAGAAAATAAGGTGCAGGCTATATGTAGTTTAAAGTATAAGAACACTTTATTTTGCCTTGTAGAGAGAAAGAGTGCAGTAGAGAGATTGTGTGCAGTTTGAAGAGAGTGTTGCTTGCAATTTTAATGCAAAGCACGGCTCTACTGCAACCTGTCTGAGACAGCAGGGACTCTCTCAAGTGGCGCTGACAGGGACCGTCTGTGAACCTGCCTGTGGATCATCGTAAACCCTGCACCTGCTCATGACTGTATCACGGCACCCCACCGCTTTATATGCACATTGCATACGGCTCAACACATGCTGAATATATGCGCAATTATGGACCATAATTTATCATGTGTCCAGGGGTATTGATTATGTGCTCAGCGATAAGGCGGTGGAACATGCTTATTGAATATGGATTAAACATGCATCTGCATTAATTTGTACACACATCTAATTACTGATGAACGCAGCCACAAATAATCACAAAGGAACTAACAGCTTTAATTAAACAAGACTTGTAAAAACTCAGGAGATGAAGGGCAAAGTAAGCAGGCCTGCCAAGCCAGAGACATCTTTGGATGAGAAATGTGCACGCCCTATCACTTTTCTTTGTTTGATACAGACTTTTTCGCTGCTTTTTCGCTCTAATCGACTTTCATGGCAGAAGTGATTTGTAATTAATGGTGGTTTTGTAACTCATCTATATCCCTGAACCCTGACGAGAGCGATCGATAGCTCTGCCTGTGGCCCACTTCGTGTTCTGGCTTTCTCTCTCTCTCACTGCAGCAGAACCTGGAGCTCCATCACAAGTGGCCATGTGTACACACACACACACACACACACACACACACACACACACACACACACACACACACACACACACACACACACACACACACAGACACAGACACAGTCACACAAACAATGACAATTTGACAATGTCAATTTTGTATAGGAACAGAGAAGGCTATTAGAGGGAGGAGCTATTTTTGCTAGCTTTTTTGATTATTTTGGCCACCCAGGGGCAGCAGACTGATTTGTAAATACAATGACACTGACATATCATCACGTTATAAAGGCAAATATGATCACAAACAGTTGCCTGTTCAGCAGACACGCATTAACTTAACGCAGTCATGTTTTTGTCCACCCCATTAATGTCAAACACTTAATGACTTCTTATCTTAGGTTTGGTCCCAAACAACGGAGGGAAATTTCTGTTTCTTTATCAGCTCAATACTCCACTGTGTTAACCAGCAGTTGCTGACTTTTTTTCTTCAAGGGTTAATTCTAGCATAAGGGCGTGGTCACACTTTAAAGAAATTAACACTGGTGAAGATTTGCCTCCCGTTCACTTCTATTTAATGCGAGTGACGAGGCTAGTAAAACATTTTATTCTGGTGGCGCGTGGAGTTTCTGGGGAACTTTGACCAAAGAATATGAAGCCTCAACCTACAGGAAAGAAGAGTATGTTGGAGAGACATTGATTTTTGCTGCGTCAAACCAGACGATATAGCATAACACTGACAATGAAAATACAAAACAGCCCTACGTGGGAGATGCTGCCTTAATCAGGAAACAGGCATGGAATATAAGACAATGAAAAAATGGACCAATAACAGATAGCGATTTGATTTAGTCAAGTTATTATGTTATCTCATTACTGTTTATTAAAGATTGTTTGACTTTATGATCTATGCATGCATTGCTGCTTGTTTTAACTGTATCCTGTAATGTGTCCTTGAGTGCTTTGATAGGTGCCTATAAATAAAATGTATTATTATTAATATTATCACACTATATTTTGATGTATTTATTTAAAAGCTAGATAGCATTAGCTAGCAATCTTGCTTTTCGTGGAGCCTACTGCCCACATTCAGCATGAATATCACCTCGGCACGTGATGGTCACTTGCTAGCGTTCACTCATGTGTAATCTCTGACTGAACTGTCAATGACTGAGTTGCATTATGGGTAGGCATCATGTTTTGAAGTAAGGAGAATGCATGAAGCATAAAAGATCTGTTGCGTCGATTTTGACCTTGATTTTGTACATTGTTCATCTGACATAAATTTAGCAGTGCTAAATGGATTATAACAGAAAATTATGAACCATAAAGAAGCTGTTTTGTCAAAACAAGTAAACAGAATTTTGCACCTGACTGCCTTTTTTCTTTTCTGCCACGCAGAGATATTTACTGTTGCATCCTCTTCTTGTTGCAATGCTGTTCTTCAGTTTATAGGTCTCCCAATCTCCCAGCTCACTCCCTGGGCTCGTAGTCAGCCCTTGTCTTTATTTGATTTTATGCCTCTTTCAGACAAGTGTCTTTCAATCATTCCCCTTCGGGTCATACCCCTGAGTTGTTCACATAAACACTGCACCACCACATTTACACTTCGGTGAAAAAAAAAAAATCTAATCCAGGAAAAAATGGGAGAAATAATATGGCAGGATGGGGAAAGGAGGAGACAGAAAGAGCAATGGGGGTTAATGATAGACACTAACCACATTTTTCCTGAAAGGTCACTTCACAGACACATGGCAGCCCTGCGCTGTTCTGCTAATGTCCCCCATCATAAAAGCTCTGGATTTTCATCTTCTATTTCCTTTTTTTTTGGGGCGAGTCACCCATTCGTTTCACATCAGGAAACTTTCCCTTGGCGTTGACACAATATCAATCACACCAGTGTCACAACCAAACAGTACAGGCAGTCCCATTGTTAATAACAACCTTATCAGATAAGACGAAAAACAAACCAGTACCTCTCACACTTCAATCTCCAACACGAAATGACATGAACAGGTTTGTGTGGATGACACAAACAAATTAGAAGAGAAGGGATGTGTGACAGGACGTGCTATCACCTTGTGTTAGGTCCAGGAGGAGTGGATTCAGTTGTGTCAGCATTCCGATAGCTCACAAAAACACACAGAAACACACAGAAACACACAGATACACACAGAAACACACAGATACACACGCTCTGGATGGCTGCTGAGGAGTCTGAAGAGCGGGATGAGGTTGCTGTAAAAGCAATTTCCTCATGAGAGAAAGGTCTCATAATTCTTGTGAGACAAAGCATCTGGGATGATTGGGGACAGATGGGAAAAACTCTATGAAATTCAGCAATGTCCTCATTCACTGCAATTGTGTTTTTGGTAACCTTTTCTCTTGAATGTTTCTCTGATGTATTTCCCCTGTTTTTGAGGGACTTCACATTAATCATGGCTGACAAGCAGCAAGGCTTTCCTGTTGACGGCACTGTTTCAAATGTGGAAGTGTGCCTACAGGCATAATGTATTGCGCTGGCAGTAATACATGTATCAGTCATCTCGTCCACAGCGCACTTTCTTGATCACTTATCACCAATGTTTCAAATGCACAACATTTCTTGTAGTATTTCTGAGATAGCTATCTAAAAAAAACATTTTGTGCTATATATGTTTTGTAGCTCACACTTCTCACCAGAGCATAGTCTCTAACCCTGAAAAAATTGGTCTTATTCTGCAGCATCAAGGAGAAAATATCCAGCCAAGCGAAAGACATAAACGGGAGCTCCACTCTGCTATTATGTCCAAACATGGAATGGTTGGCCTGGCTGTGGTATGACTCGCTGATTTCAAAAAATGGTTGTAGCAGGTGAAATGCTGGAGTGGAGCCAGGGCCTAGCCTCTGGAGCAGTGATATTTATGCCTACTCTATCCCTCCCTCCCATGCTTTTGCACCCTCTTTTTCTGTTTTGGTTGCAAGACTTGGCACAAACAAAGCTGTGACACTATCACTTCGCTGATTTCCTAGCTGTGCCTTTGGTTGTCATTTCAGTGTCTTGAAATAATGAATCAATACCAGAGACTTTAAAAATCGATGTTTGGAGAGCCATGTGCCTTTTGTTTCTCCTAAGTGAGTCATTTTGCCTTTTTTTTCTAAATTGGTAAAAGATGTTTGTATTCTACCAATTAACAGTATTCCATAGAAATGCAAACATATGGCATTGTTTCAGTTTTATTCTGTTCAGTTACATTTTAGCACAGCACTAAGACACAATTAGATACAACCATGTGCAGTGCTGCCGTAAAAAGTCTTGGTTTGAAAAGCATTGCAACCTCTTCACCAGAATAAATAATAATAATAATAATAATAAACAACAGATATGTTACTTATGTACATTATTATGAAGAAGATACATTGAAACTTCATGTGTGCTTAGGTTTATGCACAAAAACGAACTAAGACAATAAATACAAAAAAATATTTGTGGCATAATCCTGGCTGGAAAAGCAATGATATGGTAAAAAAACAAAAAACTTTTCACTATACGCGGCAAAAACACAGTGATGAGTTCCTAAAAAAACAACCATGTTAGGAGGCTGAATGGCTGCTGGAAGACAAAGTGATGATTTGCTAAGAAAACAGTCTGCAGTGGTCAGGCTTGGCCAGTGTCTCACTAGGTGCCACACCAATGAAACCCCTCCACCCCCTGACGATCAAGTCATCTAATATACCTTGTCTCTTCAGAAACACTGATTTGGTATGCATGAAATGATATGCATGGTGTGGAGAACATTTTCCTCTGCCGACTGGGCTGAGTAAATCAACAATGATAAGATGTACACATTTTAATTTTTGAATAAAAGACAATCTTTGGATTATCAGAGCAAGTGTCACCAAGTCAAACAGTGTGTTCAATATTAGCAAAGAATTCACTAACAGACTGGCGTAATGGAGAAACAGCAGCACTAGAAAGAGGGCCACACGCAGGGAGCAAAAGTTCAAACTCATCTGAGAGGAAGAAGTTTTTGATCACCAACCATCAGCTTATCCACAACCTCCCGCTTGCCTCCACTCCTCTTCATTCTCGTGTTACTCTGTTCTTCAACAACCCCTGTGTTATGTGAAGCAACAGAACAACCATTATCAGGAATGCAAGAGTCTTTGCCAAGGGTTAGGATTTAGGATTCTGTCAACTGCTGTGCAGTTTGCACAGTACAATGTTGGATTTTATTTTGGAATAAATACATATTGAATTAATCCGAAGCTGCTGGAGCATTTTATGGTATAGCAGTACTTTTCATTGAATTATCTTCAGTATTTTTGCTTTGAGCAGCAATAACTGATTTTTAGATTTTCTATTTTTTTGCTGACATTTTATCACTTAAGAAGTTGTTATGGCAAAGGCTGTTTACACATCCAGAGACATATGAGCAACTTAAGCATGAATTTGAGTTCTGTTTCAAGCCATCCGAGGAATGTAAATCAAATATTTACTTTATTTTTAGCTCTAGTTTGTTCTCCTCCAGCTCTGGAGAAAATCTGTCAAGTATCTGTCTCTTAAAGCAGCTAAAAGTTCTAACTTTGTCTGCCATGGGGTAGGCAGCATCGAGCAGATAGAGCTTTAGAGCTTTTTCATTGAAATCTACTAAAACAATGAGCTGAAAGAAGCTGATATGCTCCGTAGAGCATATCAGTAGGGTGTGGTCATCTGCATGATAATGCTTTGTGGAGTAAGTGGCCCCTGTGGCATAAAGTCATTTTATCCATTGCTAGTCTATAAAAATATTGATTAGTGCATCTTTAAAAATTCAATCATGCCTCATTAAAAAAAACGCAATTACATAAAGCGGGACGCAGTATTGTGCACACGCCTGCAAAATCTGAGTTTTGTCGTGTCCTAAAAAAGAGGAGTGCTTTTTTTTTTTTTTAAGTGGTGATGAATTATTTAAAGGTTTGGGCTTACAATATTTCAAAGGTCTAGTAGAAATAGACGAAAAATGCAAAACAAAAGGAGTAATGAACTCTTGAACATTTGAGGGTGCACGGGGAGGGGGAGGGGAGGCGCGAGCAGGGAGGAAGCTGCTGAGTGGGACAGGCCGATTGGTGTCTCTGCTCTTCTGCACTGTCAGATGAAAACGCCTCTCTGGGCATCAAAGACACCTGCAGCAGCAGTGTCTCCAGTGATAAAGATGCCACTCTCCTTGCTTTCCCCCTCCGATTTTAATTACAAATATTTATAAGCAGCTTAACTGCATGGACAGGGGTTTTTCTTTACCAGGCGAGGGTGTGGGGGTGTCTGGGTATCAACGCAGCTGTTGGAAACGATAAGATTATTTACCTTTTTTTTTTGTTATTTTATTTGTTTATTTCCTGTTAATTATTCATACCCCCACACGATCATCGACTCCACTTTCCCCTCCTCAATACGTTAAATGGGGGATAACATAAAATAAATAAAAATCATAATAAATAAATAAATTATGCTTGGGATAAACATTCTCAGTGAAAAGCTAGAGGGTAAATTTGTCTCCCTGGAAATTTGACTTGTCTTTTGCGTCTGCAACTGAGAGAGGGTTTCGCATGTCAATTCCTTCGGGATCTTAAACTCCTTACTTAACAACTTTCATATCTTTAAATTTTTCATCTCCCTTTGCACACACTGCATTAAGCATAATGCTGCGTGGCTAAAAAAGTGCTTGCTTGACAACAGGTTTACTTTAGGACACCTAATTTCACCAAAGGTTCAGATCCTATAAGAGAGAAAAAGTGAGAGTCATACAGGGAGAAAAAAGTAGAGCACTCGTCTTACACCTCGCTACTTTAACCTCCATGGCACTTTATAATCCCGGAGAAGTGTGGAAGTCACCTTGGATGAGGAGAATTGTAAAGGGGAGGGAGTGTGAGAGACAACACAGGTGTTTTTCTGTTTTCAATACACTTTAGAAACTTCCAAAAGCAAAATACATTTTTTTCCGGTGAAACAGGCTGACAGGGTTTGGGGGGCATTTATCTTATTGGGTTCAGATCTGTTCTGAGAGTGGAAAGTTTCGATGGGATACTGTTAGAATGTCAATAACTCAACACCTCCTGTAAAAAAATTTTAATCACTTCACGGATGTCAGGAAGAGTATGGCGGCCGAGCCATCAGCTAATAGGAATCATAATGAAGAGCCTGAACAGTGATGTAAATAGTGACAGGAAAGCCCATTGTAGCGCTGAGTGGTGACGCGAAGGAGGTTTATTCTCGTCCCAGTGCTCGCAGTCCCAAATGAGAGTGCAGGAGGGTTTATTTTGTTTTCAAATCGGAGGTGGACAGTAATTACATTTAGTCTCATTAGTCGTTCCCCCCTGACTCTGCATGGTCATCAAGGTAATGTATGTGGCCCTTCCTGTTTGGGCGAAAATGGATTTGTGCTGCATTAGCTGATGAGGCAGGTAAATTACATTATGTCCCCCAATGTGATCTTAATGTCAGTGATTCTGGGATGGATTAGCCTCGTGGACAGTCTCAGACTTGTTAGCGTTTCACCACACTGTCTCTCTTCCTGCAATAACACGGAGCAAAGAGATAGGCTGCCTATCCTTCAGATACTCATTTCAAAGAACCTTAAAGAGTCACACAGTGATTCTTTTTTCAATTCTGGCTTCACTTTGTACCAAACAAGACTATTGATGAGGTATTACAGAGGTAAAGAAATGGCGGTCACTGAATTACTCAGGTAAGCTCAGGGTTTGAATGAGTGGCACAAAAGGGGGAGAAAAGTCTCTTTGGAATAGAACGAAAAATATGAAATCACAAGCAGTTTCATCAATCTGCGGGCTGTTGAAATCTTACTGTGTCCTCTATCAGAGAAAATAAATTGAGGTTTGCTCCCCTACAGGTGTACCTCTCATATCTAACTATTATTATTTTGTCTAGTTTTGTGTGGCATGTGTCTAATAGAGGTCTCCCAACAGCAAAGTCACTCCAAAAAAAAAAAGTCACACAGCCATATTCTGTGATCTTGAAATCCTCTTAGGGAACTAATTTCAACTAATTTTCAGTAAGACTTACAGCAGCACCCAATGGTCTTTATTATTTGGCCTGACATTTATCAAGACACTGATCGCTGCCACATCTGTCAGAGCTGGGTGTTTGGGGTAATTCGGGGTTGCAGACAGATTTTGTTCATGAGTGCGTGAGGCAGTGTGAGTGTGCTCATTCATCTCCACACTCTGTTGTGTGATTAGTGTGTGTGTCCTACCAAAAGTTGCACAATTGTTAATGCCTGTGTTTGCCAATAGAAGCTGGTGCCATGTCACGTTACAATAATCCATCATAGCACACAGTACACATGCTCTATGTTTTCAGTGTATATAGAGTGATATGTACTCAGGAGGCATGGCTAACATTATAAAACATACTTCAACATGCAATTAACCCAGACATGACTCTATTTTGATGGAGAGTGTTTGAGCATTAACCCATAGTGATAACTTGTGCTTCTACAGAACTGAAGTCAATGAAAATGAAGGTCTGTTCTATGAGTGAAATATGAAATAGCCCAGAATAACTGAGGACATTGTATAAGTGCTAGACATAAGGCTAGGGTCGTATCTTTTTTTTTTTAATTTATTTTTTTAATGCCTTCCTGGACTCAGGAGTTCGCTATGTTCTGCAAGCTGTCTTGTCTTGTCATTTTCAGTCTGCCCAATACACAATACACTCAGAAGATGTCAACAAAAAGTAATATTCTCACACCTATTTTCCTATTTAAACTCAGAAACACAGCCCTACACCTTCTGAATTAATGTTTCTCACTTTTACCAAAACTGAGACTGAACCTGTTGTTTTTTTATTCCAGCACCTAAGTTACCCGGAGAGAGCAGCCACACTGATGGTGTGAGCAATGCTGCTAAAAAATAGACAGTGAGAGTAGTCTTTTGATTATTATATTGACTCTATACCACCTTTTACTTTAGGTTCAGTGTCTTCATCTGTCACAGACTTTAGGAAATACAAATGTATCTGCTTCACTCCACCTTTCCTGTTTTTGTTTCACAATAAAAGCCCGCTGACAACGTTTCTCTTGAAAGAATTCCTTTGGCTGTTGACCCTAGGCATTTTACTGTGAAAAGTTTACAGGACCGTGTTGTTGAAAATGGACTAGCTTGCGCGGCTTCATTAATAAGTGAGGTATGTGCTTTTGTGGAAATACAGTAGTTATAACAGTAAGCCACGACACTGCAGCCACAACAACAAATACTCATGCATGCGGTGTGGCTCATGCAAAACCTCCAGGGCACATGATGCGCACTGCATGCAAAACATCTGAAATACAGCCTCTCTACTATGAACTTAAAGATACACCAGGCTAAATACCCTGGTGTAACATAATACTGTGATACTGACCATCCCTTCTAGACGTGATAGAAGATAAATACTGAGAGGTAACTGAAGTCCTGAGGTAGCAGGCAGAGTGTAAATTGAAAAATAAATGTAAAACAATGTGTCTCTGTTTCCAAATTCTGGTCATATTTTGGGAACAGACATGAGCATGAATCACATACCCATTTTCAGGTTGACTACACCCATGGAGAGCAGAGCAACTAATACAGTATGATAAATATAAATAAAAAAAACCTTTCGGTCACACTTAATGTTATTTTCCACAGACTGAACAAGAGCATAAAAATGAAACAGGGACCAGGCTAATGGAAACCAAAAAAAAAGGCTAATGGAAACCAAAACTAGTCAGTGAGTGGTAGCAAAAGCAGGAAATGAAAACTCTGTCACAACTGTCACGACAGAGCATACAGCCTCGGCAAAATGTTTTAAAAAAGCGACCATTACAACATGTCGTTTTGGGGCCTGTCATATAAACTGTTGTGGAAGTCAGTGGAAATCGACCCATTGTGATGTTTAAGTATGAGAAGCCGTTGTTTGACAAACAGGAATACAGAATGAGAACCCAAATGCAGAACAGCAGGCAGTTGGTGAACAAAAAGCGAGTTTTAATGCTGGTAAAAATCTCAAAAAGAACAGGCAGGTGTGCAGGGAAGACTCTGAGATGAGGGAAGGACAAACAAGACTGTATAACACAGGTGTGACAGAAAACAGGGGCATGTTCAATCTCAAAACAGTTGTATGCACCGTTTTGTTTTGGTTTCCAGATTGAACATGTTTCTTCCAAACATTGTGAAACTGTGTGCAAGGGGCACACAGTTTCACAATGTTTGGTGGGACTGTCAGAGGTGTCCCCCAGTCGGCAGCTATATTAATATAAACCAAATTACTTTGCTTTGGAAATGTAGATATAACTTTTCCCATACCAATAAAACCCCTTATAATTAAATTCAACAAGCCCTGCAGTATTAAAAGCCAGTGTGCCTGCGTAACACAACAGGGTGTTCAACACACCCAGGTGTCTGTTTAAATAAATGTTCTGTTGGGACTAAACATGACCGAGATGGAAAACAGGGAAAGGCAGGAAATGACACAAGACATAACACGTGGAGATGACCTACAAAATAAAACAAAAACAACAAAAACACTACAAAACCAGGGATCATGACAAATATAAAAAGTAGTGACTCATTAGGCAGATCATATGTTTTTATCATGTGTTTTAATTTATTAGCATTACTGTATATCAAAAGTATTTTACCTGTACCGAAAGCTACCCCCCAGAATATATTTGCATATATCCTAATACGCAGATATATTCCGTGGGGTAGTTTTATTTACTGTATAGAAATGCATGCTATATTCAGTTGCGTTTAGTCCAGCACTTACTTTCCACCACAAACATTCAGTAATTATAGCTAAAAGACTGCTCCCATCTGACCTTCTGCTAATGCAAATCTGCCCAGAATGCAATAATGTTACTGTCTGATTCTCACAAAAATCAAACAGCGATACCTGAAAGTTTTGTGTCCTCCCTGGGGAACTATAATGGGTTTGGCATCCTCTACTGTTTTGCTTGATTTACATTCTGCTACCTTCAAGGGAAAAGATACGGGGATGAGCAGGAAAAACTAGGCCACCAGAAAAAAATGAACTCATCACTTAGTGGAGACCAAAGATTGTAATATATGAGACGAGACCAGAGTTAATGTTTTGTTTAAGACCCAAGGTCCTCATGAGAAGCATGAGAAACATAAAAGCCAGAGCGAAGAGTCTGAGCAAGCCTTAAACCTTGCCCATCTGCCAGTGTGGGGAATGATTTCTTTCTACTGAACAAGTTTTAAAAAACCCATTTACCCTTAAAAACAAGTCAAATATTGTAGAACTATGTGAAACTATTCGCCATAAGAGTTTTACTGAGACCCTCAAGGGATTGTGATTGGTCCCAAACCTTTCAGCCACAGGTTTACAGAGCAAAGATGTATCAACTGGGGACCATACCTATGAAAACAGCTGTTTGGAGAAAAAAGGTAATTCCAAGAGAAAATGGGACACGTAGCCTTGGGTCCTTCCACTATTCTTGAACACTGGATGAGAAGCGAAAAAAAACGTAATTCACTAGGAGGGCCGGCTGTAGTAAACAACTCTGTGAAGTAAATACACACCAGGAATAGGATCAGAAGTCAAGATGTGCTCAATGAAACACTGTCAATAACAGCTCCAGAGCACAAGCGAGCATGAGACTAACATGTACCGACACAACATCAATACTGATGTAACCTTTGGGTTATGGTTACACAGAATGATGGTAAAATACACTCACGCTGAAAAAGATATATAATATAGCTGTGAATGTGCATTATACACCTACACTGTGGAGTCACTTTACACTCTGCATCTTGCTTTGTGCAATTTAAGGGCTGATCAGCGCTAAACGGCAAGAGAAGCTTATAATTTTTTAAATCCGTCAGTATCCACTGTAAGAAAATCGACTTCTGATGTTTTGTTTATTGTTAGCCATCACTCTGAATATATGCCAGCTATCATTAAGAACCTAATGACATTTTGATTAAATGCAGAATACATTAATTCAAAGTGATCTTAGAAATATGTGAAATGACCATGGCCTCTCAATGCCACATTATGTGTTGGTGGCACATAATGTGTTGAATTTCGTGATTGCGGCACCGTTGGGTTCAGGGACTTAAACTACTTGGTTAGGTTTAGAAAAAAGATCATGATTTTAATTAATGTAACTATGCTTTCTAACTATGAAATGCAAGTACATCATGAAAGACTGATGCATGTAAGTCAATGCTGACTGTTTTTCACACCGAACAAAAACAGCAGTCTCCTGGGAAAAAAAGTCCTGTGTTATTTTGACCCATTCACCACCCCAACTTTCAAACCGATGTGAATTTTCTTGCTCTTTAAACTAGGTTTGAAGACACAACATTATCCACAATCTATTGCATGAGGTCGCTGAAACAGGGAATTTGTGTACCCAACAACAGAAAGTATCCTTATTGACTTTTGATCATTAGCCACGCTGCATAATGCCATGCTAAAAGTTCATGACCATTTCACGAATGAGATCAGGTTGTATTACATTTTCACCAGCGTGCAGCGGCAAGACCAAATACAATTTTCAGGTGGACCACACCTGTAAAGCGATGCTGCTAGCAGAAAGTTTTGCATTTTGCCATAATGTAGTCCAGACTATGAGCAGGTCCTGATTGAAACTATTATGCAAAAACAATAAAGGAAACCATCAAAGGAAAGCTGTGATACAGAATATGTTTTTTTTTTTTTTGTAGAAGAGGAAATCGACATGATAGCAATGTACTGACCAAAGCAATTGCTGAGATCTTGGAGCATGGAAATGTGGTGAAAATTAGGTTGTGTGTTTATCTAAATGTTCCTATCCTACCCAAATCATTTAATGTGGGCATGATATAAGAAAATAACTATCATATGTGTCTGCATGATTCACATCAGGATTGGGAGCAGAGAGAATCAGCACATGGCAGATGATTTGATTATGCAACATGACATTTTTCTGCAAATATAACCGTCAAAGTGTGCCTGAATAGTACATACCATCAATTAATTTGTGTCTTCTATAGAACGTCAAGGAGTGGCATAACGCTGAAACTGTTTGTGCCTCCCATGAATGTTCAACAATAAGTTAATTATACAGATGTCACTGCTTACCCACTCACATGCTATGTTGTGAGTGTTTGCTGTCATCACATATAACATAATTGCTCACAATAAGTTCAGAAAATTAAGGACCAAAATTGACAGTGAGTCATGATGATAAGAAGACTGGGACACATTTGCAACAGAACAAGGAGGTCGGACCAGAGCATGCTGAGTGTTATGAACAACAAATCAATCTATGAGCAGCTTTATCACACACAGCCTTTTCAGATACTCACATTGTATGTATGTGTATGCGTGAAAGGAGGAGATTTAATTGGCGGAGCACATTATTGCCCTCAAGACTGACACATATTTGCAACTTCTGATTTGACGCCCCCAGAGTAAAGATGACAACATTTGTTTGTGGCTTACAAAACTGTTACAGAAAAAGATGTTGATTTACTGATCTTACATCACTATGGTTAAATTGTTTGTTATATTAAGGCTCAAAAACGATTTGGTTAGAGTTAGTGAAAGATTCTGGTTTGGGTTTTACTACTTTAAGGTTAGGAAACCGACAGCAAGTGTCTGTTTTTTTGTTTGTTTGTTTGTTTTTTTATGCTTGTGCATCCCTTTGTTTTATTCTGTCTCCACTCTCTATTCTGAGGTTTTTTTTTTTTTATCCATGAATACAGTAATGGTGAAGTTCATTTATCCTCAGCAGCAGTTTGTGACTCCCAGCATGGGTAATTGATCACAGCTGATCAGAACAGACTGATAGGTGAAAGGAGCAGCTGCTGTGATTGAAGGCATACGTTTAGACCCAGCAGAATTAACATTTAAGTTTCACTTTTAACCTTATATGTCTCTGGCCCGAGTGCACTCTGATGGCATTTTTGTGGCAGCAGGTGTTTTAATCATGCTAGGCTGCCACAAATGACTGAATGTTTTGGAAACTCTGCTAATAAAGAGATCTGTCACAAACTAAAGTCATCTTGTAGATGGCAGCCTCTAGTGGCCATAGCCATTATGATGGAGGCAAAGGAGGAAGTCAGGGGACATATGGTTAAGCTTAAAAAGCAGGAAAGTCTGCAAACAGAGGGGGATCATGGATAGATCAAACAAAAAATGGACTTTTACTCAAGGAAACCCAAGGAGACTGGGGTACTTATTTTAACCAAAGCCATGATCTTTTTTTCCAAATCTAGCTACATTATTTTGGTGCCTAAACCAAGCTAATTTGAAAATGAAATGTAAAAAATTGCTCTTGATGAAAATTGATAACAGCAATTCAATAAGCTTGATGAGGCAGGCCCCTTCTAACCTATATCTGTGGAGGTGATAACCACTAATGAAGCCCCTTCACACAAGTGCTAAAATTCGAAATGGGTGGATTAATCTGGTTTTGACCTTCTTAAGGTGCAGGAGAGATTTACATTGAGGCCCACATTAATTGAATTATGAGCCTAAAAAAACAAATTCATTGTAAAACTACATTATTCATTTGGAGAAAGAACAAAAAAATGATCATTGTTTAAATAAGACAAATAGGATAAGGCAAACATACAGGATCTAAAATTCTACATTTGTCAAGCACTGCTGGATTTGGCCACACTGATGATATCTTAAACTCAATAGGCTTTACCACTGCTCCACACCGTACTACATGTGGGTGTCTTGCAGAAAATGGACAGCAAAAAGCAGAAAAGTCCATTTTTCTTTCAAGTATTTTGTTCTGCTCTCTCCTCCTTGTCGAGCTCTGGCCAGAGGAGGAAACCAGCTATTGCGCACAGGAGGGCTGTAATGTGGTTTCAGTGTCTGGGCCCCTGTGGTATAGTACCCTCAGGTGGAAAACCTCTCAGACTGTGTTGGCACATCACTACTCCAATTATCAACAGCAGGAGAGCCCTTTCATTTCTATTACATCTTTCTTCCTTTCTTCTTACTGCTCCCTTCTTCTGCTTTGCCCATGCTCTCATCTCAGCCCCTGGCTCCTTCACCCTCAACACTTTTCCTCTAATCTTCTGTCTCAACAATCATACCTTTTCTATCTGTGTTATACTGCCCTGAATGACTGCCACTCTCAACAAGGAAGTACTTACTTTACTTGGCCAGGATTTGGCCAGGAAATGTCACTCTGAATGGAAGCATATTGGACTCTGAAGATGATCAGACAGGAGAGGATCCTATGATTCAACTCATCTGTCGTAGACAATCACTAAAACACTACAATCCACAAGGGAACTATACTATCACATTCAAGTTGGGAGTCTAATCAGAAGACCAGTCGTATTGATTTCCTTCTCCCTACTTGCACATCACAAGTCCCTTCCTCTTTTCTTCCCCTGCTTTTTTCATTGATTATTCTTTTTTTCCTTCTTCTTTCATTCCACTTACTTTTTATCTGATCCGACAAGCATCCTCAAGTTTTTCCCATTTCTCGTGGCTCTTCATTCCTATCTGTAAATTTCTGTCTTATATTTATGTAATCTAACATTTCAACATGAGCTGTTTGTGAATTAATTAATGGAACATGGTATTGATTCAGAATCATATTTTTTTTTAGATAATTAGCAAATTCAAAGATAGACGTACTTATACAGCTAAAGATAAATCATTGCATTAACCTTATATTAAAGAGTCGATAGTATGAAGTGTGGAATTTCAGGACACTTTCGTTGAAGATTGCATGTACTAGCAAGTAAGATTTTGCATTGATATAGTGAGTGTGACATTTTTTCCTCATAGCAGATGGATAGCAAGGTAATGCACTGTTTGGCAGCTTACAAATCAGGCATCTTGTTCACATTTTCTGCTCCACCACATCAGATAGAACGATCACCAATCATATTTGTTGGAAATATCTGCAGATTCTAGTAACTGATTTATTGAAGCATCCCTATGTGTGACGAGAGCCACCGTCCCCAGAATTACCTATAGATGTCTGTGACATCTGCTGCTACAACCATGATTTTGATTATGAAAACAGAGCCAAGCTTGGGTGGACTGTGAGGTTCCTCTAGGATAAACTTTGCACTTCATGTTTTTGATAAAGTCATCAAGATTGAGTGGTGCTCTAAGTATTAAAAAGCTCATATCACAAACATGAATATATTAAGAGATTAACTAAACATTTTTCTTATCTGTTTTTTGCCCAGAGTTAGATGAGAAGATGAATACAACTCTCATGTCTGTATGGGCAGATCTAGATCCAGGAGGCAGATAGCTTAGCTTAGCATAAAGACTGGAAGCAAGGGGAAACCGCTAGCCTGGCTCTGGATGTTCAAACATCTGCTAAAGCTCAGTAATTATTAACGTTGGTTAAACCTGTGAACAGACAGGAATATAAAGGTCTTCCGAATTAGATTTTAACTTAGCCTAAACTCTGCAATTTTCCCCAGTGACCACGTGTGGTATTGCAGCAAAAAATCCCCCAAAAAACATTTTCCCCATACTCCACCATCATGAAAGAGATGTCTGTAAAACTGTTGACAGGACAACTTGAACTGAAAACAAGGTCAATGATAAATCTTTCTGTTATTAGTTTTTCATCTATGGAGGTTTTATATTTGTAAAGTTTCCCTGGAGTTGACAAAAGTGATCTGAATATTTGTGACACCACCACAATGTCAAGTAAATATGTTGAGTGGGAACTCGCCTCGGGGCCAGCGACAGAGACATTACTGCACATATTCAGTGGGCCACAATTCCACAGAGGTGAACCCGAAATATTAAACTATCGTACCAGGAGCTCAAAATTATTGTATTTTGAGAAAAATTATCGTACATTATGGCAGTTTTGGAATCATTGTTTGTAAAAATTATCGTACAAATACTATAATTATCGTACATCTGGCAACACTGACCCAGAGGCTTAAACCTTTCTGGTATATACGCCAGGCAAGCAGCTCTACTGGAATGAGCAGACACCGTCTTGGCATCCAGTATTTAGGTTTATTCCGAATACCTTTTTCAGAAAATGTAAATGGGTGATTTATGAATAAATTAACCACCATAAAGTTGTCATGAATGTTGAAATTAGTTATAGAGACTACAGCTGTTTTTTATAATAGGCTGTATACATGTTTAGTTCTGCTGTTAAGTTAGGCATTTTAACATTGGGGTCCATGAGGATTTACTCAACTGGTCATTTGATGAAATGCAGTTTTTGGCACTTCCTCATTGGCTTCATTTCCCCATTGGCTTGATATTATTATCAATCCAGAGCCAAATTCATGCGATGTAAACTAGCAATAATTTGATTATTTGAAATCCTCCAATTGGGGTTACATTCCTTGGAAAAAAAAAAAGACGTCTTTCTCTTTTCCTTCATGACCCTTTCAACACTGAAAATGCAAGCATGTTTTCTAGATGACAAAATACTGCTTATTCAGTGTATAGGTCTCAAAACAAGTCAGCAATTCTCATTTACTGTCTCGAGTGTGATTCAATGTGTGTTTGCAATACAAATATTTCCATGTGTGTCTGCTCCAGTGCTCCACAAGGTCCACTGTCATCATCCAACAAAACACACTTTGTCCTCTGCCCTAAAGAAAACAATAGCAACCGCTCGACTTGGTATTGTTAAACAAACACAATTCATCATTTTAGTACCAAATGACTGCATGCTGGGAGCAGTGAGTGATAAAATAATAAACTCCTTATAGCTGCGGAACTAAAAGACATGATTCATCATTTTGGTGATCCTCCTATATTTCTCTTTACTTGCCCGCTGGGGAGACTTTGTCTTCCCATTATAATTAGCATCAAGGCTCCTTCTGTCTAGAAGCCAGCCAGCAAGGGCACTCAGGGATGGTTGAGTCAATATGTCTTCTCTGCACTTTTTAATACAGAAGTGCAGACTGACTGACAAGTCATTTCAACAGGGCTTGGTTCCCAGATTCCCATCCCTTCTCACAGTGCAGTCTCTTATGGAGGTAACTGACACAAAGCAGCTGTTTCAACTTACCTTCAACACATTTTCAAGGACTGAGAGGAACTTACAAAACTGAAGGGGAAAAAACATGCGCCCTTTTCAGTCAGCGTAGCATGCATTAATAATATTACACTCTATTTTACAGTACTTTCAGACAGCTAAAATGGTTTAAAATAGCTGTAAATGGATGTGGAATATTATGGATGGCAATTTTGCACAAATTACTCTATCAGTAAAATAAAATATTTTAGTGGCACTCTGAAAGGTGGAAAATTACAGTCCTACCATTAAATCAAGCAATTGTAAAACAGTATAAAAATGTGCATTAGAAAATAAAAGAAACTTGATAACTGAATAAAAACAAAACTTCCTACAAGAAACCTCTACTGCCAAAAGGAGAAAAAAGTATTATGCCTTATTCTATACTGCAATTAATAGATTAGTGCACACTAACACAAAACTTCACCTTAAAGCTCAAATATAAAATTGCCTGTGACACTTTATTGAAAGTCAAAGGCCTGTGAATTGCAGGAGTAAAACATTATCAACTACAACTACTTTACATAACCTAAATTTGCTTTGCCAGATACCTTTGGAGGCACTAGAATCATAATTTCAGCTTGGATTATGTTCAGTGGCAATATTTTTCCGGGGAGGGACACATGGTGAATAGGATGAATGTTGGGACAGGATTAAACAGTTTGGTCAGATCATGGATCATGGTTTTGGTGAAATACAAAGGTCAATGCAATTAAACAGTAAAATAGGCTTTTTCTTTATTTTTTACAAAGCAGGGTCTGTGACACCAGACACTGACCTTTCCTCATGTCCTAATTAGGACAGGTTAGCATGCTAGTACACCAAACAAAGACGACAGTAAACACGCTGAGCCTGCCAAACATCAGCATCTTAGCATTGACATACATCAGGCTGATAATACGTCATTCAGAGTAGGCTCACATCGCCACACCCCCTTTAGGGGCGGGGGGTCAGTAATACGTGACGACTCTCATCATTATTACATATTGCTGCTGTGCAGTGGACTTCTGCGTCTACAAATTATGCTCTAGGTAACCTGCAGCATCTGATATGTACGTTCCAAAATGCAACATTAATTTATTAAGCTATTGTCAACGCTCACATTCAGTTACGTGGCAAAACAATTATAAGACATGTCTGTGAGACAAACATTTGTTTAACAAGAAATACAATCTTATAGACATGTCAAAATTATATTCCAAAAAATTGTTAAATTGCAGCGGCATCAATAGGATCTTCACCTTTCAATCCCCCAAAAGAGGTCCCGGCCATGACATTGTGCAAAGAGCCTGTATGTGTAGATCTGTTGTAGACTATTGTATGCATGTTAGCATGCAGATGTAGCTCAAAGCACCACTGTGCCTGCTTAAACACTGCCTCACTGAGCTGCTAGCATTTCTTCCTAAAAATAGAAACATCTTCATATCTGGTTCATCAACAGTGAGAAAATCTTGTACATGTGCTCTTTTTTATATCACTAAGGTAACTGTTATCGAGTGCAAATAAGATACAAAAATAAAATACATATGAAAAATGAAAAAACATTTCTCTCATAACACCTGAAGCAGCATGAACTCTTTATGATCAACAAACAGAACTTGCACCATTTTAAAAAGTGTGTGTCTACTATGATGTTATTAAAAGGCAAATATGGCTCAGTCTAAGTGATATGAAATTCTGAAACAGTGCCCAAGCCCTGTTTCGCCACCACCTTTAAAAGATGGTGGTTTTCGGATAATCACTCAAAAAGTTAGAGGTGGAATGTTAGAAGTGATTGAAACTGAACACTTTGCCCTTTCAGAGACGAATGAGCCAAAATTGTACGAGAAAAAGCAGCGTATACTTTTTTCAATGTCACCATTAGTGACAGAATTATTTTGTACATGTGCTGCCATTAATGTGGCCACGCCTTGCGTATTTCAGCTATCCTGCATGAACTCCATGCCCTCTTGGTTGCTGTGCTGGGACTCCACGTGCAGCTGCAGTGGTGGCCTATTCCCTTTTTTTTCCCCCACCCTGTTTTTGTCCATCCTGCCACTGTAATGTATCTGAGAGAATAATGAAAACAAATAACACAAACCAGCTTCTTCACTGGAGTTGAGTAATGAGAAAGTGTGGGTATAAAGGGTGGACTGGTGTAGTTGTTTAAAGGTAACACAAGTGGAGCAGCTCTTTCTTCCCCTCTGAAGGTTACAGAACAACAAGATTAAAGGAGCGTCAGTCTGCAGCCTCAAATGTTTGGCAAGGAATGCATCTCTGCGAAGAAACTGAGGGTGAAAATGGGAGGGTGTGCGAGGGATAGTTGAAGAGGAGGAACAATGGAGTGAAAAGTGAGAGAGATATTGGGGGAGTTTGGTGAGACATTTAGGAGGAGACGACAGTGTGATGATGGGTGAAGAGGCAAGTGATGGATGAGACAGGGAGAGAGAGAGGGAGACAGAAAGAGAGAGGGAGGACGGGGGAGAGCAATTGTGCTGTTCTTGACACCTCCACAGAAAACACCTTGGCAAGCTGTCAATCAGACAGGCTCGCTTGATTGATTTTCTCCTCTTTTCAATCAGCATTTCACTTTGCGTCCCTCTCTTCCTGCAGAATGTGCCCTGATGCCAACGTTCTGCTTTTTTTTTCTTCACGTCCTTTATGCTGCACACCAGGGCCAAGTGGTGACTGTCACACTGTGAAGCCGTGACATAAATTAGGTTAGAAATGAAAAAAATATGCTCTTGTTAATATCATCTCTGCACAAGTAATCAGGGCAAATTTGAACTATTTTTACATAGGATATGTGCACCTGGGAAATACTGTAATGGAAGATTTGAATGCCCCTGCAGCAGCAGGAAGGTATTCAGAGCATATGATGATAACTATATTCAGAGATAAGTAAATTGAGAGTGGTTTAGGTAGTTTAAAAGGGACAGGTTATGCCAGGATCGAAAATGCATAATTTTCTTCTTACCTGCAGTGCCATTTATCAATCTAGATTGTTTCAGTCTGAGTTGATTGGTGTTGTTCAGCAGAATTAAAAGAGTTCCTACGTGACACTGCTCACAACGACGTCTGTGGATTATCTTGAAAAACTAGGTTATGACTTCTGAAAAGAAACATTGCTGTTGAGTTTTTTAGGGGCCATACACAAGCTGCATCTTTTGCACCCTCCATTTTGTTGTTTTCAATGGCCAATTCGATTGGCCACCCCAGATGCCACTCCATTATGATTGGCTATCAGCCCCGTCAGTTTGAACAGTCTGACAGGTAAACCGAATTTTCATTTATAGGTGCATTATAGCCTTAAAACTGAGAGTCAGTGATCGGCCATTGTAGTGTCTAGGCTGACTTGGCAATTGCTATTGTACTATTTACTTTTGGAGGAATAATTTCTTGATAATAAAGTATGCATGCTTTATTTTATATTTGTGTGATGTGTGATGAAAATGGTAAATCAAGGCAGTGACGACACATGTGCCCGCAGCAGCACCCTTGCATCAGTCAGTGCGCCCCCCCCCCCCCGCCCCTTGTGAACTTCACTTTAAAAAAATGGTACACTACATTTTATCTAGGACAAATGAGAAAATGGATAATTCATGCATCACTAATATGTAGTAGCTAAACGTAAAAGCTTGAGTTTGGCATCATCGCCTCAAAGGAGAATCTATATGTTACGCAATGTTTTCCGAGACGAGATAACAGTCAACTCCTTTTGATTTGATTATGGCACAAGCAGATTGCATGTACAGTAAGTGCACCTGCCTCGCCTCTGCAAATAAACATACAGGAGAGTAAACTCATAAATCAGAGGGGACGCAAACAATGAGCAGAGTAACCTTTTCATTGCCTTCCGAAAGGTTAACAAGCAGCCAATAAAGCCCAGGGCAAAGCCACAAGTCTCATTTGGAGAAGAACAAAAACATGCGGTGTGTTGTAGCTCCACACCTGCTATACTGTAAACCTATATAAGCTCTGTAAAATTTCCCAGCTGCCAGTCTATCTTTTACTTCCTCCTCTTCACACATAGATTATTCCCTTCTTGTCTCACAGCAGTATTTCTGAGACTGGGGATTTTCTAAGGATTATTACTCTTTTAATGTGTTGTCATACCATTTGAATTTATGCAGATGACAGTGTTTATTGCAGCAGTGGGACTCAACGCCCCTGGCTGTGTCCACTTTACACTTGTGCAGCTGACTCAGACGGAGGGCAAAATTCCTGTGGTAAAAATATGTGAGCGAGGATGGCGGAGGTGTGTCTGAGAGACAGAGCCTATTGATTTCCATGCGGATGGATGAATAGATCAAATGCTTTTGCTTTTTCTCCTCAATTCCCCCAGCATCCGTGAAGGCCAAGGCCAATCAAATAGCCACCAATTGTTTTGGTTTTTTCGTGAAATAGTGGGGCAAGTGGGACCAGGTTTTATATTAATCAGAGAGACAAATGGGAGAGGGCATGTGGGAGGCGTCTTGGGAGAGAAATTCTGCAGTTATAAAGAGCAAGTGGAAGTAAAAGCTGCAAAAAATAAGGAACAAAGATGAGGAGTAAATATCAAATAACTGCAAAGCACATGACAAGCGCAGGTTTTAATGTAAAGGACACCCCACACACTCACACACCAAAGAGTGATGGATAGAAAAAACGGAGAAAATGCATGCATGCATCGATTGAAAAAAAAGGATACAGAAAACAGTAAGTGCAAGCAGAGAAAGCGGGAAATTACAAGAGAGAGATGTGCAATTTGCCCCTCCACCGGCCGCAACAACATAATAAGGTGATAAAATCAGACAGCTTTGCTTGTTATTTTAGCGATGACATCTATCCATCATTCAGCAGCCATCTTCACAGCTTACCAACATGTCAATCACTCCATCCTTCTCACATCCCACCAGTTCCAACACTGGCCAGGAAGTGAAATCAATTATCTTAGCAGCCCTTTTCTTTCCCCCGAGCTCTTGACCCTGTTGCTTTTTAGCATTTACCATGAATATGAAATTCATGATGTAGATTACTTTCCTGATTACAGAACTGCCGTCTTCCTTTTGCAATGTGAATAGCAGGTAGATGTAATCGGGGCCCGGTGGCAAAGGGGTCCTTATTTAGTTTGTGAGTGAAGATAGCAACAGGGAAATGAAAAACCCTGTCTCATTTCCTGTCTGCTACAGCCGCTATGAGGTTTCAAAGCACAAAATGTTCCTCTGGTGATTCATATCGCTCAGCCCTTAGACTCCAACCGTAAACTAAACACAAAATTGCTTTTTTCACTTTCTCTGTAGGCCACTGTGAAGGCCTGTGTTGAAGAGGGCTTGTGTGGGGGCCCATTATGCAAGGAACCATGCATTTCACAATTTCCTTTTGTCCTTAGCACACTGGCAAGGCCTCAAAGTCTCATTCAGCTGGGTCACACTGATAGCCATGACTCCAGGCCTAATTAGTCAGGAGGAAATATAGTTGCATTTATTGCATTTTATATCCTGTCTGCAACAGATAGAGGCTTCATAAATATTGTAAGTTCGAGATACCCAGACGCCAGACGGTTATTAAAAATGAAAGCAATGGTTGACCTCTAAATACACCATACATTTCCTCCTGTTGTACCCTGCACTGCACCTGCATGGGGCCTCCCAGGGAAGAGAGGGATGAGTGAACCTCGAGGTGCCTCAGCATCATGTCAGAGATCCCTCGCTCCCCGTTTTGCCCCGACAGAAACAAGTGTTGATTGTCCCGAGCCTGCAGAGAGCCACCGGGGAGAAAGGCCAGAGATTAAGGCAGACAAGTGAGCCCTCACTTGTGAGAGAAAACACGTTACAAACATACAAAAGTGTCACATTAGAGCAACTCCCTGGTGGGGAAGGAGATGATGCTGAATTGCTGAATTTCAAGGCAGCTATGTTTTTTAGTACAGCAGCAGTAAACTGAGTGTCTTGTGTTTTGGGTCAGGAATGTGTCACACTTGCAATCAGTCATTTAATTTCCCCTGAATGACAGCACAGATGACTGAGAGTCAAAGAAGAAGAGAGAAATGAGAGATATTTAAGGGTGTTTTCATATCAGGCACAGTTGTTTCATACAATTTCTCCCCCCTTCCCTCTCCCCAGCTCTCACATTAGTAACGTTGTTCCGTGCTGGAGTACACTTTCGTATGTAGACACTCGTATACAATAGGTAGCAGTATATACAAGTTTGCAATCTACCAATACACGTTTATTAGAGTCAACCACTCGCGTCATACATTTGGCACTTTAGTTTTTGTTCCATGCGGGAAATGGGCCCGTTGCTGCATGGATATGAAGGTCGGGGGAGACAGGAGGCGTTGAGGAATACCTTTACAACTTTACTGACTGCAATTTGCAGTCGTCCGTAAGGTGAGAAACAGACCAGTCGTTAACTAGAAAATTATCTTTAGGTTTCCACAGTGCATTTAAAAAGGTGTGGACAAGTTACCTAACCAGTGACAGTAGTTATGTTATTGTAATGGCAGTAAACGGGCATGGTTGCTTTCATACCTCCTGGGATCATGCCCAAGCACACATGAATCATGACTGACACCCCCTTTTCAAATGGAGTATGCCAGAGTCTAGTACACGTATGTTCACTCTTATCAAATGAACTGGACTTTAGGGTCTAGCGTACTCATATCCAGCACATAAGTGTTTCTGTACTTGGTATTATATGTGGCCACGGTTCTGTCTCCATTTTAAAGTAAGTGTGAGGGAGGCAGTTACAGCAAGCCAGAACTTGCACTATGAGCCTAATTGAATGCTGTGATGGGAGCTGTCTATTTTATTAACTCAGTATATTACCTGCTCTCACCCTTTTCCTCTAACATTCAATCTGGCTTTCTATGTAGGTGTTATCTCACAGTGGCACAATAGCAACAGGGATAGTTGCTGAATGCTGTGGGGAATGTAACAGTATGAACAGATTATGTACTCCCAACAGATGCAATGGGAATCCAAATGAACTATATAAGAATATTTGTTGTTTGATTAACTTTGTGGACCTGTCACATTTTATTTATTTTTTTTAGTTATATGCAGGCAGGAAACCGGAGACTTAAGTTACGACGCAGCTTTTTCTGTCGCATAACCTCTCAACATTGGCTCTATTACTTTAAAAATGATTAGGTTGTGTGTGTTTGTGTATTAGAGCCTTTTGTCTGATTACAAGAGAACACACACAAACAAGCAGTTGCACACACCTTCAGTGTCACTGTCTTTCCTTAGGTCACTAAGCTCTCCAGAATGGAAACAGTTTAGCAAATCAGTGTCAAGTTAAAAAAAAAAGACATTGGCTGATCAACATCGTTGATTACTGTAATTCAACAACATATCATAATATGTGTTGCATACAGTATATTGTTCGTAAAAGATGTGTTTAAAAGTCAAGGTTTATCTTCTTTGAATTCTTCTCTGCAGTGCTGCTTGAATGAGTCATCAGTTGTATTTATATTCCATTCACTGACTTTTTAATCCAAAGGTGAACTAGTTTCTTGAAAATCTAAAAAAGATCACTCACTGTGTTGTGTGCAATGCTGGTGTCAGTTGATCAATCACTTAAAGCCAAGGCTGCAGAAGAAGTAAGTTTCTGCAAACTGCATATATTATTATTTATATTTGTATTTTTCATACATATTATATCACAGTTCTTATGTCACGTAGTCTGATTTCATGTAAATGAGCTGGCTTTATCATCAGGAGGTGGAGGATGGTGGATGTAAAGAGACAAAGACGAGACAGCAGCGTCCATCGTTCCAGACCAACAAACATCAACACTGGTTCTTTCTAAGCGAGACATTGCTCTGTTTATAGTGGTGATTGTAACCCCAAAACCGGATGTTTAAAGCCAAAACAAACATCTTTTCCTAACCATAACCAAGTGGTTTTGTGCTTAAAGCAAACCACATGTTTACGCATTGCTGAAATGTAAAGAAATGTGAAGTTTCGACAATTTTGCTACACAATTCGGTACAAATGTGACATATCCATGGCTTGCAGAAACAAACAGACACCATTTACTCTGGCGATTTGGTTGCCACTTTTGTCCAGACAGATAGGCTCCATCTAAACAACAAATGGATGTACTGATGGACATTTTTAAAATGAAATATTCGCACATCCACGATCTCAGATCAGGGTGCATTAGAAGGAATCATTTGAGTCTTAAGAATAGAAAATCTCACACACTGCGCTTGATCAGCATCACAGTTTATTGTTTATATTAATGCTTTGGTCCCTCTGGACGTTTTTCAAGAGTCGTTTATACAATTTAACCCTAACCCCTAACACAAACGGTAGTCCTTCTCCTAACCCTAAAATATGTGAAATACTCTTGACAAAGGTCCAGAGGGACTGAAATATTAGTATAGCCAATAAACTGTGATGCTGAGCAAAGTGGGGCGGGATCGTCTGTTATCCAGACTCACGGATTGTAATCACCTGAATTTTTCCTCTAGCGCCACCGTTTGTCCAGTACTTTGGTTAATAATAAAAAAACAGGCAAAACAACTGCCATTTTGATCAGCCTCAGCTGTCCTTTGCATTTAGGGCTAATTAGTAAATGCTATCATGCTAAACTAAGATAGTCAACATGGTGGACATTATCCATGGTAAACTTGAGCATGTTAGCTTTGTCGCTGTATGCATGTTAGCATGCTGATATGAGCATTGAGGTCTACCCGTGTCCTCTAGTCTTGCTTTCATTACATTTCAGTTGAGAATCCATTGGTTACTTGTGAGAGGAAAAAAGAGAAAAGATAGATAAAGATAGTGATTAGCCTATAGCTTTGCCTCACACCCCTGATATCAAGTGTACTGATTATAGTCATGCACGGCTGCACAAGGCCAAGAAAGGTTGTATCGTATGTCATTGCAACGATTGCCATCTAATCTTTTCTGATCCACGTTAATGACCAAACCTTACGCTTTGTTTGCAAAGGTCAAGTTCATTAGACATACTACAGGCTGCGATGAAAAAAATCAAAAAGTTCATATCTCGTTAAAATCTTGCCATATAAATCATCTGGCGAGAGCAAGAAACAGTTATTTTTTACCACCTTGAAATTGCTAAATAAAATCACTACAGACTTGAACTTGAAATACCCTGCTTCTGTTGCTTTTCTGCCATCTCCCTACCGTTCCTGTCCTCGTCAGGATTCAAGCAGGTAAAGTAGAGATGAGGAGCAGTACAACCAAATTGAGTTTTCTGCAGCATACATGGAAGTATACAGCGGCAGTCTGTTTGTCCCTGTAAATCCCACTGATCCGCCACAAAATCCAGCCTCAACCACAGAGGGCTCTGTCTGGGGCCCAAGGCAAGCCCTGACAGGTGGTGCTGTCCTGAGTATTGGCAAGGTGACTGTCTGCTGCAAAAGGACAGTGGGGATAACGCCTAAAAATTTTGCTGTATAGAGATCCACACAATTCTCTTTCTCTCTCTGTGTTTTCATACAATGAAATATTGCCTTATTATCATACATTTTTATAACCGCATCATTAAGCTCCAAGAGAAATCAGAGCCGCCTGCTCCAAAAGATGTAAATGTGTTCTTAGGGAGAGCTAGTGGAGAGGAAATCAAATTCCACAAACATACTATGTTCACATACATATCAACAAGAACGAAAGGACGTATCCATGAATCGCAGCCGAAGTGCATTTATCTAAAGCTTTGAGAAACATGACAGGCCAGAAAGGTCCATTATGACAATAATGCAAAGCTCACTTACACCAGCAGGGCTTCTCCTCTATCTTCAAAGCTATGAAATGTACTTACTATTGCAGCTATTTTAGACCAATTGCTTGGTTGTCTTCCTCTGTTTGTCTAAGAAGTGAAAGCAAAGCCGAAGTTCCGCCTTAACAGACTCTCATACATTGAGTGTAGAGCTCCCTGCTCCCTGCCTCAGTCCTTACTGCTGGGAGTGTGTCGGTGTTCACACATGTATAGCGGGGTGTGTATGTGTGTCCCGACCATGTGTCTGAATGTGTGCGTGTGTTCAGCGTTGCAGAAATTTGGTGGTCTGTGTGCAGCCGCCACCATAACTCATTAGTGCAGTGGGACCATTGGATGAGGCTCAGTGCCTCAGATGTGGTAACAGTGACACCCACAGGAGAAGAAATATACCTTCCTGCCAGAGGGAAACAAATCCCCACCACCTCCACTGATTATACCCTGGGTGCAAGCAGTTCATGGAGACATATTGGCCAAGGGTAAAATAATGAAATATTAATGGCAACAATTTTTTATCCCTATCTTAAATAGGCCAGGAGAAAACTTTCTCAGCAAGAGTATTACAAATGACATGCTTTGACTGTGTGCTCCACAGTACTGTTTGTACCTTACAGTAGTCTGTCTCTCTCTGCACAAAGCAAATCTGTTCTTTCGTTTGGCATCAGGGTGTCTCTTGAAGAGACAGTTCCCACAGGAGGATTCTTGTGATCTCTGTCATTGCTTTACATCTGACACATTATCTTGGGATGATCATCTATTAAAATGATCATCAGCTATAAGATATTTTTGGCTTACGGGGGACAAGCGGGACTGCAATATATTGGAAGTGTGTTTACTAATGTAAGCTGAAGCTCAAGGCTGTAAAGATGGTAAGCCAGACTCACAGGAGGCTCTGTGATAAGTCCAAAGAAGAAAAAAACTTCTTCTGAAAAGATATGGTTTCCATGTGCTCTCCACTCAGTGGATATTAGCCTTTTAATCATTTTAGTGTACACATCAGACCCGATTAGCTGAGACATAAACCTTCTTTATTCAGATGATACAGTATATTCATGATGGGACTTCTTTCCAACTAATGCAAGTTTACTCTATAGAGTCAGAAATGTAAACTTTGAATTAGTAACAGTAACAGTACATACAGTCGGGCTGTGCAATATGATTAAATATATATCGTCTGACGACAAAAAAAACATCTATCGTTTCATATTATGCTATATTGTTTACTTCGTTTACATCATCTGATAATGCTTTGCGTCTATTCGGATGGCCGAGAGGGCGTCTGAACAATGCACAGCGCCAAAACAAACAAAGATGGAGGAGCTGAAATGTTACTGAATGTGGAGATTCAGCACAAGAGACCAACCAGCCTACTCAAAACAAGGAGGAACTGGTACCCAAAAGAGGGGCTAATTCTGTCATTTGGACGTGGTTTGTGTCTGAAGAGTCAGACGCAGAACTAGGAGTGGGTAAATACACAAATATACTTGATGCATTGCAGCTTGTTCCACGTGCAGTCTGTAAAATCACTTTATCGCAAACATTGACTATAAATTGTCTTGTTTTTTTTTTTAGCCCCTGGCACGAGACTCACTTTGGCGTTTCGTTTTTCCCTCCATCTCCTACAGCTCTCTGCCTCTTACAGACACACACACACACACACACACACACACACACACACACTAAAAGCAGGGTTTTTTTTGCAGAGCTCCAGACTGTGACTCTTTAGTCACATTTTACGACCACCAGACACCAGCGCGACTTGGAAATCTTTGCATTATGTGAACTGGAGAGCTGTTAGTCTGTTTTCAGCTCACAGTAGATGAATCCTCATTACCGTTTAACTTTCTACTAACGCTAACATCCAACTGTTGACCGGAAGCTTCAGGTCAACAACAAAAACATCAACGCTTCCAGCCTGAGATGAGCCGGGTATAACTTTTAGACTTTACTTTATTTAATATTATAACTGCATTTTATTTAAGTTGATCAAAACATTTTTAACTTTATACTATGGCATTTTTAACTGTAGTTCTTTAATAATTTTGTACTGTAGTTTACTGAAGTTTAGAGGAGGTTTCAAAATATCGATATATATATCACCCGGCCCTAACATACATTCATTCATTCATTCATTCATTCATTGTCCGTAACCGCTTGTCCTCACAAGGGTCGCGGGGGGGGCTGGAGCCAATCCCAGCTGTCATCAGGCGGAAGGTGGGGTTCACCCTGGACAGGTCGCCAGACTATCGCAGGGCCGACGCATATAGACAGACAACCTTTCACGCTCACAGTCAAACCTAAAGGCACTTTAGAGTCACCAATCAACCTGAGCTGCATGTCTTTGGACTGAGGGAGGAAGCCGGGGACCCCTAACATACAGTACACTCATATACTGTTCTCAAAGCTGGGCATACACTGTACAGTTTAAGCCCTTTTTAGAAATGCATCCGTAAATCATCTGCGACATAAAGCCAGAGCTTACCATTTATGTGCTCATATTGTGTGATCTGAATTTCAAGCCAAGACATGAGTGCTCACAAGGTATGTGTGAAACGTAAAATAAAATGGACCACTGGCCTCTGCCTCAACAAAGATGTGAACGTCCAACAGGTTGATCGGCCATCATTGATCCTCACTCTCCACCCTGCACAACAAATGACACCCGACAAAGCTGTATTTTTTGTCAGACACTTAAAATGAATTGTGGGGCTCAAAAAACAGGTCAGAAACAGGCTCATATCGAGCATGCCCAGCTTTAGATGCAATTCTGAAGCAGCTGCACTTCACAAGTTTTTCTCTTTTATGCTACTTTATACTTTACTACATTTCAGTGGGAAATAATTTACGTTTTACTGCATCATACCAAGATTTCGAAAAACTACAATAGCCATATAAAATGTGATCAATGGCTTAATCTAGAAAACTAGTGTATTAAAAATGAGCTCCTACTCAAATAGCTAGTGTTAAAATGCTTATTGCCACATTACATCAGTATAATAATGTAACACTAAGTCTGCAGTCTACTGACTAATGAGTGTTTTTGTTATTTAAAGTACATTTAACCGACAAAACGTGTGTGCGAGTGCAAGACTTGTACCCGTTATGGACAATTTGTCATAGTGAAATTGCTATTTTTGCCTAAGTAAATGAGCTGAATACTCTGTCGTCATCAGGAGAGCACCATGGCACTGTACAGTATTTGTACTAGTTTGTTTGTGTTATTATAGACATCAACAAAGGATCTGGGATTGGATTAGGCACATAACAGCAAAGAGAAGATGAAGTAAAGTGAATCATCTGTCACTCTGGTTTCCATCTGCCCATGAAATGGACAAATTACTCTGTGCTGCGTCCAAGCCTGAAATAACACGAGTCAGGTAACTTACGGACAACTCTTCTGTCCTCAGTGTACATATTTAGGTTCTGTATGTCATCAAAAACATCACTCTCTTACCTATTTCCATGCTGCTCATCAATTACCCATCTGGCTAAGCTAAAAGATATTTTGTTGTCCATGTCCTGTGAATGCCAAATGTTGCCTGTACAATTTCGGCTGCGTACTCTCCAGCTGCTGTCTGCTTGGCCGTGTTACTTTTTGGATCAGGATGGTAAATATAGTGTTGCGACAAGCCAAGGCCCAGTGTTTCTCAGTGGTAGGAAATTTAGCTGCTGTGTTTTTAGAAAAACACTCAGTTTCAGCTTATCATGCAAATGGTGCTTATTATTACCTACCTGCTATATTGTAAGAAAATGAACAAGAATTTTGATATTTCTTTCATATGTGTAGGAAATCTGTTTTGTTATTGCCAGTTGTGTTTTTCTACTCCAACTTTATCATTCAGGATTTTAATTTTATAAAGTTGGATGCATTTTAATAGTTTGAAATGTTAATATTTGTGTAAGCACGGGTCAGTCTTGCTGACAGTGATCCAGTAGGACAGAAACACACATCATCAAACTATTGAGTGAACAGTAAAGGAACAAAGAGTACTAAACTACGAACAGCTGTGCCAGATGGAGGCCCTATGTCTCTCTTCTGTTTGATTTGCTCCCTTTCAGCCTTATCACCTGGGTGTTACTGTTGGTGCCCCACTAACAGTGCACCTGCAAACAGCAGTGGTGGCAGACGGGGGTTGGGGGTACCCTTTTATCTCATTCCTCATCTCTCCTGTTGGGGTAGCACCAACTGAAAGGCTGTGGTCATGGCCCTTACCTCTCTGCCACCACAGGCAGCGGCACCACCTGGGGGGAGAATAAGCTTGTGCTTTAGTGCCACAGGACCCCTGCAGCACTGAAGACTATTTATCCGTGTAGAGTCAATTTCTTACCTGTACAAAAAAACAACTGGAGCACGCTAATGTACACCGGTGCAACACTGGGCTTATAAATTAAATTAAAAAATCTAAGACATCTTTCTCAATAAAGTGTACTCCTTTCAGTCAAATCAAAGACAGAGTTCACTGGGAGCATGAATTCCTGTCAGATATGTAGATGATCTTCAGCAAGTGTCTCTCCAATTCAGATGTGAGGCATGCATGGGTATTATACTCAATCATATTAGAAAATGTTGCTGAAGAAATGTGTGTCAATGCAGTGAGATGCTCCGCTGCTCTGAAGGTATAACATAACCTTGAAAAGGTCTTGTCCCTTTGGTCTTGCTCCGCGGTGCCATCCACCAATTAAATGCGAGGTGACCGGAGCAGGCGTTATTTATGCATCGCCTCAGACTGAGTGCGCAGATGTGATCACATTCTACTTCATGTTCTGAAGTAAAGTAAACCAACATGCTTGCTGGAAGTTGTGCTCCCATTTTCTGCACTATGAACTCTTGCCAACAGGCATGCTTACTTTCTCTTTTTCTTTTCTTTTTACAGCAAAAACATTCTATTTATATTCTTTTTCTCTGCACTCACCAACACAAATAGCCAACATACTGTACAGGCAAACACACTTCCAGGTACATAAGAGGACAGCATGAGAGAGTGACACATAAAACTGATGGCGCACAACAGAGGGCCTTTGCTGCTATAGCGAGCTAAGGGAACAAAACTAAATTACAGTGTTTAAAAAGTCACTGCAAAGTTGTATCATTAAGAAAGCGCCTAGACGCAAATCTAATCGACACTGAATCACCTAACATGTACAGGCTGACATTACCTCCCAGGTTTACAGCCTTTTCAAGCCATGTGTTCCTACAGAAAAGCACGGAGACACAGTGTGTAGCGACATGAAATTGATTATAGTGCTGCATTTTCACCCAGTGGGCTACAAACACTGGAAAACTGACAATGGTACACACACGCTCTTTAAGAAAAACATATAAAAGCATCAAGAATTCTTATATGTCGTTTTCGTAACCTTTCATAACCTTATCATCGTATAGATGTTTATGTATGTTTATATACTTGCACATATGCTTATATTGTGGACATAGATGTTTAAAGTTCACCAAAGTTTAACTCAAAAAAAAAACAATGCAGATTTACTTTACCTCTATACAAACACATCCAATAATAGCAGCTCTTGAATTGTAATTCATTTACTTTAGTAGAAAATTCCACGGTTATATATACTGATGTGACAGGCTGGAGAGGAATACTTTCTCCTCAGTATGAACACTTGTTTACTAGTTAGTCATGCTCTGTAACCTTGAATTTGTGAGGAGAACTTTATATTCCTCCCTGGAAAATGGCAAATGTATAGATTTACTGGGGATCCATTTAACAAAAGCAAAACAATATCCAAACATCTGCTTACAAACTCTCGCACAACTTGTACTGTATTATCCAAATCTAATTTATCTAGTTGGATATGCTCAGTTCCCAAACACATGCATTTTAGCTTAAAAAAAAAAACAAAAAAAAAAACAAACTGTAGTCTGGCTTTGAAAAGAGCATGGATAAGTTTCACTTTCATTTGACTTTTAAATACCAAAGTTCTTTAAGTGAAAAGCCACAAATTCAAGGTAACAGTATGACTAACTGATATACTAACAGTCACTTTGTGGGTGAAGTATTGCTTTAAATCTTGTTTTGCAATTTTGGCTTGACTGCATTTATATGGACAGATGCGATGCATGCACGTAAAAGTCAGCTTTACCATTTTGTCAGATTTTAGCCAGGACTCCTCTTCAACAACATCAAAATTAGCTGAAGCAGTAACAATAAAAAAATGTATTTTTATGGCTCCTTTATCATCATTATCGTCATAATCTCATCTTTCACCATGAGCTTTTGTTGCTGCTAGGTTTCATTATTGCTATCAGTTGTGCTGTGACATTTTGTCTCTATCCGCGCGCTTCAGGCAGCGAGGGTCACTTACAGCTGCGTCAGGTGGCAGTAGCAGGTCAGCTTGTGCATCATCATCCTCACCTTCCTGGTAGGACACCAGCAACACAACAGAATGACAAAGGACAAGTCATCCTCTTTTCCTCTTCTCTTACTTTTACAGCACACATGAAAGCATTATGGGTGGATAATAAGTGCACAGAAATATAAATGCTTTCACCTCAAATCACTGCGGTCACATCGACAAAGCAATGAGAGCTGCCACCAGAGGACACTTAATTGTGTTCAGACAGGCACATGCTGAGATGTGGAAAGACAAAACCATTAAATCCTTTTCCAGCTTTTCCCATTCTCATGTGGGATGCTTCATTGGCTCTGGCCTGATTTGGAATGACAGCCTCTCTTACCTGCATGGCAAATCTGTTGCATTCCTTAAGATTAAAATAAGTTCAGCATTACACAGCAAATGATTATCTCATTGGCTTTGTTTTGTGAGATCATCAAACGCAATATAGGAGTGTGACAATCAAATTAGCAGAAATGAGAGCTGACTCGCTGTTCAATTTAAATCAGGCTCCAGTTACTTCTGAGAGGGTTGCTTGTCAGTGTAATTGAATTGTATCACCAGGAAATCATGCATGGAAATGCTAATTTTGCAAAGTAATTATTTTACCTTCTCAAATTCTCAACCAGTGGACATTGCAAGCAGTGCATTTTATAACCTTTAGGAGTGGAAAGTGGCAGCGAGTGCGAGCGGAGCCTGCCAAAAACAACACTTCTGTTTGACGCAATCTGTCTCTCAGCTCCACCCACAGCCCAAGCAAACAGCTCTGTCTCACTAAGAGAAAACACAGGCTTCAGCCAGTGCGGCTGCTCTCAGGGAGAATTCCATCAAAATGAAAGGCCTTATTAGTTGTGTCAAATACTGATATTCGCCATGGCAAAGTGCACAGAATACAGATAGCATTACAGGAGCATACAGCAGGCCATGTCAACTGCTCAAGGAAAAGGGCCCCAGACAATAACTTGAGGGATGGTGTGATGGCAGGCATATGAAAGGCATCACAGATGACGTCTAATCTGTATTAAAAGACCTGGGCTGGCTGTAATCACCTCTCTGTCACTGTGCTAATGGAATCCAAAGCCAGATAACAGACACAAGAGAGCAAGGAGGGTCAGAAACAGCGCAATACACAGAAAAAGACAAATGCACAAATACACACACACAAAAAAAAAAACCTGATAATAGCAGGCAGACAAAAACATCACAGCAATTGTAAAGGCCAAGACAGAGAAGGCTGAAAGGACAGCAGAAGGCAACTGTCAAAGACAGGCTATGGTATATGATTATGCACTCCCCTGTGTTCATAATAGGGAATTTCAATCAATTTGAAGGCGCCAACACTATTAAATATTGACACTCTCCGCCTCCTGCTTGCCTGCTAACCCTTCCTTCTCCTTGGTTTGGCAGTCACAGACATGATGATCATAATTAAACAGCCAGCCCCTTTTTTCTTTCTTTTTTTTGACTAGTTTGTCCCATTAATTAGGTTGCTAAAATTGTTCTACCCACAAGCTAAACGCTGTTTGCTGAAAGACATCACTAGTAGCTCACAGGCTAACACTACAACATTACACGACTTGTTCATTCAAAAGCTTAATTAAAACCCTGTTAGTGATGCCTTGTTTAACAACTCTTGTTGTTTTAATCTAAAAAAAAATAATGGCACATACAGGACAAAAATGGCCCTTTCTTGTCTCTTTGAGTGAGAACATTTCTTTTTTAAGGGCAGTGTTGGGTGGTGGTCCAACATTTTAAGAGGCACTTGAGCTGCATGATATCTTAACATCATCAGTGCAACATATTAAACATAGCCACTTCAACTAATGAAGTCATTAAATGAGCTAATTAGTGCACCGTACAAAACACAGCATAGTATAGACTGCAGACATCATATACATTTGACAGAAGGCGTTAAGCATGACCTGTGAGACTAACTGTAATCGAAAACTGACACGTGGGCATGACTGCAACATTTATAAATTCCGTCATTTTAAAGGAGCAGTGTGTAAGATTAAGCGGGATTTAGTGGCATCTGGTGGTAAGGACTGAAGACTGCACCCAGCTGAAACTTATCGCTGTTCAAATTTCTTCAGTGTAAATTGTTCAGGAGGTTTTTGCTGGGATCTGCAGAAATTTCCTCCTCTCCAAAACAAACTGACCTGGTGTTTAAAACTAGAAAAGAAAACTGAAAAAAGCAGTCCAAATTAAAAAATAAGTGTTTCTTCAACACTGTCCAGCTTGTCGCATATGCTGCTAGCCTAGCATCTGCTGTTGTGAACTTGTGAGCCCTTGTAAATTAGCGGCTTAAAAAGAAATGACCCAAAAATTATCAAGGAATTAGTAAAAACTACAAAAAGTCAAAAAAAATGTTTCAAAATTATATTACTTCTTTGAAATAATTTTAAATATATAATAATTACTATTATAAATATAAAGTTTGTGTGTGGGCAACACAAAAAATGCAAATGGCCAAATCTAGAGCCAGTGTTTGATTTGTGAGCTCTGGGCTACTGTAGAAACATGGCAGCACAAATGACAGACTCTGTGAAAAAGGGCCCAGTCCCTATGTATATATGAACAGCTCATTCTAAGGTAACACAATACAAACAAACACAATAATCATTATTTTCAGGTGATTATGCACTAAAGAAAACATACGTAATATATTATATTCAATTTCTGCCAATTTATCACCCTAAATCCTACACACTGGACCTTTGAGTATGCTCTTATGTGTAGAGCTCTTTCTAAAACACGTGTTGGTAGAGAAGAGGATCAATAGACTGACTGCCAGTTAGGTTTTAGCAGCTCCAGTAAAAGGTTTGGAAAGTGAGCTGAACCACAAAGCACGAGTCTCTCATCAGCACTGCTCACCTGTGAATGAGATACAAGCTGCTAAAATACAGTTTCTTTGAAAGGTGGCCTGCCTTCGTGTTTTGTGACAGACTGAGGAGCTCAGTGAGGGGGTGGACCAGGAACTGCTTACTGCAGGGGGGAGACCCGGGAAAACACAGCAGTACATCTCCCTGCTAGAACACCTGGAGATCCCCAGAAAGCACTGGAGGACACTAGCAGCGGAAAAGGACATTTGGACTGCTGTGCTTGGATTGATGGATGGGTAGATGCATGGGTGGATTGTGCCATGATAAGCTCAGAGTATATATGCGCCTTTTCACCTTGAAGTATGAAGTGTATTGTTAGTCTCCCTTGTCACTCCTCTTGATGAGCTGTCTACTTTAAAAATGGCTTCTGTGCTGCCGCATCACGCCACCACTGACTCGAGCAGAGATGAGAACAGACACAGGCAATACAATAACTAATGCTGATGATAAATTTAGTTTTGCTGTTCTTTAAAAGCTTTCTATCATTTTTATGAATCATCTTCATTTGATAACTACAATAGGGGTCGACCGATATTGGGTTTTCAGGGACGATACTGATTATTAGTAGACTGATAACAGATATTTTTGAACCGACATGCATTTACAATAAAATATTTCTGTCAATAGTTAGAATTTGGAATATAACAAACACTGACAAAAAAACATTGTTTTAATGCCTTCAGTAAATTAAAAGTCAAGTAAAGTCAAGTGAAAATTTAAATAAAAAATGAATATATAAAAATAGCTCCCTGAGGTTTTCCAAAGTAAAAGTTCCTCCCATGTTGACAATTTCTTTGCACACTCTAAATAATTCAATGTTGATACAGCTAATCTGCAAAATGCCAAATATTGGCCTCAATAATCAGCCAGGCCGATAATCTCTCAACCCCTAAACTACAACCAAGCTCATCACACACAGCAAACAGCCCCCAAAATTATCATGAACATCACAGACCAGACAATTTCTGGCATTGATGCTATTTCAGCCCCCTGTAGACTGCACTGTAACTTTAACCATTTAATATTTTCACGAGACAGACAAGACAATCAGCTCTTGACATGTTCTAGTCTACAGCTAGCTGCTCTAAATGTCTGACACCCACAACCACGGATGGGAAGGAGGAGGGAAGCATGTCTAACTCTGACATGCAAGTCTGTGTGTCTGAGTATCATGGGGCGTCCCTCACTCAGTGCTGGTTGCCATCCACGGAGTTACACTAAATGGAATATCATTGTCCTGGAAGCTCATTTTTATTCTCTTCACATCATCCATGTATCAACACGTCCATGCCTGTCAGCAGGAGCCAGGATGGTGCTGATATAACCTCAAGAGATCTTTAGACATCTAGACACAGAATTATAATTTAATGGTCCAGTGTGTAGGATTTAGAAGACATTCTGACAGAAACTGAATATAATACAGTAAGTAGGCTATGATATATGTCTTTTTGTTTCCTTAAAATGAGCTGTTTATGTCTACATCGCGAATGGGTCTTTGTCCACAGAGTTCGCCATGGTGCAACACGTTTCTACGGATAAAACAAAAAGTAACTTAATTTGGCCATTTTCATTTTCACCATAGCTGTTGTAGTTTTGAACCCCCCCCCTCAAAAAGCCAAACAGCGATGGACAAATACAGATTTTTAATCTGAAACTGCTGTGTTTAGTTTTTTTGTTTGTTTGTTTGTTTTACCAGTTTAGATGATTACACATTTGGTTTAGAGAATAAGAGACCTCCGCTGATAATTTGCTTCCTGCTGAAAACCTCCTGAACGTCTGGATCTTAAATTATCAGATAAAAAGGTGAGCACACAAGAGCAACGGAGCCAAACAACATCTGAGATACTCTGATTTGTGTGTTTTTTTGGTTTTAATCCCCTGATCCATTTGATTTTAAGAGGAGGAGACCTCTATGGATAATTAAGCTCCCACTGAAACCCTCTGAACAATGATCACTGAAGGAATAATAAACGAGAAAAAAAAGCCTGTTTTGATGCACACCAGAAATATACTGCATTCTGCAATCCTAACTGTTAGGCGCTACTAAATTCTACATATTGTTCTTTAACCGTATATTAATTTTGTCCATTTATTTGTTGTTGTTTTAATGTCAAAATGTTGCTGAAGTTTTGTCCTTAAAATGTCTGTCGTGATAAATTGTCAGTTATAAGTACTTGTTTTGAGTTATTGAAATAAAACATTACTCTTAAAACTTGGTCTAAATCTCCCTGAATAATCCCGACAGGCTGATTCATCCAGATGCCAAATGCTGAGCAGTCATTGATCGTGCGGTAGAGGCAATTACAGGCCGCTCAGTGTCAAAGAGACACAGCCACTTTCCAGAACGCCTCCTTTCACTCTGATTTTACGCTTACAGCAGCATATTTATAATTACACATGCTAATCAAGGTGGGAGTTCACAGTAAGCCCTTCCTTCATGTCAGCATCTCTGAGTGGCAACACAGAGTCAACAGCCAAATCACTTCTGTACCATTTGGCAGATATTTCAGAGACCACCCCCACCACTCCACATCTTCACCTGCCACTACACGGTGTCAAATAGTCAGCATCAAATCAAACACATGCTGATGATTGAGCGGCTCCACATTACGCAGAACATGTATGAGCTAAACACGCTCACAGTGAATGAATAATGGCTGGCTTTTAAGTCGTTTATCATGGTAAGAGCTTTGTTATGGAAGGTGTGCTGAATATAAAAAACAGGTAGAGCTGCACCTTCAACACTAACAGCAGGAGAGCTACGCAATCTGCATGTTGATTATGCATAGAAATGGTAATAAAGACTATTTAAAAGGAAATGACTTCCTTAATCACATACATAATATGCATTTAATATTATCTATATCCTATTAAATTAAAAGTTGACACATAAATGGCTTTCAAAGGCACACTGAGGAACTGTTGCGTAGACTTCCATGGATTAAGAAGTATTTGACTTTTATTGAGTTTTCCATTCTTTTATTGTACAAACTGTTAAAACTCAGTGAATGTAATTTACTGTCAGAGCCTCGATTAAAAGAACCATTCTCCGTGAAATGGCATTGTGGCCGTCTCAGAGCCTCATATCAATACCGCATGGCAAAATTCTACCTCTCTAATTCCAGAGTAATCAGGAAAAAAATGAGGATAAATTGATATTAATGAAGATCCATACGCACAATTAAACAACCTTATTTTCAGATAACAAGAATGTCATTACTACGCACTTCTCAAACAACACCTGAATTCTGACAAGATTGACTCAAAATTTCTGAGTGGAAACAGCAAATCCATCAAAGATGAGCTGTTATACAGGTAACTGTTGTAGTAACTGTTGGTGCCTGAAGTCAAACTTATTCATTGGCAAAACTATACCAACACTTAGTCAGCTCTGTGAGGCTGACATAACTGTGAATCAGAATTATTAAGGCTTTATTTATTCATATAGCAGAGCGAGCAAATTCATGAGGGGGGAAAAGGTGACGAGGATGCTGTGTTGGGGGTACTGCGCATGGAGAAATGAGTGGGTTCTGTTTGCAGTGGTAGAATGTAACTAGGTAAATATGTTCAAGTACCATAAGTTCGAGGTATTTTACTTTTTTGTTTTGCTCCTTTCTACTCCCCCATCTCAGAGGTAAATATTGTGTTTTTTTACAGCACCGCGTTTGTCTGGTAGTTTTAGTTACGAGTTACTTTCTGTCCAGATAAAACCCCGTATCTCTAGATGTTTGTGATAAAGTGAAGGATGAAGTGGTTTTTTTTTTATTTGTTGAGAAAATTCTCCTAATTCTTAAGCTAAATAAACTCCTTCTCTTGGGTGAGCTGGAAAATGCATTGTCACAAAGCTGAAGACGGGGCTGTTTTTCCTGGCTTTTTAGAGATATGTGCTTCTCACAGGACAGCCATCCTACTAAAATATTTTGATCTTGTAAACCATGATTTATTACTGTAGATTTAACTACCCATCAGGATATAAAGGAGTTAAATGAGCACAACCTTAAACACCTACAGCAGGAAAATGCAACACACACATTAATGAAGCAGAAATATTCATCCAAAAACATAAGAAATAACAGGGAAAGCACTGCCAGGGACCATTTTGCTGCACAACGACTACATTTATATCAAGAACTTCAAGTATATTTTGCTAATAACATTTACATTGTTACTTTCACATACGTACATCTTTGAATGCAGGAATTCTACCTGTCCCAGAGTATTTTCAGTGTGGTATTATTATCACTTTCACTGCACTAGGATCTACACACTAGGATCTGAATACTTCCTCCATCTTTGCCACGTACATGCAGCAAACGCTGCAACTCATTGTACTGCCGCTGCTGTCAATCTCCCCTCTCCCACTTATCTAAGAAGCACCATTCCTCTGTAAATGTATTTTTAACTAAACTTCAATCACGCTGAACTGCTCCAGCAATGTGCAGCCACATACTTGCAGACTGTCTTTGCAGCAAAATTCTCCTCTGTGGCACCTGAGCAGTGCCACTGACAATCAAGCCGAGCTGCAGGCTGAAGAGCAAGTGTAACCTTAGCGCTGCTGGACAATGAGGGTCAATCAAAGGACAGCGAATGTCATAGGTTGCATTCCCTCATTCAGGTGGTCGATGCAAAACCAAACTTGTGCAATTAATTTAACTACTGATGAGAGTTTGTAGTGAAGTCAAAAACCCATTAGACACCTTGTGGTTTCAAAACAGAGATTTTTGCCGAAAGGTGACAAGTTTTCACCTATGTTAGCATTCTAACATTAACACAACGAAGTACAGCAGAGCTTAAAAAAGCTTTAAAAATTAATTAATTAATTAAGCCCCCAATATATGGTTCTGCCTCTTTAAAAATTACAATTCTTCATCTAACTCCAGTGTGGGACTGGTATGAAGGAAGTTATGTATGTTCTCTTTTCTCAGACCTGTATGTGTGTACGGTTCTATCCTACCGTGCTTGATGTAGGTGTTCACAGCCTCCTCACTTCAGTTGCGGGCTCGGGCTCTCATGGGCTGGGCTCGCCGTCCAGTGCTGGAAAATGGTTATCTCTAAAATCCTCTCCAAATCTCTGGAATCTCCTCCAATGGCTCTGCGATTTCCTCCAAAGTCTTGGCTCGTCTTAGATGGACTCAAGAGAAAACCTGACCTATAAATGAGGTCAGATTGTCATCTTTATAATAATGCTATGAGCTAGAGAATTCAGCTAATGGAATTAACTCAATGCTCCAATTCAAAACTCCTGTTGTACAACATTTGTAGATTAACTCAGTTTCAAAGATCCAAATTTCACTCATATCAAAAAAAAAAAAAAAACAAGTTTATAGACTTCAATTCGTACTAAATTTACTCAATTGCAAATAAAGGGCATAATTTAAAACACCAGCATACGTTTTGTTAATTCAACACATCTTTAAAATATTCATAAATTTCCTATAGGCAGTAAACAAAAATATCCATGCTAATTGTAAATCACATCTTTACCAGCAGCTGGGCTGCAGCAACTAACTCAGAGTGCATGAAAAATATGGATGAAAGCAAAATAAATGACAGTCTTCTTACTATACCAACATAACAGGTCATAATGACGCTGAAGTTTGTTTCCAATTGTCAGCTTCCAACTCAGCTTTCAGAGTAAAAGTACCTTACATTGCTTAGTGACCATTTCTCAGCTTTTTGCACATGTTCTGTTGTGAAAGCATGTAAGACATTTAAGGTGAAACCCAGACGCTGTCTGAAACCCACTTTTACGTTTGGAAAACCTTTATTGTATTTGTGAAAATGCTAAATATGAAGACTTCACTGCTATTTTTTTTAACATGTAGACCACATTAAACCAGGTCTCTTTCAAAAACTACTGGACAGTTTAGGATTTGTGAAACCAATAGAAAGATCTGGTCCAATGCGGTGTAGCTGAGCAAAAAAAAAAAAGCAGAGAAATCTACCCTTTTCTCATTTTACCATATAGAAGAAATCTTTAAAAAAAATCTTAAATTGTGTTTTAAATGATATTTAGCCTCCGGGGGGAAATCTTGTCCAGATGTGATCCATCTAAGTATTGAGGTGTACAAAAGAGACCTGGTCAAATGAAGTTTAGATGTGCAAAAAGCAGTAAAATCTCCCCATGTACGCCTATTGCATTTTCACAAATAGAACATATAAAGGTTTCACAAATCTGAAATTGTGTTTTAAATAACCCTGGCCTCTCTGGAATAATCTAATCCACGTTTGACCTTTATAGTGTTTATGTAAGTATAGTGGTTTTTGACAGAGAACTGGTGCAATGTGTTCAAGTGTAAAAAAACAACAAAAAAACAAAAGCATTGAAATCTTCCTTTGTTTTCATTTTAACAACTAGAATAAAGGTTTTAGAAATGTGACAATGGTTTTCAGACAGTGTCTGGGCTTTAGCTTAAATATTCAACGTGCTTTCATTACAGTGACAGGTGCAAAAAGTCGAGGATCGGTTGCTAAGCAATGCAAGTTACTTTTCTCCTAAATCTCCCCTTGACTGCTGAGCAACGAATCTGAAACTAACTTCATCGTTGTCAGACCATAGGCTACTGCTTATTAATAGTACTTTTTAAACCTATCAAATGTCACTCTTTCCAGTCGCCAACAGCTCTAGCATAATTTATTGGGATTTTATATTGACCTAATTTAGCATTGCAAATAGCGGAAAGAAGACGCTAGTGTTTTTAGCATATGTAAATGGAGTTTAACATAGCGAAAACTAGCATCAGGTCTGATTTAACTTACCTGTGGGTTAATGCGCGCTGGAAAGGCGTCAGGCTGCAACAGGCGACGTATTCTTTCTTTATCCACACTGTGGTTTATATTGTAATAATAAAACATTAATTAAAACGCGAAGACAAAATTAACTTTAACGAAGTTTTCTGTTGTTTTTAGTTGCGTCTCAGGACACTTTTCTTTGAGATTCAACCAAGAGTGATTTCCTGCCCTTTCACCTGAGCAATGTAACCTAACCTGATACGTGGCAGGCGGGATAAACAATCTCATTGGACAACAGAGCTATACCAGATAATAATTGGTTGTTCATCAAAATAAACTGCACAATAATTTTATTATATATAATAATATTTAAATATGTTGTTTATTTAATCATAGTAGTATTTAATTACTATGGTTTTACTATGGTTAAATCATTAGGGCTTTATTAATTACATGTATATAATATTATATTTTATATTTTATATACAGTCTGCAAGCCACCCCCCCAAAAAAATTTTTTGCATGTAAACATTGTCATTGAGCTGAATATGCTTACCTGTTGATTTCCACAGTTTAAAAAAAAACACACTTTTGCTACAGAATGAGCCAGTTTTCACACAGGAGTAGTTAAAGAAATCCTGAAATAAAAACTGTGTGATATTCCTGCAAATGCAACTACTGGATTAATGATGAAATTATTTACTACATATATAGCATCTGTATTAAACCCTGTAAATTATATCTGGTGCAGAATCAGGACCTCCAGCCTCACCTCCAGCACTGTAGCATTCACTCCCACAGCTGCTACCTGTCAAACCGCCAGCACCATCATTCATTACAATAAGATAATCAGACACTCAGTGAAAGAGAGCTGTATGAGAGATCTTTCATCATGCTCTTATCCTACAGTGTACAGTGTCTAGCAGCCCATAAAATTTAATCATGATGATCAAGTGGTGTTATTGACTGTAGCTGTAATATGCAGTGTCCAATGTGTTTGGACAGTCAAGAGGCTCTCATGCTGAACAGTTTTTTTATGCTAAGGGATCTTGTGCTCACTCAACTGCCTTTTAATCTTAAAAATAATCAACAGCGTGATTAATTGGAAACCAAATATGGGATCCTATCTGGGACCATCATTTTCACTGTGCAGTTCAGTGATGTACGGCATCGATTTCAACAGGGAGCCCTCTAATCAGAATCATGGTAAAATCAATAGCTGGCATCGCCTGAGGTCCTGTTCATGCTTCAGTGTACGCATCTGAAGTAAACTCCCCTGCACTGAAACAGTCCGGCCATTTGCTTAAAGAAAATCGAGATTCACTGCAATAGGGAGGGCTGTGGAGATAAACTGGAGGAGACAGACAGAGATAAAGGAGGAAAGCGCTGAGACAGGTGACGGAGGAGGGGTTATTCAACGAGGGGATTCAGTTTGATTGAAAACTGTTCTGCAGGTTTTCTTACTCAAAGCTTCAATCCATCAAGCTTCCAGGGTGCAGCGGGGGATCAACAAGCCGCTGACCTCGACCTAATCCACAGGCGAGATCCAGCCGGCGAGCTGTCCTGCTGTTGTCACGTCTCGCTCCTTCTGTGCTCTGACCGTGCTGTTCCTCCTGAGTCTCTTGATCCCTCCGTCTCCCTCAGGAGCAAGTCAAGTTGCAGGGCCACCGTCGTATGTCTACTCTACAGCATTCCCTGTTGGGAGAAGTGAGCGGCAGGGTGAGGGCAGATCTAAGCTTATCAGCTTAAAACGTGGCTTTAGGTCGTCTGTTCAACATATCACAGTCACAACCCATGGACTGTGACACTGTCCTGAAGACAGCTACAGTAAATGAAGCAGACCCTAAAAGAGCTCAGAGGAGCCGCACAAAGACTCCAGGGTTTCCACCAGCATCTGGTCTGGTGCCAGGGTTTCTGAGGCAGTCTGTGCACCTTTGGCATCCTGCCACAGTAAGGCATCCTGCCACAGCAAGGCAACCACACCGTGCTGCTCACCTACAAAGAGAGAGGGCAACAGAGGAGAAACACATTCAGTGGAGCAAATCCAAGAACAATAGGAATGAGATGAAAGAAGAGGGATTTGGAGCAAAGGAACATTGAGCATGGAAGAGGCACTGTGTATGCAACAACCCTATTTCTTACAAAATTCCCTTATATCCTGGTGATTTGTTTTGCCAAATATGTTTTTGAGGAAACATGTGCTACATGAATTACCTTAATTGGCAGCACATTTTCCAATCTGGGATGTCAGACAGAAATAATAGCACGAGGGTTGTTTGTGAGCTTACAACACGCGTGCAAGGCACTGGACTTTGACGTAAGAGCTGCGGATTTACCTGCTGTCCCACACATTACCTGAGGCTACTAAAATACTTAAGGCGGTTATATAAAAAAAAGTCAATATGTCCCGTTTAATGCTTTAAATCCAGGTTGAGCAAAACAAATTATTTCGTTCTAAAAAGATAATATATGTTAGAATACTTTTTGAAAATGTATAAAGACTATAGACTGTGTACTGAATTGTGAAGTTAGATGTTTTTTTTGCCATTTACATGTACAGGATTTTTTTTTCTCTTTTTTCTAAGATCATGACTTCAGAAAAAGAGTCTACTGCTATTTTTTTTCACAATTTTGAAACCTATTTTTATATATGTGGCAATTTTTTGGGGGGTGGGGGGGCAGCACAACATGCTTAACAACATTGAATCTCATAAATAGATCCAGCAAACATGGAGCAACTTTTAACTGAGGTTGCATCACTGGCAACCTGATGAAAACAAGTCTGATATTAACTCTTCTTTTAGCTCTGTTTTGGGCCACACCAACTCCTAAGGGAGACATAAGTTGTTGTATTTTTTAACCTCTAAATGCTCCACTATTGTAACCAGTTTGTGATTTATCTGTCTTTCTGTTTTTTACCTGGAAACAGCTGCCTGCTGCAACTGGAAACAAGACTGGTGAGAGTGAACCAAAACATTAAAGTGTCAGGCCATAAATACACAACAACAAGCTGAAAGACGCTGAAATGCTTCATAGAGCTCAAGGGAGCTGTAGAGTCAAATGGTAATTATTGCTGGCTTTGTCACTACAGCGACTCTTTTTACATTAGGGGAGGACGGGAATGGTCGTAACATTTTTGACATTTCTGTCATATTCTTGGAGTCAGTGTATTCAAAATGACAAGGCAAGGCAGCTTTATTTGTATAGCACATAAAATACAGCAGGGCAATTCAAAGTGCTTCACTGAACAATAAAATAAAATATGTGATAAAGGATACAGATGTAATAAAAGAGTAAAGAGAAAAGATATAAAAGGTTTAATTAATTACTAAATTATTTTTTAAAAAAATTAAAACAAATCACCACTAAAATAGCAAAAGACTGAAAGAAAATGAACTGTGGGATTACAGGTCACCTATCAACAGATGAAAACCACCGTACCGCAGCTTTATCAACCGAAGTGAAGTTCAAGTGCCGCACCAGCCCTCAGTACCAATCACCACAAGGGGAGCAATTACCGTAACATTAAATAGTGATAAACACCACTGCACAATGATCGTCAGAACATCAGAGCTGTCACCGCGCCATCCGTCAAAACTGCGCTTCAGGGTATCAACAGTCAGGTAGTGATACATTACAAGGGACAGAAACAGGTGCTACCATAGATTCTAATTACTTTGTTCTATCAATTATGTACAAATCCTTGCATGGCCCCAGGTCTGCCACACACTACGGTGCCTCCTACTCACTCTCTGCACCATCCCAGCTGCAGCTACATAGCAGGCAGCACTTTTTAACAGTGCTTTGTGTGGATGCCTTGAGGTGACTATAGAGGTTTATTTTTTTCAAGGCTGAATTCATACGGATGGAGCAGTTCTCAAAAAAAATGAAGAGAAAAAGAAGCCATTCTGCATATCCCACTGACATCTGAATTCATGCGTTATATCCTCTCTAGTAACAGGAGTAAATTCTTTTCTCTTCCACTCAGCCCTGTAAGCATCAGTTTAGACACACAGGTGCTCTGCTGTTTTGTGTTTTCAAGCTGTAACGGTCTTCCAGGCACTTGTGGTTTCTGCCTTTGTTTTGCGCACTCCTCAAGTTTTCTCTCAGCCGCTCAGTGCACAAAAACATTATGCTAATGAGGGGGTAGACATCTGCTTCCAGCTCGGTTTCTCTCTAGGTGTTTAGTGTGTGTCACTCATATAGGGAAGCTGCTTTTACCTACAGTAGGTCAGTCTTTAAAGCTGGAGACATACATACAAACAAATGACTTACGCAGACTTACGCATTCATCATTGTTGAAGAATGATGTTTCTTTTAGTCTACACCCTGTTAAACAGTTTCATACTGTGATAATGCATCAGGTTCAGTTTACTGTGTGAATTAATGACTCACACTCACGGTACAGCATGTCATTCAGCGCTGAAGGAGAGTGTTTATGTATAAGGCAAGTTGCAGCTAATAGTCATATCTATTGAATTGCGTGTTTTCAGAAAGCTATAAGAGCAGTCTGACAGTGTTTAAAGGATCAGATCATTTTCGATGCCAAAAATAAGCAAAAGCATGATTAAAAGGGGGAGGAAAAGGCTTAATCTGAAAGCAAAGCACAGGAACAGTAACGGGAAGAGAGACACATCAGATACACAAACAAAGCTTTTAATTAATGCTACAGTAACCAAGCTGAAAATGTGAATCTAGGCCACGGAACAGTAAATGCAGTAGACCTATACACAAAACAAGCACTATGTCTGAAAGGATACATTATTTCCTATGAAGCAGTGCATGAAAAACTACTGCCATTTTCACCCTTGAAATAGTTGCTCTCACTCAATTTTTCTGATTGTCAGCAGAGGGTCAGTTCATTGCCTTCATAATAATTAATAATAACAATTTTAAAAAAAACGGATTATGTCCTACAATAAGCTTTAGAATAATTGTGTGAATAAGGAACTCTAGAGCCTGAAGAAAAATAATTTAAATCATCTACATGAAGTTAATTATTTGAGAATTGTATGTTTTAAAAATAGTTTGGCCACAGGTAATAAATGATGAGTTTTTAAGTAATTTCAGATATTCAGTTTTCCAAATTGATATTGGAAGCATATTTGTAAACCTTATGATTAATTATGTGGATGTGTGCATCTGCCTCAGTCTATATAATAATTAAGATAAGATTGTTGAATACAAGTATTTTCCCAAAGTTGGCAAACGTGTTACTTACACAATAATTGACTATAGCAATTAATTTTGTCATTTTGTAGAGAGCACCACTGGCAGTTATCATAATTGAATATATATATATATATAAAATTCTTCAATATGATATTATAGTCAATATAATATTCAAATATGCAGAATATACCTCCTAAAAATATAAATAAAATACTATGCTACCAGCACACCCCCCCGTCGAAAAAGTTCCATGGCTATGACCTCAGAAAGCAAACACATACACAAACGCACACATACACACACAGCAGAGGTGTGTCTTGTTATAGCAAGGAAAACAACAAAAAGTGCGTTGTTGGACTAATTCAAAACATTTTGTCATCCTGCATTTCCTCCACAATGTAGGTCACATTTCCCAGCATGCTTGTTATCTGGACTGTTATGAACATCAGCTTCAATTATTTATTTAGCTACTGTTTCACTTAAATGAAGCCAGTTTTGGAAGCAGAAAACACAATTTATTCATTGAATGTGAAAATGCAATCTCCCTTTCTGTGTTCCTTTTTTTCTTTTGGATCTGACCTTTAAAGTTGCCCAATCTCTAGAGAAAAAAAAGCACACTGTATCCACACAGTTCTGGATTTCTTTAGGTATTATTCAGGTTAAGAGTGCTCCTGTTCAACAGACAAGAGCCAGTTGTAGCTTTCTCTGTATAACTGATATCCAGCAATATCTTTGAAGTGAGACACTAAATGCATTCAGGCAGCACAGCTGCCAGTGAGCAGCAGTCACAGACTGTTAACCTCAAGATCTGGAAGTGTTTGTGAGTCAACGAAGCTTCACAAACTCTCTCGCTGTCTGCCTTTGTCAAAGTTTGGCTACATAAAGCCAACCTGGTGACTGTAAGATTCACACTCAAGTGAGCTCAAGCACCCTCGCCCTGGCCGTAAGGTAAGCAAACTAAAAATGACGATTCTAAATTTCAGGAGGGTGTAATCGTTGTGAGCAATATTGTGCTGCTGTTTGTGCTGCTGTTTGTCCTGTAGAGTCTATGTTATTATCCTGCTGAATGTAAAATGTCATCAAACGCTGTATGTCCACACAGTTCCATTGTCCAATGGTTTCATAATGGTACTGACCCCAGATAATGTGACCCATTTTTCCAGGAACAATCATGCTGAATACCGTCACATTCTCAGAAAGTTACTGACTCAGTGAAGCAGCTTTTGGAAGTGTTTGTTTGTGTCTCATGCTGCTTTAAAATGCTCCCTGTAAGGTTTAAAGATAGAGTTTAAATGAGGTTTTGTTTGTGGTTGAAAAAAATAAAGTGAAGAGGTACTCTTTGTGTACTTGTTTGAGTGTGGAAGGATATATTGTTGAAATTTCAAGCTCAGAAAACACAGCATTAATTTGTGTTGCAGAACATTAGCAGCAGCATACAAAAACCATGCAACATATAGTTAAAATAGCAGTAAAAAAATGAGTCCTCGAAAATGTGTAATTGTAGTAGTAGTTATATTTTTGTTAAGGATTGTTGCTGGTATTAATTAAATGTCACTTGTTTGTTTTTACTATTATTATTCCTTTATTGTACTATAAACAGTATCTATATCATTACTGCCTGAATGCTGACAGCCATTATGTATTATATCTTTTATATATGTAAAAAAGACTGTCTCGCTGCAAGGCTGAATGGCTGTTTATGTTTTTGGAGTCTGGATTACATTGCTTTTGGTCTTCCAGATGTTACTGTAATAAACAGGAAGTAAAATTTAAACCCCCTGAATGAAAAAAATCAACAGCTGACTGACATATTATTGTGTTTGTGTTCTGTTTTGACGCAGGCACCTGCCGGAAAATGACCCTGCAGCCATTAACTCCAGTGAACTGTGCAGGCCTCATACAGCCCGGCTTCTCTCTGCTGCAGCTGGATGGTGAACCTCTCCTGTTTGGCCAGAAAGGCTGGCCCAAGCGCTCATGTCCAACGGGAGTGTTTGGGGTTCGGTTCAAATGTGGTGAGGTGAAGTTGAGGGCCATTTCATTCTCCAATGACTCGTGCTACCTTCCTCCGTTACGTTGCCCAGCTGTTTGCCGCCTCGATCCCTATGATGGGCTTCCAGAGAGTTACCTCATCCACGGTGGCCGCACGCCAAATAACGAGATCTCATCCAGCCTGTATGTGCTGACCACTGATAGCCGTGGCTGCAACCGTAAACTGACCCTGTGCTGCAAAGAGAAAGAACTGGTGGGCGAGGTGCCGGGGGCCAGATACGGCCACACGATGAGCATGGTTCAAAGTCGTGGGAAGACAGCTTGTGTGTTGTTTGGGGGTCGATCCTACATGCCTGTGGGAGAGCGCACCACAGAGAGCTGGAACAGCGTGGTCGACTGTCCTCCTCGGGTGTTCCTGTTTGATTTGGAGTTTGGTTGCTCCTCTGCACACACTCTACCTGAGCTCAGCGATGGACAGTCTTTCCATTTGGCGCTTGCTAGAGACGACTGTGTCTATATCCTCGGGGGTCACTCGCTGGCCTCAGACTCCCGCCCTCCTCGACTCTTCCGCCTGCGTGTTGATCTACTGCAGGGCAGCCCTTTGCTTTCCTGTGAGACTCTAGACACTGGCATATCCATCTCTAGCGCCATAATCACACGTACAGGTCCCGCTCACAGATACATTATCTTAGGTGGGTATCAGTCAGACTCCCAGAAGAGGATGGAGTGCAGCACGGTGATTCTAAACGAGAAAGGGATCCACTTTGAGGCCTTAGATTCGCCAAAGTGGACCCCAGATATCATCCACAGTCGCACTTGGTTTGGCGGCAGTGCTGGAGAGGGAAGCTTCCTCCTCGCTGTGCCTACTGAGGGAAGGCCATCCCAAGCAGATATGCACTACCTCTATCAGGTAAGCTTCCACACAGAGGGAGAATCCAAAGAAGAGGAAGGATCTCAGGGCTGCAGCCAGGAGTCGACAGATTACGACGACTCCACTCCTCTGGAAGACTCTGAGGAGCTCTACTTTGGGCGTGAGCCGCATGAACTGGAGGACAGTAGTGATGGAGAAAAGGGCATGTACAATGAGGAGGATGAGGAGGATGAATCACAAACAGGCTACTGGATCAAATGCTGCCTGGGCTGTAAGGTGGACCCCAACACGTGGGAGCCGTTCTACTCCACTGAGCTCCAACGGCCAGCCATGATCTTCTGCTCCAGAGGGGAGGAGGGACACTGGGTCCATGCCCAGTGTATGGAGCTGTCTGAGACGCTGCTGCTCAGGCTCTCCCAGGGCAGCAAAAAATACTTCTGCCTGGACCATGGAGGCCTGCCCTACCAGGAGATGACCCCGCCGCGACAGGTCATGCCTCTGAAGCGAACTCCCATGAAAGTTAAGGACAGGAAAACTCCTCCGACAATCAAGATGTCCCCTGCTAAAAAAAGCTTTTTCAGAAGGCTTTTTGACTGAATCAAGTTTACTGCTCACTGTCAGGACTGTGGTGTGTGATTAGGATGTTTCTTGTTTAAATAATAAATATGGCATAAAAAATACAAAATATGCAGATCTGCGCTAAAAAAAACCCATAAACATCTACGCTGTATATATTTTCATCAGAATTTTACACTGACAAAAAAATACAGAATATTGAAGTCTATCTCCAATGTTTCTAGTTTCTGTTTTTACCAGCTGTTTAACAGTTAATTGTAATTTTGTATTCCTGTAAGTACCACAGGTTATTACTTCCAAACTCTTTCTCCCATGGCCAGATGGAGCTGAATTCTTTTTGCATTTCTTACTGCAATTAAAATGATGTTTATTGAATGAAAAATACCCAATAAACGTATCTGTACCCTATGAAATAAACAATAAACTGCCTTACATCCTGTTTTTCGACCTGTTTATTTCTAATGGGTTTTCGCAAACTTTTAATGTGACAGAATGTCTTGATATATCAGTGTTTCTAGTTTGCATTTTTTTATGAGCTTTAAGAGAGTTTGCAGTTATATTGTATTTTGTCAAAGATCACAGGGAAAATATGTGGGTAAAATAACACTTCCTAAAAATATTAATAACATCGGTTTCTAAGGGCAAAATGTGCCCAAACTGTTACTACAGTTAAATTAATTAAAGTCAATATCAATACACAAATCTGTAGTCAGTTAACTCTTTAATTGAACTGAATAATGAATAAGGCAACTAGAACCTGTATGTCTTAATAATTGTATCTTTTTTTACAAGGCTTTCATGATATTTATAATTGACAGAGGATCTAAAGGAGGATGCAGTGTTTGCGTTTCCATTAGCTGTATGCAGATGCAGATTTTAGGAAGGAAGCATGGGACATGACCTCCCTTAATATATATTGTAACATGTCATTTATCTACAACCAAAACAAACATGTAAGATATCAGACAACTATTATCTTGATAAAAAAAATTAAATATGTTTACACCACATGTTGATGCAGAAAAGGCACAAATCAGTGCATAAAAATTCACCAAATGCAGGAAGTGTTTGATGCCCAAAACTTTGTGAGGAAGGACCCCCAAACCCCTTAATGTCATCTGTCCCTCGCCATGTTGAAACAAACCCTACCCCCTTGGCTGTACGACAGTTCATTGTTATTTGGTGTCTGAGTATCACAGTAAAATATATAAATAGATGAAAAAGCTATGATCGCAGTCTTTAACTGAATTATTTATCATATGATGTTGAGAAATATCAAATACAAATTGTTCAATAATAAAAATAAAATAAAATAAAAAACAGAAGATCACATCAGATTTTGTCTTTTATTCTTTGGAAAAAACAAGGATAAAAAAGTACAAACTCCCCCATAAACTCATCAAAAGGATGCTAAGTTAACTTCCTCTGTGAAAATAGAGCAGAATTTCTGAATACTGTGTAGCACTTACAATGTAAAATAGTAGTGGAACCTTGGTATAATACAGTACACAAAATAAATGACAACTGAGAGTCTTCACCACCTCCAATAAAGACTTTACCTGATATTTAGTGTAATATGGAAACAGAAAATGAGGAAATACTCGAGAAAAGTGAACAAGTGGAATTCCGTGAATCATCCATCATCCATTACTTTGGAAAAGCAATTCATTACAGCAGAATAAAAACAACAAATATGAGACAAGTTGCATCCTAAAACAACATGGTATTGTAGGAAAGTGACAACTGTGGAATGAAATGTGAATATTTCACAGCTGTCACATGCTTAAACTTATGACAGTAAAATAAAATCAAACATTCAATCAAATAGGAAAACAAAATTGCCTGTCACAATTCAAAATGGCGAGTGCAGAAAAAAAGACAATATAATCAATCAATCAAACAAATAAAGTTGCCAACAAATCCGTTTACATCGGGTCTTTCAAGCTCCCGCTCATCCCTCTCCTCTGTCAACCGCAGCGATGAAGAAATATCCGCAGAGAAAAGGAGCCAGGTTATATACAGAACTTAAGAAAAATCCCTGCCTGCCGGAGAGTCCATGGGGTATTAGGCTTCGTAATGGACCATACTGTATTTTTATGATATCAACAAAAAGGTCAGTCTATGCTTTATTTTATGAGAAGAATTCGAATAAGTATCATCTATCCTCCACTGTGCAAAAACTAAAAGAGATAAAAATTGGTTCAAAGTGACCTGGCATCTATTCTGCCCCTCAGGGATCCCACGATAAAGCACTAAAGTAATCTTTTTCAGAGGGCACTCATGAAACAAAGAACATTTGGGTCTCTGTGATTGCATTTTGCTCCAGCTCAAATGATATATTAATACAGTGGCCACAAATGTGGTCTTTTTAACACAATTTCCCTCCATGACTTACAGCACTTTCATCTGTTTCCATAAATATCCGCTCTATATAAATTCATAAATGTGTCACATCCTTGCAATACAATAAACTGCGCCATATTTCACAGACGGTGAAGATAAAAAAAAGAACTTTCCTGCTAAGAGCAAGAGAAAAGAAACCTGTGTGTTACTTCTATATTTCTTTGCTGTCCCATCTCTGTACTGCAGCAGCACAGCTAACGAAGCTAGGCTTATTTTTACATGTACACAACAAGGATGTACAAATCCAAAAATTAAAAACAAACAAAACACAAATTTTATGGCAATAGATTTGTCACAATATTATTTGTGTGAGGAGATCACCAATCCATGTGTTAATGTATAACCTGTAAATGCAAAACAACTTTCACAAACACAAAAAAAATGTAAAACCGGTCTGAAAATACAAAAAGAAATTCCATATAAAAACAAACAAAACTAAAACACAAATCTGCAAATGTATAATTGAGATTCACAAATGAAATCTGGATTCAAATATTTGTTCTAAAGTTGTAAATGAGAACGATACTCACAGATGCTTTAGTTTATTTGTAAATGTTTTTCATGTATTCAAGTATTCAACTTGTTTTGAAAATTTGAGGAATTCATTTGTGAATTTACAAATCTGTTTTATATTTGCAAAATATTTTTGTAAGTTTACAAATCTTTCTTGTATTTGTGCAAGCTGTGTTATTTTCACAAATTACACAATAACACACAGATTGTGGAGCTGTTCACACAAATAATTGAGACTAATCTATCTTGGTAATATAAAAAAAACAAAAAGGGGTTTCCGTCAAGGTTTGAAAAATTACTCTGTCTGAGAGCAGGAAATTGGTTAGTTTTTATTATTATATTATATATATATAACAATAAAGGATGATATTGATTTGAATCACAACAAATGGGGGGGGTGGGGGGGGTGTTGACTTTAAGTCCACAAGCTTCACCCTCCATTGTTCTAAATATCAGTGAATGAGTATAGAAAGTTAATACGAAAACAAGTCAATATCACTGATAGAGGTAATTCAAATATGCAATTATCTCGAGAAAAATCAAAAGTCATTATCTTCCAGAGACATGTCCTCATAATCCTGGCTCTCTACAGGGTCAATGGTAGCTTGCAGAGCTTTGGCCGAGTCCTTATGAGCTTCCATAAATTTCTGCAAGCACTTGGACGTGTAGAGCCAGTGATGCTTCAACACGTCCTCCAGCTCAAAGGCTTTTGACTGACGAGCATTCATCTTCCGGAAGCGCCTGAACAGTTTGTTGGCCGACTCGTTCCCCTCGCTGGCCCAGGCTCCTATGGATCCATCCCTCTCTACGATTTCTGGCACATGGGCCAGGGTCTTGTGCAGGTAGTTGGTTATCTTTCCGTTGTACCTGTGTTTGAAGGTGGAGGAGAGGAGGTCGGCGAAACGCTGGGAGTTAAAACTGTAGCGGCACAGCTGGTCGGGGCACTCTTTGGCAGGGCAGGTGGCGCGCCACACGGGCTTCATCTGGAGGTAGATCCTCATCAGCTCCCTCAGGGCCTCCCCCCTCTCCTCCGAGGGCACCAGCTCACACACAACCTCCACGGCCTCTTGGGTCATTAGCCTGCGGGCATAGTTCCCATTCATCCGCATCACTGGTTTTAGCTTCATCTTCCTCCTCAGCTGTTTATCGAGGGCTGCCCTCCAGCTGCGCCGCTCCTCCCGGCTGGGGTTGACCTTTTTGTACACCTCCCCGATCTCGTCCTGGAAGATTTTGTAGAACTCGGAGGCATTCCCGATGTCGCAGTGTAATGCATCCAGCGTGGGCTGGGTCTCCATGAAGGGCTTGGCGGAGACCCCTTTGACTCTGTCTCGCAGCTCTTCTGCAGACTCGGAAAAGGGGTTGGTTCTCCATATCTCATACCGATCTAGGTTCTCTTCATGACTGCGGGTGATGGAGTGGAGCACCATGTTTTGGGAGGCTTCTGCCCGAGTTGAGTCACAAAGAGTGCAGACATAGGTGGACCCCGAAGCCTCGAGGCCCTCCATCTCGCGCACCATCTTCTCATCGTATCCCGTGCCTCTGAAGTGAAAACGGAAGGAGCGAGCGAGTCCGCCCACAGACAGGATGAGCCTGCTTTCTTTCATTGCGTTACGCTCTGCAACTAAAGGCCCCAAGACGGCTGTGAGCGTCTCATGGTCTGACTCATCCACAAACATCAGGCAGAGGGGCTTACAGGACAGTTCTGAGTTTGGCTTTGGCTCAGTGAAGATGGTAACCTCTTTCTCCTCGCCGTCTGCCAGGACCGAGACAGACATAATAGTGAAAGAGAAACGTACAGCCTTCTCAGGAACAGCCGGCCCTCCACCGTGCTTCTCGCTGACATCGCCCATGCCATCACAGGATTCCTTGATCATGACACTGAAGCCTGAGGTGCAAGCACTGTCTTCCATCCCACTCTCTCGCAGCCCGTCCATGATGTCCTCCTCCAGATCCTTTAATGCTGACACCAGTGCCACATCATAGCGAAAGCGTCGAGTGATGGTGTCAGCCGGGATGTCATCCACCGAGGAAGCCCATCCAGAGAGCCCATTAATAATGCCAACGCTGCACAATGTGGACACATTCTTGAGAGCCGGCTGCCATTCAAACTGGTGAAAGCCAGGGAGAAGCTCCTTCTCTGCGTTTCGCAGGGTGTGCAGGGGCTGAAAGATCTGGCGGCCGCTGGTGGCTTTGACAGTCCGGTACATCTTGTGGTACTGGCTGCAGCTCAGGAAAGTGTTGACCCGAATGGCCAGGCACACAGCAGGATGCAACCCAAAGCCTCTGCCTGCAGAGAGAGAAAATGAAAAGAGAAAGTTTAGGAGGGAGACAGAAAGAGGCAAAAGTAAAAAAAAAAAAAAAAAAAAAAAAAAGGCGAGAGGAAAGGATTTAGACATGAAGAGAATTATTTAACACCGAGCCGTGGAAGCCCATTTCTAGTGCTTTGAAAAGAACTGCAGTATCTAACATTTCCTCATTTGATATCCCGCATTTGGAGTCATTTATACTATGAGACAGAGAAAATTGCAAATTTAACACCCAAATGTGAATGTATCATTGTCAAAAGCCCACAAGCCCGATGATTACAAAATCCAATATTTCCTAATTTCCAAATGTTATAAGGGGACAGAGGGTGAATCAGTGAAGCTGGCAAAAGTGATGTATTGGCTGCAGATGAAAACAGACACCAGCTGGCTTCTATTCCCCAGAGAGGAGGATGGTGCTGTCTGTGTAATTTGCAGATACAAGGGCTGCTGATGTTGTTTTGATTCTAACAGCCCCTTCACAAGAGTTGTTATTGTGCATTAAAGGGAGTGTGAGACTGAGAGACTGACGGACAAGCAGGCAGAGAGTGAGAGTAGGAGAGAAGCTGGGAGGGGCTGAGCGTTCAGTAAGCTGGGATGGACAATAATGAAATGCTTTTCAATCAAAAATCACAAGAAACTTTCTTCTCTCTTTTCAGAAGCGAACTTTTCAACTCATTGTTATTTATGAGTATTCCTCGGAGAAAGGCAGAAATATTAATGAGCAAACACTATCATAAGTTTCATTTGTTTATGTCCCTTTCTATTGGCTGAGGAGGGTTATGTGTTGATTGAGCCTTATAATAGCCTCGTACCTTGCATCATGGCCTCCAGCTCATCCGCCTGCCGGTGTTCATTCCCAGACCTCAGTGCGAGCAGGAACAGAGTCTGACACACAGATTTGAGGTCGCCACCTTCCTCTCTGTCCGCAAACGCCTTCAATTGGTTCTTCATGTCCCTGAGCCGATGCTTCTGGGCACGGCGGGTTAGCGATAGCAGGTGCTGACGGGGTCTTCCCCCCTTATTGGTTAGCAAGTCAAGTTCTGATGACTGCTGCTTTGTGTCCTGCTCACCCAGCTCATGGCTCAGACAATGAGCTTTAAATGAGTCTAGCCTTACCTGCTTACAACAGCCGCTCCTGGGGCAGAGCAGAGGCAGGGAGTGTAGGGCTGATAAGAAGGCTTTGGCAGGCGGTGTGAGATCATCAGGGGTGCAGGACAAGTTGCAGGCCGGGCAATGAGGTCCCAGAACATGGTTGTATTTTATGATACAGCTGCGGCAGAAGAGGTGCCCACAAGGGGACTGGACTGGATCAGAAAGCAGGTGGTCACACACCAAGCAGGCGAAAGAAAAGAGGAAGTCGACAGGGAGCTTCTCAGAGATGAGCTTGGTATTCAGGTGGTCTTTCTGGCAGTGGGTGAAGTTCCTCACCCATTGCTCTCTCTGGGTGCTGGGTCTCCTCCACGTCCTGAGCACAGGACCGGGATAAGTGTCTCTGAAGGACCTCAGAGCCGTCCTCTCACCAATGCTAGTGCTGTCACTTTGGTCCCGCCTGGTCCTTTTTGACAAACTCTGGGCTCTGGGAATGGCTTTCCTCCTCTTCCTTCCTGTCCGCTGGAATGATGGTTTCCTGGGAGAGCAAAGGTAGCAGGGGGAGGAGTGGGGTATCCACTCAGGGACGCTTGTTTTGGTGAAGCTGCAGACGCCTCCTCCTCGTATGGCGACCACCCAGCAGCGATGGCAGAAGGAAAGAGGGTGGACGGATTCCGTGTCCTCTGTCACGTCCACTTTGAAGACTTTGAGGATGACCTCTGGCCAGCTGATCATCTTGCAGTTCATTTTACGCAGGGCACATTTGCTGACCTCATCCAGATCCCCATGGACATCGTGCACCGGTCCTTTGACTTTTCTCAACACTATTCCACAGAGACGGCACAAGCCCCTTCACAGAGTAAAGAACAGGGTTTGTCAAAGAAAGAAATCCATATGATAACGTGAAATGGATATAGTATAGTGACATGTTTTACCTGAGGTGGTTCATGTGGGTGTCCATTTCCTGTAGCTTCATATCTACCCTGCGGCCAGGGCCCTCCACATTTTCCTTGCTTTTCCCCCCAAGGCACAATTTCATAACACTCCCTGGACCCTCGCCATTATCTAACTCTATATTTGGAGCTGCAGGAGGCGAGCTCCCTAACAAGGCTCCTTTTTCAGATTGCGTCTCGCTGGGGGGGAGAGGGAGAGGGGCTTTCTCCATGGACTTCACCCTAAACAGTTTAAACTTCCACTGAGAGTATTTAGAGTGGGGATGGTGGAGCTCAGCCGGCATGGAGGATCTGGGGCCATCTGTCTCCAGGCTCTCCTCCGCCATGATGTGATTTAGACGTCTAGAGAGGAAAGAAGAGCTTAGCTTGATGTATCAAAAAAGTTAGAAAAAAAATATTTCAGCCATCCAGGGCCCAGTTATTACAAAGTAATCTGATCGGATTTTAGCTATCAAATCGGATACAAATCTTGAAAATCAGTTGTTTTAAAAGGATTCTAAAATTGGATTAGATTACGTAATCCAGTCTTGGATCTGGATCAAACCTTCAGTTTGTGTTATTCTAAACTTTTTAGTAGGATTGGGATATCTTTGATCCAAAAAAATCAGGATTATCCTGACCCAGCAGAGCGGTTAATTAAAGGGAGCTTTCAGAGACAAAATGTAATAAAATGTTTAAACCGGTCAATACAATCATACATGTAGTATCTATACATGTATTTATATTTTGCACCTGATTTGTTTGAGCGTTACAGTGATAAAGTAGATACAATAGAAATTAGACATCATGCTACCTATTAAGCCTCTCAGTGCAGTAAAGAAAAATGTAAAAAAAACCAAACAAAAACAAAACGATTTAACAGAAATTTAAATTGACGGGTGATGTTTGTATTATTTTATTGTATGTTTTTCTCTCACTTCAAATGAAAGAGAACATGCTGTCTACGTTCCTTACATAGCTCGTATAGCCTACAGTGTGAAATGGATCCCCTTTTAGCGCAATGGTCATCTGAATTTGGTAATCTTGAAAAATTTGTATCCAATGGCTTGGAAAAACTGGTAAAAAAAGTTAAATGGATTAGCTGATCCTGGGTAGCAAAACATCGGATTACCAATTCCAGATCATTCTGATGTGGATCAATTTTTTTAACAACTGGGCCCAGAAGATACATGGATGCAGAGAAAAGATTCAAAGGTTCAAATGCTCAGATATCCCCAGTGCATTCTCAGCGTTGATCCCACGACACAATCGAACAGCTTTACTTGATTCCTGTTGAATTCGTACACCTGCTACCCTGAAATCCTGCTGAACAGAGAGCAGCGAGCCCAGACCTGGAGTGCTGTATTATACCATAAGTGGCATTTAGATCTCGTGTAAAATGCATGAGACAAGCATTGGGGGATCGATACAGCACAAAAATCTTCATTTCTCTCATCTCCAATCCAATCGCTCAGGGAGCCATTGTGACTTTTTTCCTTTGACACAGCGAGTTTGCTAAATGGGCAACCTTATCCCTGCAAGGCTGTCAATCATTTATATTAGTCATTTTCTTGGCTAGAGAGAGAATTGGAGCCCCGGGAGCCTCCGACTGGCATTTAAAATGCAGGGGGGAAAGAACTCTGAGATACAGGAAACTTATTTCATATTACATATATTGACCAAACAGGAGGGGAGAGAAAACAAGGGACTATCATATTGAATAAAGATCATAAAGACTTATTCCAAATACAACATTGCTCAATTTAAGTCATATTTCAAGAGCTCTTATGATATGGCACAGGTAGGATCAGTGATCCTGCTGCACTGACAGACCTTATTTTATCTCCTCCCACTCTAAGTTCAGACGATGAAGCAGTCAAACAATCTTACCATTGCACAGCTATAGCACACACACTCTAGCGTCTTCTGTCTATCCATCTTTCAGACTTCTCGTTACGTTTTCTCCCTGGGAGGCTCGAGTCTGGCAGTGCTCCTTCATTTCCCGGCTCTCAGCGCACTTGACATGTTGAACTCTCCTTTGAGACAAACAGCTGAGCCTGTATGCATGTGTGTCAGCTGGGCTCTTACCTTGTTTTTTTGGTCTCAGCTGCGTGTCAGCTCCCCTGGGGGTCCTCTCCGCATGGGAACACAAGGGAAGCCCTTGAGCCAAGGCCCTACACACAACGTATACTGTCTACGTTAGAGTCTGTCTCAGCATGGAGCATCTGTTACCAGGAGTTCAGGCTTCATACAGTGGGATTGCTCCTCTCTGTCTCCTTGTGTCTTGTATTTATACCCTTCCTTTGATGGGATCCCAACAGTCAACTTCTGACACCTGATGCAAGCAGCTGATTTAGAAAAAAAACAAGGTCAACCCCAAAGCACAGTTGCAAACATGTGTATGTACAGAATCCAACAGTAGACCCCAAACAAGCAAGTTTTTACCACAACACACTGATCCTCAGCTGGAAACACTTCTATGTCACCTTTATCTCCCCTTTTTCATATCCATCTGTAGGCTCACCTCATCCAGGTGGCCTCTCTCTGACACAACGAGAGATACTGTTAAACTCGTGAAAAAGCTACCAGTGCAAAGAGAAAACAGATGATGGAATAAATGCACTTTTTTCTCCCACAGACAGATAAGAGTTCTGAAAACATATGGTCACAAACACATTTATAAATGTGACATATCAATTTTAGAATTTGATCAGACTTTTTAAATAAACATGAAAAAACATGGCTGAATACAGGAGGTGGTCACAAGTAAGCGCAAAAGCAACTCGTTAAAGCTGAAGATTTTGTTTATTTGTTAAACCAGTCCATTCTCATTCCAAAGTGGTCAAATACTGTTGCTTTGTGAGTGATTTTGGCGTAAGATACCAAATGATGATTTAGGATGAGAATGCGTTAGTTTAAATTGACAGTCACTAATGAGGCCATATTTTGAGTGCAGCGTTAAGCAATTATCATGTTTATGTCCAGCACTAGGATTTTTTCTCTCCTGTGTGCTAAGGGGGAGCTTGACCAAAATGGAAAATAGCTGATTTTCATGTATCCAGAGTTTCTGTGTGAGCAAGTTATCTTTTTTCTTTTTTTTCTTTTTTTTTTGATAAAACCGGTTATGGCACACAGCACATTCAATATAAATCCTGTTCTTCATTGAATTTAGCCGAAGAACTTCCAACAAATAGCTATCAGCCTATTACAAGTGACACAACAAAAATGACAAAACCATCTTTCGTGTTCACAGTTGAAAGACTTCAGCACCAGACAGCGCCCATGCTGCTACGATTAACGTCACAATACATCCAAAATGTGACAATGACCTAGCCTAACGTGTGTGATCACACACACACCAGACACTGCCCGACCCACAAACACACACACACACACACACACACACACACACACACACACGCGCACACACGCACACACATCAAAGGGTAAACCCACGGCACAAACATGTAGGGATCAGGGATCGCATCCAGAACAGATGGCTGGTTATTAACTTTTGCATATTCCTTTATATGAAGCAGCTGTATGCAACAGAACATATCTATGACTCCAGTTGGGGGCTGGATTGTCTACACACGGTTCTCAACATCTGAGGTGACTTAGCCAGCAGTTAGCAGCTAACAGTTATAACTCCATAAACAGCACTAACAATAGCAACAGATCTGACAGAGCCAACAGTGTTAACCTGGGAGGGGACCAGAGAGTGGGTGCTATGCTTCCACAGAGAGGGATTTGCATGTCCAAGCTGGACCAGCTAACAACAACGTACAGAGAAGCTCAGATTACAACACACACACGGAGGGAGGCATGACTTCACTCTCTGCTTGGGACGCCATTACTCCATGATTTCTTTACATTGAAAATCATGATTTACTACTATATTAATGTTCTGAATGTCACACTTAGCTCCTCTAAAAATGAAAAAGTACCACAATGCTTTGAGGGAGCTTCACTGGAACTAAGTGACTTGTGACGTGGCTTTAGCCCCATCATGCACCAGAGCAGCTTCCTGCCTGATGCTCTTACTGTGGGTGTCTTTTAGGTGTTTTTTCCCTTTCATTAGTGTGATCTGACAAAACATAAAAGGTGACATTATGTTGATGTCTCAAACAGACATAATGGCTTCAGATAATGCACACATCAAGACAAAACATTTACAGTAAAACATGTCACATCAAAGAGAACGGTGGTTGACAGGAGTGCTTATGATATATGTTGTGTTTGCAAGTATGTGTAGAGGCAGCAGAGGTAAAGACATGTGTTAGTATGTGTATCAGGGCAATATGTAATACATGAGAAAGGCAGATGGAAGCTGAATTATTAAACAGTGCAGAAACCGATGAATGAAAATTGAAAATAATAGTAATTGCAGTGACGACAATCAGTGTTATTGTTGTCATTTTCACTCTAATGACTGTATTATTGAGACTTTTCTCCCTTGCCACTTCACATCATCTTGTAAGTGTTTGTGACTGATGCACCAGCAATTCAGGTGGTGACTGCTGTGAATCAAAATGACAAATGCAGCGATACAAATGAGTCACATTAGTGTGCGTTAGCTGTTTGAATCTGTGTTCATCTGGCAATTACCATTTTGATAAGTGAGTTTTCAAAGCAACATAAGACAACTTACAGAGGCCACAGACACAACATGAATTGTTGATCTATGGGTCAAACAAAGCGGAAAATGTGTTATTATTAATTCTAAGGCATTGTCTTTTATGTTACTTGTCATTTTGTCCATATCATTTTATCTGCAATTCTTCCCTCTTAATAATGTCAGCGTATTTCATTCATTCCTCCAAATGCTGTCTCTCCGTCACCATTCAGACTGAGTTTTAATTAGACAGCATCTTTTGATGTAATGTCTCAGTAGGTATGATGAGTATTTGCCCAAGATCATTTTTGTTTGTAATTATCCAGGGGATTAATCTGGTGTATTCGCTACAGGAGCCTGTTGCTGTTGTGTTGGATTTGCCAGCCAAGTCATTAGATACACAGTCAGTGGGCACCAAACAACAGTTGGGTCTCTCCCACTCTTGTCAGCTTAACAGGGGAGCGGGATGAATACTGGCAGGCTTTGCAGCTTATATTTGGTGCATATGGTCAAGTGTGACCTTAGACAGCAATGGTAGTTTTTTGTTTGTCTGACTGTATCTTTGTGACAAGCTTTTTCGCAAGAAATGCTGAAGTGCAAATATAGAGAAAAGTTACTGAGGGGAAAAAGTGCTTTTCTAGGCCTATCCAAATCCATCAGACACAGCTGGGAGATTTGAAGTACACGAAGCTTGATACATTACATATCCAACAACAAGCAAATGATGGATTGTAGCAAGATGCTCCAGGCCTATTTATAGTTGATATTTAGATTTATGATAGCCAAGTAGCCACATGCTTCCAAGGTAAACGACACACCTAGCTTCGTGGCAGACAGGGACAGAGCTGCAGATGTCTGCCTGACAAACAAGCAGTGACCCCCTGAGACCCTCATCTCTCCACGCCTGCTAATTGACTTGTTATTGATCAACTCAAAGACAGTCTGATTTATGGGGAAGAGGACTTGTGGAGACAGCCACCTGGCATGGAGCGGAGTGTTATGAATGTGAGGAGCACACCCTGGGGGACTAGAGGCTGCAGTTTAGGAGGACATACATGAGTTTGCGATGCACCAGTGAGCTGACACCTTGCACTAGGAGGGGGTGTTTTTTCTAATATGATGAATCCAAACAACATCAGTGAGCAATGTGTGTGTGTGTGTGTGTGTGTGTGTGTGTGTGTGTGTGTGTGTGTGAGCGTCTTGCAGGTGTGTGCAGTGGGAGGGATGAGTGGGAATACGACAGGGGCAGAACATGTGTTTGAGGGAAGGGGAGGGTGGAGAAAAAGGGGGGGTTGGGAGGATCTGTGTGTCTGTGTTTGTCAGTGCTGGTGTGCATGGGACATAAAGGAAGAAGACTATAAATAAATATAAAGCAGTCCTAATCATGGGTGGATTATGAGAAAAACTGGCCCCTGGGCACAGACATGCAGAGGGCCCCACCACCTCTCCCACACAGGAGCAAGACACACAGACTTTATTGTTGTTTAGTGTATTTTTGTGGTTGTTTTGGTGTAGTCGTTATGCATCTCTCTCTGGTTTTGTGTCTCTTTGTAGTCATTCTGTATCTTTTTTTTTTAGTTATTTTGTGTCCCTTAATGGTCATTTTAAGTTTCCTTGTAGTTCCTTTTTGTAGTTTGTTTTACATCTGTTTGTAACCACTGTGTCCCTTTGTATATGTTTTCCATGCATTTGTAGTCATCTTAAGTCTCTTTGTAGTTTTGTACATCTCTGTGTAGACATTTTGCAACTTTTTGTAATTGTTCTGTGTTGCAAGTTTTAGTTTCTTTGTAGCTGCTTTACATCTTTTTGTCGTAATTTTGCCTGCTTTTGGAGTTGTTCACATCACTTTGTAGTCATTTTGTGCCCAATTTTGGTTGTTTTGCCACATTTTATAACTGTGTCTATGTGTCCCGTTGCAGCTGTTTGCATCTCTTTGTAGTCATTTGGTGTTCCTTTGCTGTCATGTTGTGTCTCTGTGTAGTTGTTTGCATCTCTTTGTAGTTATTTTGCATCCTTTTGTGGTTGTTTTGCCCCTTTTCATAGTCTTTTTGAGTCTCTTTGCAGCTATTGGCATCACTTTGTAGTCATTTTTTGTTTCTGCCAAGTCGGTACATGTCTCTTCCAGAGATATTTTGCATTTTACCATGACAATTTGGGCCCCTGGGCCTGTATCCGGCAGGCCTCTTCAATAATCCAACCATGCTACTTATCCGTCCTTGAGAAACTTCAGAGTCATTACTTTTGGGTCTGTGTGCGTAAAACAAAGAGACAGACAGGCAGAGAGAGGGAACGAGAGGAAAGGTGTGAGAGGTGAAGACAGAGAAGGGGGATATAGTAGTGATCTTGTGTAAAGGAGTTGCACAGGATAACAGGCTTAGCTCAGAGTGGAGAACACAAAAGGGCTTAAGGCTGATTGCAAGCTGTGACAAGGAAAGGGGGGAAGAGATCAAGCCTTCCAGGCAGAACTATGTAAGCCAAAGGTCCAAAAAAGACCCCCTGACAGCTAAAGTCACATGGCAGCTTAAGAGAAAGTGTCAATAGCAAAGATGGACAATGAATGAATTCCACAGCAGTGTTGGTGTCTTCCTCACAGGGAATAAAATGTCACCATCATCCACATTTGAATAGACCGACCAAAATTGCAGCATGATATTTCTAAATGTCATGAAGAATGTGGGCATCTTTGTGATTGTATTCGGGGTAAAGAGGGCATTTCGCACTCATATTTCCCACCGAGTGTTATGCAATATAGTGGCCATCAGCTAATGCAAATTTTTAATTGCGTTTTTTCGTATCATATTCAAAAACTTCCTCAGTCTCGCCCAGCCAATTCTCAGCAAGTCGCCTCCCACTGTCCACCTCTTCCATCCCTCATCCAGAGACATGATTTGGCAGATTAATACTCAAAGAGGTAGACTTCAATGCAGAGCTATTCGTCAAAGCTACCTGCCAGAACAAACCCCTTACCCCACTACTCACATCCCCCCTCATTCATCTCTCCCTGTCTCTCCCTCTAAGAGTCTTGTTTCCCTCGTCTCGCCCCTCTCCTCTCACCCTCACCTCAGGTTTTGTTAATAATCAATTATGTGATTATTCCAATGAGGTGATTAATTACTGGCTCTCCCTCCCTCTGTACCGCAGGTTAGCGTGCTTATAATCACACAGTGACAGCCAGGGGACAGCTGAGTTGAGTGATGCTGTCTCGAGGCCTTGCGTGACCCTGTGTGACTCAGCTGCGTTTGTTGTCGGCTCATCCTGACTGATGGAGCTTTAACAGAGAGAAGAGACGCACCACAACATCACAGCTTCTACAAATAACATCCCCCACAAGCTGCTGACAGCCTGACACCACAATATCTTCCATGTCCAGCTATCCAAATATTCATTTTATTGGATAGTCTAGTCTTGGGACCGCATTAATTCGTTCCAAGTCTTGCATTATAACTCTCCCCAAGGCGTTGCAGAGTTATTTTGGTTTTGGACCGGTTCCATTCATTTCCTCTGTTCTGGCGAGTTAGACAATATGGAGAACAACTTAAGCTACAGCAACTGTAAGTGTTGACTTCCTGTCACCATAGCAAGATGGGCCACATGGAGGTCAAGAGCATGCAGAGATTGCAGTGAATGCACAGTGTGATAATGGTGGAGTTTGCAGTATGGCTTTCCGAAAAAGACTTTAGCAATCCAGATGGATGTTGATCCACTCGCATGAAACCAAATGAAATTAAACCCTAAGCCAGATTCGGGAGCACTCGAGTAGAGTGGGGAATCAAGACCAGTGTCTTTAATCAAAATAACAATGCTCTTTAATTCTGTGTTAATTAAATGTAGATTTCCCCGATCGAGGAGCAGTCCCTTCGATGCCAGGGGACCTTCAGTCACATAAACATCCACTCACTGGATTTGTCTTGTGTTTAACCATGTATTAGTCCTCTTTTCCCAAACTGTCTGGTGATGGTTTACACAGAAGGTCTGTCAGCTGAGGGATAGTAGCTTGCAAACAACTCCTCATGATTTCAAACGTTCTGCGTCCTCGGAGGGTGGATTTCTTGGCAAGTTGTTAAACACCTTAATAAGTGGGTTACCTCTGTACAGTTCTCAGATGAAATGAGAGTAATGGAGAATTCTCAGCACTAAATTTCCTACTATTTGTCTCCTAACTGGTCATTCTCCCTCTCTCGCTTACCCCCCCCCCCCCCCCCCCCTCAGTCCCCCTCCATCAATGTAATGAGCAAATCATGGCCACTAGGGAGAGATGTAGAGAGAAAAATTGGTCCCATTATGTGTCAAGGAGTGTGAAAAGAGAAGCGCTGTTGTCTGTCAACTCTAACCCCTAACTGTCCGTGGTCTTAACTTCCCACCAAACACAATGAGCTCTTTTCCCACACGTAGATCTGCTTATTATTTCCCTGTCTTTTAACTACAAAGTCCATTATAGGAAATGCCAGGACACCCGTGCCCTTTTCTGCACTGGCTCTGCCAGAGCTCAGACAAGGGAACAATGGACACAGTAACGTGCTGCGATTCAAGGCTGATTTAGAGTGACTGCTCTTAAACCCGACTTATAGAGTACAGTAATTATAACAGGTGAAGGGAGGGGCTGTGAGGGATGCTGTGGATAGGTGGGGGCTTGGGGAGGGAGGTTGTTGTCATTTGGCAGCTAGTCCAGTTGGAGAGAGAAATTACTATTGGAGCCAGAGCCTGGGTGGAGGAGCATTTATCAGCCAGTCATCGCAATGATTCACACGATCCAGCGGGGAGCCATTATTTTACCACCCCGCTCTCTCACAGCAACCTGCTGGTGGCGAGGATGATGATAGCTGCGGGCTTTATGAGCACAGGAGCAGACATATACAGTAACTGTTTAAGAACAATGGTGTGGAAAGTCCTGTCTCTTTTCAGAATTTACAAAATCCTATGTAGTCTGTGGATTGGACTACAGTGAGAAAGACTGGAGCAGTTGAGCCTAACTCAGGGGCATATGGCGTTTGTTAACGGCAGCAGAACACAGAGATGCCTCAGGAAGGGACTGACAAACATGTGGTCCCAATAGTTGGAGGGGAGGGTAACTGGCACTGAATACATAAAGATCACAAATAAATACACCATCCACCTGCTCGGCGAGTGCTTTGGGACCGGGTAGATCCGAAGGCATTGATACAGTTTTGCATTTGCTGGTCTGCCTGTACAAGCAAGTATAACAGTCTCTGCATAAGCAAATAAATTCCTAACTGAATTGGGAATAGGCAAGGGAGGCCTGTGATGGCCTTCTCATAATAACTATGATAAAAACACTATTCTTCTATTCATACTCCCCTCACTCTTCCTTTACCAACTTTCCCATTTGGCTCTCATGGGAGGCACATCATTCTAATATACACAGGTTTTCATCCTTTCTCTTTTTGTGAAAGACCTGCAGGAGAGACAGGGAGAGGGAGAGGGAGAGAGATTGGGAGTGTTTACTCAGTCAGATGGTCTAACGTGTGTGGAATAGATTTGAGCTGAAGAGGAAGCTGTCTACACAATGGCAGTTGGCATCACTGAGTGAGTGAATGATGCCGCGTCCGAAAATCACTCCCTCGTTGACTCAATGACTTCGCTCTGTAGTGAGCGGTAAATTGAGAATTTAGACACTTATGAATCATCATCATCACTGACAGGTGTAGTGCTGCATAATAGCTATGAAATGTCTATTAAGGCAAAACACTGCATCGTGGTATATTTAGAAACAAGGCTCCGCAGTCACATCAGCAGCTCTCTGAGGCTGTACTTAAGCACATCTGACGTTTAGCAGGTGTCATTTTTACCACGGTCTTAGCTTTGTGTGTTAGCATGCGCTAACATTTGCTAATTAGTACAGCTGCAGTTTGTGCACTGCAAGTGTCATCAGTTTGACAGGTATTTAGCAACATTTAGCAACTGATGATGGTGACATAGGCAGCTGCCAGAGGTCCACCAAATCCACTATATATATTAGAGAGAGAGACAGAGAGCTCCAGGTATTTTTCTGTGCCCAGTACATAAGTTTAGCCTAGTAAGACCATTCTGATGATTTGAGTTCAACATTTCCATCCAGCATCATATCCACCAATTAAAATACAATCAGAGCTAATAGAGCAATCAGGGATCTGCAACAAATACACAACCAATCGGGAAGTGCGTTGTAGTTTATGACGTAAAATGCAGGACAGTAATGGTTGCTCCAGGTGGCGCCAGGAGCAACAACCACGCCATTCATTTCATTCATTTTACAATCGAGATTTAAGCCATCCAGTCTGATGACATTTGGAAAATCAAGAACAGCTGCAAGATTCCATTTTTTAGACCGCCATTCAAGCTAGCACCGCACTAAAATGGAAGTCAGTCGCTCCGCTGGCAGAAGTTACTCACTCGGGCACATTCGAACGCCTTAAGTCTCTAGTGCACATGCCTTATGGACAAGTAGATCCTGGTATTTTATTGTATTTTATATCCGGAAAAAGAGCTTTTTTTGCTTCATGCACCAGGGCGCAGCTCTCGTTGGAATAAACGGGGCCCCGCCTCCATGGCTGTAGCCAAACTTCTTCTAATACATTCATGGCAACAACTCTAATATTAGTAAAGTAAACACAGTAATATGTAGTTATTTCAGAAATAGGGTGAATAACAACAATTAAACAAGAACAAGAGCATGCACTCAGAGTTTCTAAGATGAAAAGATATTTTTGTCACCCTTCTAACTGGATTTGGCTTGATTTATCAACTGGCTCCATTGATGTTTTGTCACACTGACTGGCTGAAGGAGTTTGTCTGTCAAGGCGAGGATTACCGCCCACTAAAAGTGTTTGGACTGATGCAGAGTGATTTTTTCATTGAACTCTGCAGAAAATAAGGCAAAAATGCTAATGATACTAACACGCTTTGTTCAACGAGATAATCTTCACAAATGAACACCACTTCAATGATTTTTGAAGCCGAAATGCAATTGCCAAAAGTGAAAAAGCTGATTTAGGCTAAAGACTTACACCACGGTTGCATCATGGATGTATCAAGAGACCAGGTTGCATGACTACATCCCTACCACAAACAGGCTGTTATATGATGTTCTGTAGTCTCATTTCGCCACTTGTTTGCAACTGCCTTTTTTAAGACACACGAAAGCCTCAAAATTCACAATAGTAATTACTGACTTATTTCATGACAGAACAAAACATGAACATTCCTTAGGCTTGTTGCAACCACAGACCTTATTTCAGGCATCTAACCAAAAGCCAGTATAAGAAAAAGAAAAAAAGAAAAGAAAGAGAAACCACTGACTTTGGGAGTGGGGATATACGTATATTTTATATTTTACCATTTATATTCCTTGCAATGCTGTTCACCTTAATGTGTTTATCAGTGAGTGCTCGTCATAGTCAGAACATATCACAATAGTGGTGGAGTGGAGGGGAAGCTCAGTGGTACTGAATCAGCAAAGATATTACAGTCCATTGAGTACAAACAACTACAAAGCAATTCATCCAATAGTGGGTTAGAGCAATGAATGTCTGGTCAAAATTTGGTACCAACCTAAGTAGATATTGTTTTTTGTTGTTGGTTTTTTTACAAGAGTGAACTTTAACTTGATGAAGCTGGATGAAAAATCAGGAGATCACAAAAGTCATTAGGATTCAAAAAATTTGGTACAAAATTTCATGGCAATCGATTCAAAAGTTGTTGGTATATTTCATTCTGGACCAAAGTGGTGAACCAACCAACTGACAGCCACATCATTAGAATGACTTAGAAGTAATGTGCATGCTATGAAAACACATTTTTTGCCATGTGATGACACTATATAGCATACAAATTTAGAATTCAGAATTAAAATAAAAGTTTAGTGCACTAGGTAGCAAACGTGGAATTTCCGACACAGCCTCAGTGAGTCAGGGGGCATTTTTTGTCTACTCATTTCACAGATCTCCTCATTGCTTTTCAGTTTATTCACCCATGCAAATTTCTTTCCTCAAGATGTCTGAAATCATGTCTCCATGTCTTGCTCTTATACTCCCCCCCCCCCCACCTCCTCTCGCTTCACTCCCTCGTGCCACTCATTGTCATTGTGAAAAGGTGTGTGTGACTCCACTAGTAAAGCAGAACCCATTATCGTAAATAGGCCAATAAGTAACTTCATGCTATGTGTCTCCAAAGCAAGCACACTCTATATGCAAAGCAGAGACGCACTGTTAAAGAAACTGGCGCCAAGTGATTATATTTGTAATTTAATTTCCTTGGTCACATAGAGATAAGAGAAGGGAGCGGCTACAGTTGGCCAGAGATGAATAGAGTGACGAGAATGGGACTACAGCTTCATTGTCTGGACTGAGATGTCCGAGTCGACACCACTTACGAACAAGGGTACTGGCGGGCAGATACGGTACATGCACAGCGATTCACAAGTCTGCGCTCGAAGACACAAAAACAATGTTAATACCAGAAACAGCAGAGGGAGTTCTTCTATGCAAGAACACCTGTACTTATCAAACCGATGAATGTGAGTTCAGGATAATCAAGAAAGTCTTTTTTTAAGCTCTGTCTCTCCCCTTCCTGCCTATCTCCTTTGCACTCAGTTCTGCTGAACAAATGTAATCAGCAGGGTGGTCTGGGTAGGATGTCAGTCACAAAAAGCAACAGCTCATTGCAGATTCTACAGGCGAGATGAACCAGGTCCCTGCAAAATAGAAAAAAAAAAAAAAAGACAACTCAAGGACACAAGGTGTACATTCTCTCTCTGTCTACCTCCCTCTGTCTGCTTTTTTTGAGATTGTAGAACTGCACATATCAAATTTCCAGACTTTTCCATTTTCAGAGTGTCCACTTAAACTGATGACAATGCAGCAGAGGGCACAATACTGCAGTGGTCAAACTCTGATTTTGACTACATCCTAACATTCAGGGCTATTGAGAGCTGGTGGCGAGCAAGATTACAAAAAATCAGACACCACATATTGGCGTAGAGAATTCAGGGTCAGCGTGAAACTGTTTTGTGACATCAAAAATCCTCTCTACCCTTTTGTTCTGCTCTTTCTTCTCCTCTCATCCTAATGTCTATTCCTCTCCTGCTGTCTAGTCTTTCTGCGTATTTCCTCAGCATCTTGACTTTGAACCCAGCAGCGTTAACCTGTCAGGAAAGTTACAAATGTTCTGAGTGAATTATGTAAACCACGGAGAAATAAAACTGCAAAAAAAGAGGCATGGAGTTCTTGCTTTTATTTCATAATTCATCACTCTCTCAGATCCAGCCAAATAAAACTTGACTTATTAAGCAGCCTGGCACATTCTGGCTCCAAAATCCTCTGAAATATGCTTGAGAATATTAATCACACTTTGTCTACCTCGCAAATAAAAATCAAACACACATACATACGTGCACAGCTTTTTTTGTGTGATTTCATTACTCATCAAATGAGAGCAGTGTCTCGCACATTTCACCAGATTTCACTGCAAGAGGTGAAGTGATAGATGTTACACCAGCACCACCAAAAGGTAAATCTGAAAACAACAACCTGCTTTCTTCCCCTCCAAAATAAAAAAACTTAGAGCAATGAAAATCTGATTAAGGATGCTTCGTTTTGGCAGCCAGCAAGTTTATTTATTCATCTCAGTGAACACAACCACAAATACACAGGAGCAAAGAGAAACACACGCTTTATATCGGGGGGGTTGGGATGGTGGCAGTGCAGCATAATTAGTAGGACATGGCTGTATAATTGGTTTCTAATTGATATGAAGAGCAGTGGTTTATCCCAGGTTGTGTTCTACACATGCTGCCAGGAAATGCTGGCAGCCTGCTCAATCTTGGTGCCATCTTCTGATTGATGTCTATGTAGCAAATGCCCTTCGACAATCAGTACCCGAAATCTCTCTGTGTCTATCAGGCCACCTGTCTATCTGCGCAAAACATCTTCTACCATTCATCTGTCATTTCATCCTTTGTGCCTAAACGTCTCACTATCTCTTTCTTCCCATCTCCACATTGATTTGGCCTGTCTTTCTCTGAAGGCATTCTCAACCTTTGGTCTGTTATTCTCAGGAAGGTGAAGGAGCAGCGTTTGTTGTGGTGGAAGGTGAAAAGTGGAGGGTTTGTTTATGAGACACTGGGAGCCATAAAAGGCTGCATGCTTTCAATGGGCCCAGACAGCAGCGCCCGAAAGGGGGGGAAATAAAAGCAACTTTAGATGAAAGGGAAATCAATTTTAAAAGTACTTTTATTCACAAAAGAAAGTGGCGTACCTGCTCTCTCAATTTAACAAAATGAGACTTGAAGAGGTTTCTTTTAGAAATGAGAAGTGAACTGAAATAACAGTCACTGCTGAGAGGCACAGCTGGACCACAAGAGGTCAACACGCAGCAAACTGAACTGATTTGAAGTTTGGGTGGGGAGGCTCTTTAGAACAATTTTGTTCATGGATCCCGTGCTGATGCAAGACGACCTTCAAGGACATTCCCCTCATTTACACAGCAATTAAGCACTACCCTGTTGGTAAATTGAAAAAGAGACAAAAATCCTCTGTGGATTTAATAACAAACTCATTACCAGGGCCCAACAGGGCGGAACTGCCTTTTAATTAGAGCAACACCTGATTAACGCCCAATTAACAGAGCCAGAGCCACTTAATTCTCCCCCACTTTGGCAGGTTGAGAAAATAAACATAAGCAGTCCAGCATCAGAGTGCTTCCTCTCCTCCTGGGAATGTGTGAGAGAAAAGTAAATAACAACTTGGGAGGCAGTCTGTTGTCCAAACGCTCAGCAAAGCTGGGGACTGTATGCTGGAAATGCATGAGGTTAGAGTTTCAAGGAGACAGATGTAGGACTGTCTGGCAAAAACCCTGCTTCACTACACATGCGACTACTGGTGGGATGATGTAGGACAACTGTCCAAGCAGTTAGCCATTGTGCTCTGCCATATGAGCCCCTGTTTCTCCCACTCCAAGAAAATACCCTTTAAGACAGATACTTTAAAGATATACTATGCAGGATTTTCCTAAATAACAATGTCTGCTTTCTGCCTGTTTTTTCTTATTTTCATTTATGGGTGTGTGCCACAAAAGAGCTCAGTTGAGTTTGGAGCTTTATAAAAAAGGTAGCGTTAAGTGCCGTACCGTAAGCAGCAGGAATCTATGGCTTTTAATTTCTGTTTCTCTTGGGATTGGTTTAACAAACAATAACGGACAATCCTGCATAGTATACCATTAAGCAGTGGTGGACAAAGTACACAGCTCATTTACTTGAGTCAAACTACAGATACCTCTGATCAAATAAGTTAGATAATAAGAGTTAAAGTACTGGATTACTTGGTTTTAAAAAGACTTAAGTATACAAAGTACTTTCTTTAAAACTATCAACACATAATGTCACAATACCAGTTGTGTAAGTTAATGACAATGGCCCCTGTGCAGGCTATTATGACAGGCCCTTGGACTCATTAGTTACATAGACTGTATATAAGGATATATATACATTTAAATACTCCATAGATTTAAATCCATATCTTTAAACAGCCTAAGGTTAAGAAGTTCATATGCCCACACATATGCACACACTTAGATATGCACACACAATTAGACTATGAATACAGTACCAACCATGTGTTGGATTTTACAGTGGCGATGCATTACCAAGGCTACTGTAGTTGCAGAGGACAGAGGTCAAAGAGAAAGTGGTCAGAGTGACAGTCAAAGTTCACAAAGATGTCAACAAGCACCTGAGAGCAGAGGAGCTGCTCTTTTCACTGTCACGCTGACATCACTGCAGACTTTATCAGGCATTTTTAGTACAACAACCGCACGACAACTGCACTCCTTGACATACAGGCATGAGCTTACAGTAAATAAGACAAAAGAGAGCTGCAATACTTATCAACAAACAACACCATGTCCCGAAAACTGGCCAGCTACAGCGGCACGCGCACAGTTCACCCACAAAACTACACACAACAAAACAGGTGCTCGGCGGCGACCTGACTCCAATATGATAACATTTGAAACAAGGGCTGGGGAGCCCAACAGATACCCCAAATCCCCCCGAAAAGGCACACGTACTCACCTATTTGAAGGCTATTGTCTCTGACTGGTTCCTGCGACCGAAAACAATTAAATGTAACAGTTATCTGATGGTGAGGAACAGCTAGCATCTACTAGCTTATTAGTTAGCTTACCATAATAATTTAAAGGCTGGTTATCCACATAGTAGAGACATTAATTTACAACTTAGCCTAAATTATTAACATATGCCTTGTTTTAACATTTTAATTTTACACAAACACATAGCCAAACGATTATTTAGACCAACCTTATCTAGCTTGTTGCTAAGGTTAGCCTAGCTGCTACATGTTTGCTGACTCACCCTAAAGGCAGCGGCGACGGCTTGTCCATGGATGGGTGACTGTTTTTTTAAAAAAAAATCCAAAATACTCTTATTTCAGGAGCTCTGCAACCTTTCCCTGTTGTTTCTCTCCTGTCTTTTCTTACAACCGCTTTTGTTTTTGCGCGACTTCTCTTGTCTTACCTAAGTGTGCTCAACTTGTGTGGTTTTGTTGCGGGATCATATGGAGACTTAAGATTGGACAGCAACATTATATGCAAACAATACCCAGCAATCATCCTTGCTTCTGTTTAATATGGCATAAATTATCAAAGGAAATAAGTTAATATTCATTTGAATGAAAAGTTTTCAATTGTTATTCATAATTTTTTTCCCCAAGAATATATAGAATAAGACTATAATTTTATCATATTTGCTTAATACTGACTTTTTCCACACCAAGACAAAGATAGGTTTACACATTTGAGGGTGAATATACCAGATGGTAGCCATTATTTTACAGAGTATTTATTATTATAAGATTTTAAATCTGTCGTTCATTACTTAAAAATTGCTGTTTTGAAACCTTTTTGAAACCTTTCAGAACCTGTTCGCTCAACATCTACTGGCAGAATCTGGCATTACAGTCAGTACATAAAGGCTCCCTTTTCCCCGGCACAAAAGGCTACCTAAATAGGTGTCATGCAAATACAATCAAACTGTCAAATATTTATTTAGTTCTTGTAGGATATGGTGACTATTTCTTCGCATTGTTTTATGACATAATGATGACAGTCCTATGCTGCAGTTAATTAAATTTAATGGTTTCATCCATGCACTAAAAATGAATCTATGGTGTCAAGTCAAATTTCTTAAATGTATAGATTGCCTGGAATATAGAAATATTCTTACCAATTCTTATTGCACTCGCTGTAATGGTAATACACATGAATAATAAGGTGTAATGAATAATAATATTCAGAGACATTGCGTCCAACGATTTTTATTTAGAAATAATATTTGCTGCACATTGTTTGGCCTCAACCGGCCTCTCTGCTTCTCTACTCCCATGCCTTAGACCTAGGTCTCTAACAACTATAGCACAATCCTCAAAAATCTCTCTTTAGTCAACCCAACACAACATCTCAAACATTTATGCCCCTTTAAAACTTTTTGTCCAAGTTTGACATGATCACGTTTCAAATCCCTTATCAAACTACAAAAAAGTGGAAGTGACAAAACATTTCGAAACAGTTCAATCTTCGGTGCCAAAGTTGTCATCTCTAGTTAATGGTTCTTTTTAAAGATGATGTCCTTTTGCTATGTTGACAACACATTTATGATAGGGGCTGCTCTCCCTGGGCTGCCTGAATCCTCACACCGCTGTTTACATTTTTTCAGTTGTTTGTACTGCTATTCTTATGCAATGAATGCACTCATATTACATATCCATAAAATATGTCACTTAGTCAGGGGTCATCAGTGTACCCAATAAAAGAAAAAAGGGTCCCTTTAGGAAAAGAGTTGGGAGCTACTGCTACATACCATATGATAACTAATTTCTGCTAAAATGAGTGATCATTTAAAAAGGGTATGGTCACAGATGTTTATTACTGATCATCAGCAAAACACTTAAAACTTCCACAGGAAAAAACAATTATGATGTCCCTGTACATTTGCAAAAAATTAATTTTCTTTTGATGAGGACTTTAAGATGTGTTACATGGGCATCACAAGATGGCGCTATTATCACATTCATCAACAACGTTGCAGCTCCTGCTAAAACTTTCAATGAAAAGTAGGAGATGAATGTGTTAGCGAGTGGTTTTTTTTTTTTTACATAAATTCATCTGTAAACTCTCCACCACTGGATCTGCTCCTAGGGGAGCAGGCTAACCTGTAAAAAAGTTTTATGAAGTTTAAAACTTTGCAAATGCCTGTCTGCACCTTGTCCGAGAACAGTTCTCGTCTTGCATTTGTTTGGCCGTTTTCCAGCCAGTGTTGTTGGTTCTTAGTGTGTTTTCATTTCATTTCAGTCTATACTGAAAGCAAACTGGAGGATAACCACCACGATCAGCTCCTCACAAAGCTGGGTCCTTCAGACTTTCAAAATTCAGACTTAATTCCTCTGGCAAACACTTAACTCCCAACACAGTTAATCAATACTCAGTCTGGCTGTATAGATCTGTAAAGCAGTGAGAGATTGCTGGGTTCTCATCGAGTCTGTGTGCATTAATGTGTAACTTACACATTCACATTCATTTCCTCTGTTATGTCCTCATATCTGAACTCCACTCAAGACTCTCAGGAGCCATGTTTCTGTGGCTGTTACAGGGGTAATAACCATCGCTGAAAGAGCGTTTAGCGGCCTTTAGTTGAGAGGCAATCCGCCATGACTCCACAGATTTCTCTAAGTCTGGCAGGATGTCAGGCACAACAGCTTGCTCAGCTACAAAGACAATCCCCTCCACGACCAACAGCAGGACCCAACCTAAAGCCCCGAGCCAATAGGAGGAGCCGAGCCTGGAGATGTCCTGATTGATTTCTTCTCGGTGGTGATAGGTGAAGATAGACCAGCTGAGGAGGAAGAAGAAACCTGTGGATGGAGGAGAAAAATGAGTCATATCAAGTATCATTGTGGAGAAAAGAAAAAAGTCATTAAGGTCAATTATTACATGCCTGGAGCTTTAGCAAGAGTTTGTATGATAATGAACTGCAATTCCAAGGAAAGTAAAACGTCTCTTTAAAACTGCAGCCCTGCGGGGTATGTAAATGAGCAGTACATTAAAGAGTTTCTGGAGGTGTGGGTTTGACATGTACTACACAAACCAAAAAGCTATTTGGAGGTTAATTGGAAATGCAGCTGTTTTCAACTACTTTACCTGGGAATGTATATATTATTTTTAAAACTCTCAAAACAGCAGTGTAATTAATAATTAAGTTCAACACAAAAACATGGTGTGTGTGGCTCACATAATATTCTGAGCAGTGCATGGTGTTACCTGTGGACGCCATGGTGAGCAGCAGGAGCGTGGTGGGGTAGAGGGCCTGTCCTGCCATGAGGAGAGAGCGCGTGTTGGAGTAGGAGTGCACCGTGTCAGACGTCCAGCAGAGGGCAAACACCAGACACAGAGCAGCAGTGCTCACAGCCATGAGGAAGGAAAGAACTCCAAATATTCTCTCTGCTTCCAGGGCTGAGAAACACAACAGAAACACACATTAAATTTGGAAAGTAAAACTAGACTGATTGATATGAACTCTAATTTGCCACATTTACATTACGTTTCTATCTTTTGTGTACATACTTATTCTATTACTTACTTATTATGTGTACATACCTTTTTCCTCTATGTACATACTTATTTTATTACTTATTTATTGTTATTTGTTATTGTATAATTGTGTTATTGTATAATTGTGTTATTGTTATTTTCTTTGTTACATTCCACTTTCTCTTTTTCATGCTGCTGTAACATTTGAAATTTCCCCCAATGGGGGATCAATAAAGGAATATTCTATTCTATTCTATTCTACTATAAATAGGAATCATAATGACAATAACAAGAATAATAGCAATACTACGTCAACTACTACTACTAATAATAATAATCTTTATTTATACAGCACCTTTCATGCATGAAATGCAGCATAAAGTGCTTTACGATAAAAACAGCAGCAAGGTAATTCAGCAAAAAGGGACATTTAATAACAGTTCAAAACAAAAATTAAGTGCTTAAAATCATAAAATAATTAGATTACTGTTGAGTTTTTCCTACTATTGACCTGCTGCCCTCTGATTTTTATTTTAAGGTTTTAGGCCTTTAGTGTTTTCTAGGCTTGTGTTTTTTGGTTTTTTTTTAACCTGTTTCCTGTTTTTATCTGTTGTTTTTAGTACTTTTTTTACTAGTTTTTATTGTCTTGTTGTGTTATTCTTTTTACTGTGAGCTGCTTGGCCCTTCAATTTCTTCTGGGATAATAAAGTTAATCTAATCTAATGATAAAATCATAAATCATAAAATCAAGTAAGATAAAACATTTGAAAAGAATTGCAGCAGTCTGAGGTATACAAAGAAGAGTTTTAGAAAGTCAGTGCTAGTTAAAGGCTATAGTGTAACGATAATGCTTCTTTTAATAATATTTAGTGAGCTGGCTTCTTTGATATTTATAGGCAGTGTGAACTTATAGCTTCTAGATGTAAATGACAAAGGCTGCATCCACTATTTTCTTTCAGCTGTTGCTGGAAACCACCAATAAACCAGCTGCAGACAACAAAGTGAAACCTGTTGGAAATGACACACTTCTGGACTGATGCTCTCACAACAAGTCTGCCTACAACTGAAAGCAGAAGAGTAAAAACAAAAGTTCATGTACTTTTTCGGTAGTTTTCGTGTATATAGAGCTAACTACATTGCATTCATTCTAAAAGTGTGTTTGCAAAATACAAAAATGTACATATTAGAATACAACACAGACAATTTCTAACACAAAGAGACAATTGTTTATCACTGTGGCATACTTTCAATGACTTGGACCTAATGCCAAATTTTGTGTCAACTAGCTACTTTATAGTCTTGTCTCATGTGATCAAGAGGAGACAACATAAACTTACATATTACCTAGAAATTATCAGTGCAAATCTATTTATGACAAAAATACCAAATAAAATTAGAAATCATACATTTAACTGATTTTTTTTATTGACTGTTTTATTTATAATTTTTATAGTTTATGTTGAACAAACATAATATAGATTGCTGACTGGTTTTTTTTAACCTTAAAAAAAGCATAGTGGTGATCCGTTTGTCTTTTTTTAAAGGCATATATCTTGAATACCAGTTTTATTTTCTATTAAATTCTTCTTTGAACACAGGTGTAAATCTGAGGAGATTATCTGAATCACTCACAAGGGTCCATTCTTTGCTCAGCACATTGTTGGGGGTCGCTATCTCTATGGGACTCCCACCGTAAAGACCCCAGTACAACCACATTATCTATATTTACACCCCTGATTTGTTGTCTAATACTGTTTTAATAGTTTGACAGTAGCTTTCACCAAAACCTCAAAAGGACAGCAGCTTTTCTGGAAGTGGATTAGCTCGCTTCATGCCTGTGACTACATGCATAGTAAGGTAAGACAATGCAATACTACACTCATTTCATTCTGAGAAGTGTGTTTGCATTGTAACAATGTCAACTGGAATAGAACAAACTGACAGGACACATAATATATTTTAGTCAACAATGACAAGAAATAAGATGTTGCTGACAAAGTCCAGCGGACCAAGATTTTGGTACATTTGCCCCCAGCCAATTGAGAAAACTCACACAAAAAATGCACTTCGCTGGTACAGGAGCGAGCTTCAACTTGTTTACAACTACTGAGCAGCTCTTCTGCAACCCAGTGTTTTTCCAAGTCTCCTCTGATCCCCTCTAGAGATTCAAAGGTGTAAAAAAAGTCTCCCTGAGGCTACTGCCTTACCAACACAGCACATCAAATGTTTATGTCTTATTAAATATGCTGCCCTGCCTCATGTTTTTTTCCAACATGTAATACTGTATATCAGTCAAACCTTAAACCTCACTCTGAGTGACAGCTTCAGACACATGACAAGTTTGATTTGTTAACTGCAGAAAATATCAAAGATCTAAATACAGCTTGCTGCTCACCGTTGAAGACTGTGCCATATTTACGATTCATCTGGTCACTTTCCGTGTCATTCCACTCTGCCCAGAGTCCCCTTTCTTTCAGCCAGTACGGTGTCCAGACTGCATAGCACACACAGAGGCAACCAGCCAACCCCACACAGGACTGAGAGAACCTGAAGCGACTGATCGAGTCCCCCAGCTCCGGCAACTTCATATTTCTACACCACTGAAAGAGAGAGAGGCAGGGGGAAACAGAAATAACAGGACAAATTAGATGTATAATTAGAGTGTGCTGAAAAATCTGTCCCAAAACTAATCTTGTCATTATAAATCAGCTTTGAAAATGTAGAATTATAATGAGAGTACCGTCTTACCTTTGTTGTTGTACAGTGGAGAAAAGCTGTGAAGTTAGTGTGTGTACAGGTAGAGCAATGTTTACACTACTTTACACTAGTTTACTGCTATACAAATACTAGGCTGCTGTACAAACACCTTGAACATCCTACTTGTACTGCTTAGGTCCACAAGCCCTCACATGCAAGTCAAGCCCTTCAGATTTACTCCGCCTCTGCTGAAATGGAAACTCCCCCAGCCAGTGGCTAAATTTCCCCGTGAATTCTCCACTGTACAGAAAGTGAAAGCACCCATAACGGCCATTCAATATTTGAGGAAGCAGAAGTTTGTGTAGCTCACATTATGCAACAAGGAATAAAAAATAGCATTTACAGTAAAACTAAAATAAATAATAATATAGAGATACTCTGTTGACACAATATAACACTGAGATATGTGTTTGTGTCAAATGCAGAAAGTGTGTGGGGGGGGTGTGAACAAGTCACCATGACAAAACATTTAAGGAAATCCCACTCTCGGTTTCTCACAGCGGGGCAAAGTGTGATGCGGTTGATGTCATCTTCGCCCTCAGATATCTCCCCTCTTCGTCAAACAGTACCGCCCACTTTGTTGGCTTTGTTGCAATGGAAGGGTGCCTACAGCCCACCAAAAACAAAGCTCTAGAAAAGTGTCACAGTGATCTGCCTTCAGAGCATGTTTCGTACAAAATAGCAGATATCTTTAAATAAAAACATAAACATGTTTAAGTCAAAAAAATGATCACTGACAAATTTAGATGTACTCTAAATAAAAGATTACTGTCACATAAATACATCATAATTAATTCCTTTAGCTCTATCTTTATTCATTCTGATAAAATAAAGTGCATATGACCAAATAATGGAGATGTACAATTCAGATTACAATGAAAATGTTTTAAAAAGAAAGTGTGACTGATTTTGGTTGATTTACATTTGGCATTCATTTAGAGTTCGAGTAAATAAACATACATCTTTCAGTCTGGATTACAAAAACAAGGCTAGGCCGTCTCCCTTTAGCAGCTTAAAAATAAGGCCTCAAGATGCAGATAGAAAATGACTCTGCCCTGTCCTTCATTCCTACTTTTCTCCTTCTCTCCTCTTTAGCCTGCTCTCAGCTAAACGTTTCCTCTTCACCCAGAAATAGGCATCAGATGTGACCTTGTGTCAAGTGTTTGTGTCAAGCTTTTCACTATAAACGCAGGGACTAAGAAGGATGCTGAAGAACTGCCTCTTGAAATCTGGCAGCTATGTTCGTGCCTGTTTATCCTAAGCTTACTTTCTGGCTCTTTGCAGCAGGGCCTTGAATACATCAAGAATCTCTGGGTCCTCCCCAGCAGACAGCTCTGGAGTGTTTTTCTCCAGCCAATCAGACGAGTGGATCTGCTGCCTGAGTGTGCCAATCAGAGAGTCCAGACTGTCTGCGGGCTTCGATGCTTGGCAGTCCAGCAAAACTAACTCCTCAGTGGCCAGCGGGCCTGTGTCAGGAACGGGGCTATCCTTCTCCTTCAGCTGGTCAGATGACTTGCTCTGGGGTGAGGATGTTGAATTGACAACCACAGCACTGTCTGAATCGGCACTGTCCTCTTTTTCTGGTGTTTTGCTCTCCTCACTGGCTTCTTTGATAGAGCGTGAATCGGGGCTTGTGCTTTTTTCATAATTTTCTTTCAAGGCCTCTCTAATTCGCTTCAGCCCTGAAATAACACAAAACATTTACAGAACAAGCTAGTAACTATTATCCAATCAATAGCTAGTTTAAGACACAAAGCAGGAGATTAACTGAAAATAATAGATATGATCTTATCAATATCTATTTTAAAGTTGACAATGGGCACTGGGAGATAACAACAGCACATTATTAAAAAACATGAAAAATAACTTTTTCAACATCTAAGACAGAGTGGCTGAACACTTATGCACTGGTGAACCTCTTTAAAATGTATTTTCCTTAATTTTATACACACAATTTTTTAGCTTTATTTTGATCAATACTATTTTAATGGGTTTTATTTTCATCTCATGGTATGCTTCCTGTGCATTCTATTTTTTTCCTTATTTTTGTCTTACTTTTACTAGTACTATCAAATGGTTTTTATCCATGTGAAGATGCATTCTATGTAATTTACTCTGATCTCATCTTTATGTCTTTTCATGTGACGCACTTGGTGCATGTAATTTCTTTGTTATAAAGCACCTTGTGCTGTATTTCTTGAATGAAATGTGCTATATAAATATGGTTTACCATTATTATTATTATTTATTTATTAATTTATTTAACAACCGAGTGTGCTTATAACACTTCACACTGACCGAGCTGAAGGTGATGCTGTTGGTCTGCGAAGACAATGCGGAACCAGCCAGGCACGGAGCAGGAGAAGGCCTGACCGCAGCTCAAAACCACCTTGTGTCTGAGGAAACGCCTCCACAGAGACAGCTCCTCCTCAAACGAGGCCTCTCTGAGGTACTACCAAAAAGGAGGGACAGAACTGAAACATCAAGCTTACAGTACAGGAACACACACGCACACAATGTTTTCAAGAAATAACAGCGTGCAGTTATTTTGCATTTGAATTAGTGAGTAAGAACAGAAATATCAGCCCCGACATCTTATCATGGATTTGATCTTTGTACCTTTCTTAAGTCAGCCCAAACATACAGCCCAGCAGGTCTGTTCAGGTAAGGGATGCCCAAACTCTGCAGCTCTCCTGTCAAGTAACTGTGAGCAGCTTTCAGTCTGCACCTGTTCTCTGGCAAAAATTCCTCGCTGATCCACTCTGGAACACGAGAGTGTGAGATGACAATAGGTAAGTATAAATTGAAAATCATGCCATCCTGTCATTTCAGAAGAAGCCCAAAAAGGAGACAGTATTTTTCATACAGTTCTTTGATAATAAGTCTTCCCGAATGGGAGGAGCTTCAGCATTGGCCAGTGGTCGCTGATATTGAATCTTGGTGTGAATGTGTCCAAAACGTAAGACATGATAATTAGACTTCCCAATCCAGTACTAGCCACCATCAACAGTGGCAGATGGATTGAAATACTTGGGCTGCACTGTTAATATTTCCTCTGAGATGATGACTCTTTTCTGTAAATGTTTTAATGTTCTGTATCGTTGCTTGGTATAGGAACTTTGGCCAACAAATACAGGCTCGGTAGCTTTATTGAAGTGGCTAGTAAGATTTCACTCAGGAGTCAAGTCCAGCTTACTGACCCATATAACTTACAGGTGCTATAAGAATACTTCACCCCCAAAATAATCATTTGTATATCAGTTACTCATCATATGTTCCTTTAAATTCCTGAAGACAACTTTGGCTGGCATGCCTCTATGGTGAACAGACAATCCTAAAAAAGGGCAAAAATTCTTTATGAACTTAAGTTACTGGGGTCAATGTTTAACAACAGCAAAACATCCATTTCCCCTCTCACACAACTGGTGCAGTATGATCAAAGTCTCATTTATCCAGTCGTATGTTCAGTAATTCTCAAACACATGCGTCTTTGCTAAAAACTTACTATTTAAATATTTCCGCCTATAAGGACCACCCTGACTGTGCCTGAACACATGTGTGTGTATGAGCTCCACTTCAGCAGATTTCAAACCACTGTTGTGCCCAGGCATGCTACTCAGCCTCGCAAAGACTGAAGAGTTTAAAATCAAAAATACATGTGTTTGAGAAGTACTGAGCATGAGTATGAGTGAACGAATGAGACCTTGGATTACACTGCTTGAGGTGTGTGAGAGTTTCTAAATGGATGCTTTGATATAGTTTTGTTGTAATTAAACACAGTTTCTGTTTACTTCATTTCATGAAACTTGTTCAACATTATTGGATTTTCTGTCCACTGTGGAGGCATGTGAGGCAAACAAAGTTTTCTTTGTCAATTTAACATAATGTGGTGAGTACTTGACATACAAATGGTCATTTTGCAGTTGAAGTATTCCTGGATGAAGGCCTCCTCCCTTCTGCAATGCCAAGTGACAGTGCTCTTTTGAGTTTGAACTGTTATCCTCACGTCAACTGTTATCCTCAGGTCACCATGTTAAAAAAGATCAAATATTTCCTTCGTCCTTGCTTATGTATTAACCAGTAAAAAAGCATTATACTGTTAACTGTGGATTACTCATTGGCACATTGCTCAGACTGTGTACTTGTACTCTGACCTAGATGTTGCAGAACCTCCTACTGAACCACTCCTTCAGCTTTGCTGTTTGTTGTCCATTGAAGCTGTTTTGCGTGTTTTGTATGAATCCTGGCTGCAAACCAATATCCCTGTGAGGGAATATTGTGATATTTTGAACTTTGGAAGCAGGGAAACCGCAATGAAGCACATGTTTGAATTGTCCAGCAGCTTGCATCCAAAATAATTTGAATTTATGAATTTGCACTTGTCCAAACAAACCACTTGCGCTGCACAAGGACAGCTGATAGTGTGAATTTTGACTGGTCTTCACGGAAATGGGGTTGATGGGGTTTTTTTTTTTTTTAGTTCAATGTGTTTGCAAAAGTACATGTGAATCGGGGAATCATACCTCTATCCTGAAGTATTTGTGCAACCTGGTGCTGGGTGGTTCCTGGGATACCGTGGAAGGGACCCAACTGGGCCAAAGCCTCCACCAGGTCTCTGTTCTCAGTATAGAGAGTGCCTATTCTGATTCCTGCCATTGCAAAGTCCTAAAAACAACAAGAGGAAGGAAATGAAGAACTGCACTGAAGAAAAGCTGAGATTTCACTTTACAGGAGATATAAAAGTATGACACTGTCATACACAGTACGTACCTTGCTCAACCCCCACATTACATGCGTCCTCTGTGGGTCGGGCAAACTGAAATAAAAGCACATCATTAGCAGTTAAGAGGCTGTCTTTGGCTACAGTTGCTATGATTGAAGGTCTAATAGAGTAATCACGCAGAGGTTAGGTTCATGCAGTACCTGTCTGCACTGAGGACACTGTGAAAGGCGGCAGATTCATCAAAGACTGTCAGCATGTACACTTCATCGACGATAGCATGGAGCTCATGTCTAAGGCGGGAAATAGCGGAGAGAAAGATAACAAATACACAAAGTGCAGCATTAATAAACCTTGGTCTCATATTGTTAATGAATCTTTATGACAAAGAAAATGAAACATTAACGTAAAATGGTCCCTTCAACGTCCTACGTCAGAGTAAAAGCGCTGTGGTTTATGGTTACAACAGCTCAGTGCCGGCAAAGGTCTGTGGGGGGAATTACTCTGGCAAGATCATTTAGAAAACAATAGATGATGCAGGAGACTCCTTGGCACATGGCTGCACTTGACAATATGCTGATGGTTAAGAGAGGTGATAAAACTCCATCAAGAGCGCTTGATATTCCACACACGGGACAGAGCTCTCGGGCCGTAAAATAAAAGAGTTCACTCTAGGAAGTGTATGCAGTGCTTTGGCAATGTGCTTAAAGGAGCCACAGGACTGACAGGAGGATTACAGTGTTAGGCCGCAGCATGAGATAATAGCGGGGCAAACATACCTTTTGGCGAACTCCAAGAAGGCAATCATCTCTTTCAGGGTGTAGATCTCAGCCAGAGGGTTGTGGGGGTTCATAAGTATCACACCTCGGATGGTTAAACCCTGAAAGAGATGGGCAGATTTTAAAGAAATATAAAGTTTTTAAAATGTATCTTCACAGTCTTCAGAGATAAAGCTGAAAAACAAATCACTGAGAAAAAAATGGAATATCCAAGCGCTTAATCTAAACAAAGAGCTTTCTCTATGCATTTTTGGTGTGGTTCTTTCTTTCTTTAAATATTTATTAAGAGCAAGTGTGCTTAACAAAAATGCATTCATGAATTACCTCTTGTTTAGCCTTTTGCAGACCTTCCTCTAGTTTGCCAACAGTAAGTTGGAAGGGTCGACTGTCTTTGCATTAGCCTAAAAAAAATAAAATAAAAATATCAAGACAACATTCAAATTGGACAGCTGACAGTACACCTTTCTGCGTGTGATCACATGCTGGACTTAAAGAATGCCTCAACTGTTATTATTTATTATTTTTTAAAGTTTTTATACCATATTGTAGCACTGTTGTTCCCAATGTATTCAAATTTGAAAATTAAAATTTTGGTCAAACTATGTATGCTTTAGCCTCAAAATGCTACTTTCCCAAGCCCTTCTAGAAACAGAGTCTAGTAGAGCTGTGGCGGCCCTGACAATGACCAAACTAAACCATGGAGTCGGTGGGAGATGGTAACTCCTGTGTACTCTGAGGTAAAATTAATATTCAAAGATATTCCATATATAATAAAATATCAATATCAATATATCAATATATATATAATATTTAAAACTTTTCCATAATATTTAATTCCATTTCCATAACTTCATTAATGTATTTTTAAAAAAAAGGCTGGCCTACATAGTGATAATGTCAATAATGAATTAATACTGTATGGCATATACAATATTTAACAGGCACTTCCCAGTCCTTTTTTTAGGTGGGTAAAATATGGTTTGCTGCTGCTCCCTGCCAGAGCCACCAGACTCTTTTAACAGAAACAGTCATTTGACTTTGCAGAACACAAGGAGGTACCACTGCCGCTGATCTGTCACTTTGTGTAATCATGTGACTTTTGGAACCACACTAACATCGAGCCCACAGTACCGGGCCATAGAAGAACATTGCTTAGCTTCTATGCTCCGGTGGTCCTAACTGCTTCTCCCCACTGGGTGTATGTCAACTGCCATGTAACTGAAGGAGACGCACTGACTGTGGATTTATTAACCCTTTGAAACATGGATGGGCATTGGTTTTCTTGTGCTGCATTCAGACCCCTTTCACAAGGATTCAAGTCTTTGAAACATGAGCAAATTGGTTTCTTTCAAAAACACGGGGAAAAAAACGAAAACAGCAACTTGACATGAAATGTCTTGCGAAATACATCAGTAAAAAGTGACAAAGAAATGACCTGACAATTCCCTTTAAGAGAGAGATAGAGAGAAAATCAATGGATTTATAACTATATAACTAGAGTAAATGATCAAGAAATCTATATTTATAATTATATGTTTAAAGAAAATGATATATATTTTTATTATAATTATTGTGAATTTTTAATCTTCTTTTTAACTTTTCTTTTTTGCTAGTTTCAGGTAATTTTCTTATAACTTTTTTTTTTTTTTTTTTAAATTATTTTCTCACTAATTTTATGGTCATTTCTGGTTGGTCATTATTTTCTTTCCATTTTTTTAAACAAATCAAGCCAAATTGTTCAGGTTTCAGAGAGTTATGTGCTCATACATTACAAATATCACTATTATACTGAAGCTCTACGGTGTCTTCACCTGGTTAAAAAAAGGTTTAATAGCACCAGGTTCCACCTTCAAGGTCAAATCTTCCAAGCTAACACTTTTTTCAATCTCCATGGTTACACTGTCAGTGAACAGCATGTTTGAAGTATGTGTGTGTCCCACTTCCATTAAAAAAAAACACAGAAAAGAACACAGATGGGCCCGTCCTTCAAAGGTGAATGCAATGTCCATATAAATGTGAGTTAGAGTGGATGTATAAAAGTACATATAGAACAAACATTTTAAACAAATAGTCAGCACAGCACGTACACCAGGCTCTGTGTTCCTACCTCACAGTCAAGAGGGATATGGAAGAGTTTGACACCACTATACAAATGTAGATCCTCAGTGATAACACCGTAGAAAGGAGTAGGAATGAGAATGGCATCTACAACATGAAAAACACAATGAAACATGACATCTGAATACAAACACAAACATCAAGACCAACATAAGCCACTATTTGGGAAATTAGTGGGTATTTCTATTGCTAGTTTAGAAGCAAATTCCCCAATTAATAATTTTGCTGCTCTAAATTGTACACTGTGCATATTTGCATGAATTAATTGGTAATCTTAGTTGGGAATAAATAGGCGCATATGGGCTGCTTTTCAGGCTGATGATCTTCAACGGCCTTATTGAGTGAAACAAATATATTACATTGCTCAAAACAATGCCTTGCTTGCAGTGGCACAAAAGAATAAGCAATAAGCAATGTATGTAGCTGCCTAAATAAATAACTGAATGAAAAAGTGTTACGTTTAAAAGATTATGCTGCAACGTTCCCATTCTGTTGTGCTTAATAGAACGATCATTTAAAAAAAAACAAAAAAAAAAAACTCCTGTTGTTGTTGTGGGCATATTTGTATTCATACAGTATAGATATGGATGCATTGTGTGTGCATGACAGTGCATTCTGAACCTACCTTTCGGGTCACAAATTACTGCAGCAATACACGAGAAGAGGGAGCCACAGCCATTTGTCACCACAACCTGAACAAACACACGCATCCACCGTGTTATGAAAGACCCAATTAAGGCACAGACGGAGGCCTGATAAATGTGCTACAAATTCATCCCCCCACTAAAACAGCCATTCATTACATCTGCAAATTAAGTTGGTTGCCCTAAAAAAAAGGGAAAAGCTACGTTAGTTCAGTTGCAGCATTTAATGTCTTTATAATCATTACGGAGTTAATCAGATTAATTGAATCCACTGCCTTCATTTTTGAAAATGAATGGCTGTAACTCAAAATGTCTTCAGCAGCAGCAGCAGTGTAAAACATTTAAAAAGAAAATACTTTTTTCAGTGATTACATAATTTGCTGGACATTTGTATTAGTCATGGGAAGGAAACATTCTTTACACAAATCACCAAAATCCAGATGGAGTTGTTACACATGAGGCTGGGTATTGGTACTTGATAACTTTTATGAAGGCAGTTTTTATTTAACCTTTAATCTGTGAACATTTTTAAACGACAGCTGAAAACCTATTTATTTAGTCTGGCTTTAATTTATAAAATTCTTGTGAATATTATTTTATATAAATTCCCCATGTTTAGTTCTTACTGGTCTCTGTACATTTTACTTTTATGTCTTATTTATCACCACCTGTCTTGATTGCCTAATCTTGTTTTTTGTGTTGCATTTTTGATTATGAAGCACTTTGAGCTGCATTCATTGTATGAAAAGTGCTCTATGAATTAAGTTCATTACTATAATTATTATTTGAGATGCTACCGTTCAAAAGTACTGTACAGCTATGCTACATGTCTTTGGCTTTTGGTGGATTTACAGAACTGTATGTCTCAGTTCAAATGATAGATGTCTAATGAAGCAGAAAAAAAGTTTAAAATGAGGTACTCTACTGGTATCCGTATTACTTTAAGGTTACGGGTAGTGGTACTGGTATTGTCTTTTTTTAATATAATAGACTAGTTAGACAAAAACAAAGAAAAATGTAAGTATTTCAACATACTCTAGATTGACGTATTTGCCTTAAATAATGTTTGGAAATAACATGTAATTAAGAGTCAAACGGGCAATTCGGGTATAGGTAAAATGTAGTGTTGTAGGTGGTTCAGGTGGCACCACAGTAACCCAATACGTAATGTACATTAGTTTTCTTAAAATTATTGATATCTTTTGCCTTTTGTACAGTTTATGTTTAAAAAAATAAAATGCAGTGCCCATTATCTGCATCCATAATATAAATCTTGTACAATATTCCCCTCTGACTTACTGTGAAGAAAAAGTGAATAATAAATCTACAGAATGTAAATATGATAAAGAACCTCAGAACTGTGTTTGCTGCCCATAGTAATTTAATATTATTTACATTGTTTCCACAAACATATTTACAGGCTTGTATTACATTCCCGTATTAAATGCAATCATTTTCACTCACGTTGTCAGCTTTCAGCAGGTTTGGAGAACAGCAGTAGTGAGTCAGAAACTTTGCAACTTCCTCTCTGAGGCTGAAAGAAAGCAAGATAGAAAGATTAAGAGGGTTTTACTTTAGGAGATCTTGTTAAAGTGTTACTTTGCTATGAGCTGCTCATTAAAATGAAAAAAAAAATGTCCACTTTGATCTCTTACAATGTGTGTCCCCTCCAGTCTGAATACTGCAACAACGATGGGTCAACATGTAGCATGTCAGGCTTGGTGAGCTGCAGCAGGAAGGAAAACGAAAGTCATTTGTGACCACAGGAGGAATAATTTAGATTGCATAGATATGGTTGCATTGTTAATCTTACGCGTTTATGAAGAAGATCATAGCACAGTTTGTTCTCACTGGTTCCCATGTTGATTATACCCTGGGAGTGAGAAAAGGAGCTTGTAAATAATGATTGAGGTGTCACGTTTTGCCACATTAGAGCCTTCTGGCAGCTTTAACTTGTATTTATTCATGACGCAGACTCACATCAGGGTTATCTGTGTCATGGTGTCGGTCCATCCCATAATGGGTATAACCCTCCTGGAGTATACCTTGATGCTGTCGGATGCTGTTGCCACGGTTGGACAGGTACGCACTTGGGCCGAGAGTTCCTACTCCTTTGAGTGTTCCCAAAATGATCTGAGACATTTTGCAGGCTTTGACAGATGTAGGCGGCGTTGACTTTATTGTCTCCTGCGTGGAAACAGCCTGTGTAGTGGGAGCTTCTGAAAGTGGCTGAGATAAAGATGATGAGACAGAGGGGGCGGCTGCAGTCATCAGTGACGCTGACAGATGAGGCAGGGGTGAGGAGGAGGGGTCAGCCGGTGTTGTCGCAGCCGTCGAAGCACCCTGTCTGACGGCAACTAATGCCCCCGTGAGCATGCTGAACAGGCGGAGCTCATGCTGGCGCTCCTGTTCTGCCCTCCTCTCCTCCTGCTGCTCCCTGCGCTCCTCAGCCTGCAGCTCTCTCTCCAGCCGCGCCTCCTCCAGGGAGAGGAGGCGCTCCTCTGCTGACTGCTGCCAGCTTAGGAAGCTGGCTAAGGTTTTATCCAAACTCTTCTGACTGCTGCATCTAGCACCCCCATGGCCCCAGGATGTTTTGCCACCCAGGCGACGTTTCCTCTGTCTCACAGATGTTGGGGGGTGAGACGTCTTCTTACTGGGTTGCTCACATGTGTCCTGTGGCACAAGACCACCAGCAGCCTGGGTGGCAGCTGTGGCAGAACTGGTAATGTTCAGGTCACTAAAACCTGCAGTTTTAAAAAGTAGGAAACAGCTTTTCAATTACATATCACTTCCTAGCCCTACACTGCATGCACAATTATGAGGCAAATTAAATTATCTTTAAACAAATAAAATGCTCTTAGTCTATCCAAATGTTACTCACCCTCAAACAACTACAATAAAGTGAGATTTGTGTCTTTCGGTGGAATATATATATATATATAAGTGTGCACAATTAAAAAGCAACTGGTAGTATGTAGCAGTAGCATGCAGAATTACTGTGTAACTAAATTACAAAAGTAATTCTTCTCAACTAATTTCTCAAAAGATTAATTTAAGACATTTAAATGCTTATTAAGGCCTTCATTTTTAGATGAATTAATTAAATGCATTTTAATACTTTTTAACTCTTTGTAACCTGAGAAACGTTGTTTGACATTTGCAAAAAAAAATGGGAGGAAAGCAATGGACAACTTTACAAGATATGGCCTAAAAATAGGCAAGAAATAAGGAAAGAGTTACAAGAAAATGACTTAAAAATAAGAAGAAAGGGGAGTTGAAAAAAACTCAACAGAAAATGACTCAAAACTGAAACCTTTTTTTTTGTAACACCGTTTTAGATTAACAATTACAACAATTATGAACGGAGTTTTCCCTTTAAAAAAATCAGGTCATTTTCTTAGAACCTTTTACTAATTATTTGCAATTTGTGGAACATTTCTTGCCAAGTTGCTCACAGATTTTCTTGGCCATGTTTTCAAAAGAAATCAAACCAATTTGCTTGCGTTTCAGGGGGTTACGCAGCTTGTAAAAGGCGTCTGAAAGCAGATATCAATCCAGATCTCAATCCAGGTCTCAAAGGGTTAACGCTCTGAAACCTGATTTGACGTCAGTTTTCTGTTGCTGCTTTCAGACACCTATCAAAAGCTATTTAACCCTTTGGAAACTGAGCAAATCGGTATCATTTATTTGAAAAAAAAAACATAGGAAAAAGGGGCAATGACCTACTTGGAAACAAATGTCCCACAAATTTCAAGAAATTCAGTGTTTCCTCCTAAATCCTACCCCCGCTCCTTCAAATGTCGTTTTTTTTTTTTGGTTGTTTTTTTTTTAAAAAAACAACCAAATAGCGTGCAACTTACCAGAGAAAAGGTAGACTTATTAGCTGAAGAAAACTTATAATAGATTTTATTAGTTAAATAAACATTCGCAAAATATTGATGGCCAGCTAAGGTTACGTAGCTTAAGTTAATTGGGCCCGGTGCCAACTCAACTCAGTGTCGCTAACGTGAGTAAACTAATTGATAGCATTAAGCGATATACACGCCATGATGTAACTGCTGACTGCATTTTCAGATGAGCTTGTTCAAATATTTTTCAAAGAAGAGAAAGACACCTGATGAGGATGGCGCTAGTCAGGTATCATTAGCCTTTTTACTGACTCAAATTATGATGGTTAGGTAAAAAATTATGTTCACACTTGTAATCAAATGTGACGTGAGTGTAAATTATCTAACGTTAATGTTTTATGTAATCGTATAAGACAAGTAACAGACAGGGAGGAGCAGTGGAACAAAGTGAAGGAGAGCAGAGTACAGGAGGGGGAGTGCCGAGTGAAGGAGCAGGAGAGCAAAGTGATGGTGCAGGAGAGAGAGATGAGAGTAGAGGAGAAAAACATAAAGGGAAACACAGAAACAATCTCATTATTGTTTCTATTTGTAGGTGAAGACTGACTTGAGAAACAAGCTGCAGGGGGATCACCTTGCAGCATGTATGCTGCTGAGCATCAACGGGCTACCTCTTGGGGAATTTCCGTACAACAGAGCCTTAGAGCTGTTCTACAAAAAAACAAGAAAAATCCATTGTTCTGAGTCTGGGTGCAAACTTTGCCACTGATTACAGCCCCATCAAGAAATTATTATTTATTGTTTTTATTATTTTATTGTTTAATTTTTGTTATTATTTTTTATTTTTACATTCAGCCTTTAAAAAGGGATTTTCATGCCAACCATTCAATAAAAAGGGGCATTATGCTGGGCATAAAACTAAAATCTGCAGTCAAGTGTCATTTGTTTAGAAAAAGGTTACTAGAAAATGACCTCAAAATTAGTTTGAAACAAAAGGACGAGGACTTAGAAAGATATGTTTAAAAATGGGGGAAAATGTTAGATAGTTATATATTCTTTTTCTTTCCTCTATGGTTTATTTCCAGGTAAGTTTCTTTTAACTTTTTTTACTATTTTTTTGCACATTTTTTGACTTATCTTGTTAAGTTGCTTGTTGCCCTCTCTCCTTGTTTTTGAAAGAAATTCAAAGCAATTTGCCCAGGTTTCAAAGGGTTAAGGAACCGTGATTAATGACAAGGTCAAAATACTCACTTGCCTGATAATTGTGCAGGAAGTGTATGGTAATGAAAATGATAATAATAGATAGATAGATAGATAGATATACTTTATTGATGTCAAAACTGAGAAATTGGGGTGTAGCAGCGCCATGCAGTAAGAACAAGAGAATGAAGAGCACACATTATTAATAGAATATAAAGGAATACGCTTAAAATATATATATATTATAATGATAATATTCAGACTGACTACCTGAAGGTGAGATTCTTGCATTTGTTGAGCTCTCTCCTCGGCCCAGTGAGTCATCTGCGCCCAGTAGAGACTGCCCATCAGTTTCCTGGTCATCCCCAGATCCATAGTACATCTCAGGAGCAACACCTGAGTTCAGCATGCTCTCCTCAACGTCTTCACATTTAATATCCAGCGGATCTCCTGTTTTCGGCGGCTGACCGAACAGAAACCCACCTGTGGACGCAGGACCAAAGGTGCCTGCTGGGGCTCCTTGCAGGTATGCGTCAGGCCCGCCGGGGCTCTGAAACACCTGTTGAGCTATGACAGCTCCGCCCAGGGAGGAGTAAGTAATAGCCGGCCGGTTCGCCAGCACCCTGTCCATCACATCATAAAACTTCCAGGACCTCATTTTGTGGTTGTCCTTGATGCGGCGGTACTCCAGCTTCATCTTCTTGATCTTCTCCCTGCACTGGTCACCGGTGCGGTAAATACCCTTTTCGCGCAAGATATGAGCTATGCGGTCAAACACGCGCTGGTTGCGCAACGAGCTCTCCAGCTCAATCTGCACCGACTCATCGGACCACAGCTGCAGCAGCTCCACGATCTCCGGGTCCGTCCAGTTGCTGCCTCGCTCGTGCCTCCTGCCGCGGAAGTCCATCCTGTATAAGTTACAGTCTGCAACACAAAATGCGATATTATGAAGGAAAAATACAGCCACGCGGACAGACGACGGGGCTTAAAGTGGCCACATGTGTCCTCTAAATGCACGTAGTTTAGGAAAACAAACACATTTTTAGCCACTTGTGTTCCCTCACCGTGAATCAAAGTGCAGCTCTTCGGGCTGTTGTGGAGCTGCTGTGACATCCATGTCACGCCAGGTTAACCCGGTTTGGTTTAGACTGGCAGAAGCTTTAAGGTATATAATTTATGATTAAGAGCAAATTTGTTATAACTTGTCGAGATGGGGAACAGACGCGAACAAAAATATCTACATCCGGGTTGACGGCACATGCGTGCTGTCCTTATTCCGGGATAACTTTGGTCCGTGCTACTGAAAGCGGGCTGGCTTTCACTTATACCAGGCTGTAACGGGTAGACACAACCATGCGAGTCAAGGTAAACTCAGCGTTATGGCCCCCTCTACCGTACAATGGACTTTTTTATCCGAGTGTGTAAGAGGAATAGATGTCCACAAGGTGGCGGTCACACACAGCGGCGCAAACGGGATAGCCGAGGGGGAAAGGGATGTTTGTTTTGTGCACAAGCGTAGCCCAGAAATCCTTTTTAAGAATAAACTGACAATGGTATAATTTTGTGTGGGAAAAACAAAAATTCAACATGTCGGAAAAAATACAAAAAAACATGGATAATGATAGCAAAACTGTGTAAAAGTTGGAATTTTCTGGATTTTCCAACTTTCAGGGTTCAGTCAGCTTAACCCTTTTGGCTTATTGGCCTGATTTATCTCAAAAACATGGAAAGAAATTACCACAAATAAGCAAGAAATTACTGAAAAGTTACAAAAAAGAGACCTGAAAATTTGTGCAAAAAAAATGTAAAAAGATTTTTTTAAACCATCAATTCAAGTTTATACTAATAATTATATAGAGAATTTACTTGATATTTGTACCTATTCATTCATTTATTTATTTAGGCTATTTATTTATATACAGTTTTTCTATTAATTCTCTTCATCTCACTTTAAACTAATTTTAAACCAATTTTTCTGTTAATTTTCCTGTCACCTTTTCATTGCATCTCTCACCATTTTTTAAAAAAAGAAATCAAACCAATTTTTATCAGGTTTCACATGGTAAAATGTTTGCGAAAGGTGTCTGAATGCAGCACAAGAAAATGGATCAATCCAGGTTTCAAACTGTTAAGGCAGGGTAGATTTAAGACTTTTAAAGACTTTTTAAATGCTACTCGGAATTTAAGTTTAAGACAAATTTTCTAATAACAGTGATTTAATCACAAGAAAGAATAGATAGCTGAGAAAAGAGTTCATATATTTAAGACCACCTAAAGTTCCTGCCTGTCGTGGCCAGGACACTCTTGAAAAAGAGATTTTTAGTCTCAAGATGTTTTTTTTTTTCTGGTTAAATAAAGGTCAAATGAATAAGTGAGATGTGTATTTGATTCTATCTTTAATTTAGAAAATAAAAAAAAACAATGCAGAGGTTGAAATCAGTGCAAACAGTCCAGTCCAAGTCAGCCCCAGTCTTACAAATAACAGCTTTGTCTTCCATTAGAAAAGCCTTCATAAAGTTTTAGTCATTAAATATAATCGTCTTGTATAAATGTTAACCTTTCACTGTTAGAATCGCGGATTCATAATTTCATATTATGCCACAAATCAATTTATATCACCTGTTTAAAAGGACAAGATGTTAATGTCAAAATAAAAAGTGGATAAATATGAGTTTAGTTAGGTTTAGTCCTGTTTCTGGCGACATAAAAATGTTGACCCGCCCCTGTAAACGACCTCGGTGATACAAATCAAGCGCACAATCCAATCGGCTCTGAACGTGACGTATTTCCTGGAGAAAAAGGGTTTGTGGCAGTTTGTTGTCATCTCTATCCAGTAGTGAACCGTTGTATTGCGTTGGCACGAAGCCCCCTCATTCTCCATTTTTAAAAATCGATAAATTGTTTACTTTGCGTGCGAATTAATTTAAATATACTCCAGCGAAACGGCAGAACGAGCCACGTGAGAAAGAATCATTGAGCGCGTGAAAGAAATTTAGCCGGGGTGCGACGGTTGAAGTTAACTGGCAAAAATATTTAAAAAAAACACAATGGTGGTCGTGGCAAGTTGACAAGCTAGACCGGAGAGTTGAATTCAGCACTTTTGGAGGAGGAGGATGGGCGTGTTCGGGTCGTATTATTGTTATTCCGGACCGAGCGGAGGACCTGCAGCCTCAGGTTAGATGTAAAGTTGAAAGTCAAGCCTCAGGAGAGAGGAGGGGAGTCTCCGCCCGGAGGAAGGAGAAGAGGAGAATGAGGAGGCATGACGTCTCCTTTCTTCCTCGCATCTTAGTTTTTTTGAGAAAAGCCACGAGTTAGATGTGTTCAAAGCAGGGAGGGGAGCTGTGGCGGAGTGGGTGGGAACAATGGGAGTATTTGCGGAAAGCATGAAGGCAATTTTTGCATAAAGTCTCTGCCAGCGCTGCCGACAGCTCTCACCAGTCCTCCCAGTCAGGTGAATCCTTCCCCAGTGTGGCTAACCCAGTATAGGTGGACCTTTTTCTGTTGTTGAAGACGACATGACTTGAGCAGGTCCGCAGCGCTTTCTCTCTGAAGTTTATTGTTGGTAAGATAGCTGCATGTTTGTTGCAACTCTTGTGTTGTTTTTCTGCAGCATGTCTCATTTGACTCTGTTCAGATTTATGCTCTGCTTGCCTCCCTCCTCTTTGTCTCCCTTGAGGCTCTCACATTTTCTTTTTCTCTTATTCACCCTGAAGCCTTAATAGGCTAAACCCCTCATCAAGTACTTTTATCAGTGCACGGGTGGGAATTGCTGTAATATATTTCAGTTAGTCCTGCTTCTCAGGCAAGGGAGAGATTGTTTAGACTGCTCCTCTTCCCTGGCATCAGATATAAGTGCCTATTTTAAGAAAAGCAAAGTGTTCTCAGTTTGAACCAACAAGCTGAAAAACTTTAAGCGATCGCATTTTATTCTGTCCTCTGGTTATCATTATTTTCAACTCCCAGTGGGATTACAACAAGGGAGGAAGTCAAGGTCACCAGTTTTTGAGGCAAACAACACAGCTCCAAGCTCAATCAGATTAGACCGAATCACCCATTAGAGATTACCATTACAAAAAAAAAAAAAAAATCTTTAATTTATGTCTTTCTCTAAGGCCTAAATCTTGCCTAAGGTAATCATTTGAAATGTGGACATCACTTTTCTTTTGCTGCTTTCAAACAAAAACAACATTTCACAACGATTTAAACCACTGAACAAGAAATAAGTAGATTTAGAGAATTCTCTTTCTTTTAACAAAAAAAGGTGTGGAAAAATGTATTGAAAAACAAGAGAAAAGCTAGGGAAAAAATACATTCATTTCATTATCAAATATACATATTTGAAATTATGTTACAGAATTATTAGATTTTTTTAGAGCACATTTTCCAAGTCTTTTTGCCCTTTCTTTCTTTCTTTCTTTCTTTCTTTCTTTCAGCTAATTTCAGTTTTTTTTTTAAACTAATTTCATGATAACTATGGGGTCATTTCTTCTTTTGTTGCTTTTTTGCCTTCTTCCCATGTTTTTGAAAGAAATCAAGCCAATTTTCTTAGGTTTCAAAGGGTTAAGAGTTCAAAGCTATTAAAAATCCTGCGTGTTGTTTATGTTGCCGGAGGAAGTCTAGCTGAGTGGCTCTCAAACGCACTTCTGCTTAAACACCACCTCTCCTGCCCCATTGACTCGTCACCAGCGCTGGGTTTAACAGCACTGGTAACCCTTCAGCTGTGAGCTCTTGGGCACACACGTTTTATAAGAAGCATAAAACAGAAATGCAGTGGAGGAGAAAGATGTAGGAAGACAAACTTGTCAACAATATAACTCATCTATAAACTAGGGCAGAGTGTGTTGTGGATGAGAGGAAGTTTGACACAGGGAACAATGCCAAGATTCAGATGGCTGTAAAAATTGGGTTGGATCTCTCTGTGGGACATTACTTACAGAATTGATTCTTTCTCCTGGACACATTGCTGCTGCCCTAGACAACACTTTATCAGGCTTCCCCATCTCTGTAGCTCGTAGGCACAGGGAGTGAAGATGGATCGGGCTTTAGTGGTGCTCAGCCACGGCGTTCTCACTCACTTCAAAGTGTGTCTCAGATGATCGCTGTACACCTCATTTCAAGCTGTGTACCCCTGTCCTGACAGAGCACAACATGCCCATGCAGTGCCTCTGGTTGTCCAATCACACTCTTAACTTGGAGCAATTTTCCCTCTCAGGAGAGGATGCTTGGCTGTCAGTGGTACTTCACAAATGCTGCAGTTCTCTCCTGTGCTTTGGTTTTCTGTGAGAGGGCAGCCCAGAGCGAATGGTGGGTGTTGGGCAGCCTGAAATAGAGCTGGAGTGCTGCTGCATAAGGTCTGTCACAGCTTCATGTGCTTGTCATTACCAATCGAAATCGCGTCTTCATCCCCACCAAGAGTAGATGTGTTATTCAGTCGCTTTGTGTCCATTGCCTCTCACTGGAGTGACTCTAATGCAGAGAAAGTTATCTGAATGCAGATGCTGTTTGTTAGATACAACACATTGGCTTCTGCTGCTGTTTGCAGTTTCGCTGGTGCAGCAAGGGGTCAAGTGTTTTCCTGGTTATACGCATTTTCCAGATGGGTAGGAAAATCTAATAAGCAACTTTACAGTCTCAAGCCTGATCTCTTAACTCCAGCTCTTCACCACCCACACTTAATAAGAGGTGGATCTGGGCAATTCTTACAGAATTAAATAGTGTTGTAGTACTTGAATTGGTCTTGGTCTCCGGACTGGTCTTAAGACCACTTTTAGAGGGTCTCAGTCTCAGAATCGGATGCATTTTGACTCGATCTTGTCTCGGACATGGCAGACTCTGGATTTTTAATCAAGACCACAACAGATTTATTTGTTAACATGATTTCTGTGATTGGATGTAAAACGTCCTTCTTGAAATCCAGCCAGTCAAGCAAGTCATTTTTAGTTCTTTTTTGTCACCAATAACTCCTGCCAGCCTTCCCCACCACCCTTCACTCATGTGGGAGCAGATCCACGAAGACGACACAAAAAAGAAGTAGTGTGGTGTTTTGGGAGCAGAGATGCCAGTTTGTCTGTAATCAAATGTGGCTACTGTAACCACAGAGAGTTCCTATGCAAAACAACAAACAATAGAAAACACTCCACAGAGTGCAAGTTCTGTAAGGCGGCGACTACCGAGACTGCTGAGACAACAACAAACTTCTTTCAGTTACATTGATGTTAAATTAATTTCAGCTTCTCAGTATTTGCTTGAATTTGTTCATAGAAATTATACACACACACACACACATATATATATATATATATATAGTTAGTGTGGACTTGACTACAACACTAGAATTAAGTATAACAACGTGTTGGACTCAGTGCCATGATTACAGTTGCAACAGTGTGAGATTTTCATGGTACAATAACGGTCGAAAAGTTGCAGTTTCATGGTTTTACAGTATTACAGAATTATTCTCATTCTAAGTCAGAATGACCCTTTAAGGAAAGAAAACAGAAGGGTTAGTTTAGGTTGTGCAAATGCCTTATCACTCTAATTAAGACTTGAAACCATAATTTTTAATGGAAGCATGTGTAAAAAGTCTCCCTTTTGAAAATGACCAAAATATAGGTGAGATTCTACGTTCAGTTGCATTTTGTTTAATATCGTAGGTCAGCAAATGTACACGGTATTATAATTGTCATCTTTCAAATCACGGTATACCTTCAAACCGGTATATCGCTGCAACCCTAGTCATGATATTGATAATGACGTTATCAGTTTGACTGTTAATATTTTAATCAGCAGTGGAATTGATGGCCAAGCAGATAATCATTTAGTAATCATCTCACTTAGGTTGAACTGACCACTGCTGAATTTCTGAGGCCAACACAAAGACGGATATTTGGGAGTGTTAAAAGAGCTGCGTGACCAGAGTTGAGAATTATTTTTTAGTGGTTTCCAAAATCTGCCAGCCACTCAATAGATAACTATTGTTCTTTTGCCCGTTGAGTAAAGCAAATGTAGCAGCCACTTGCACATTTTAGCAGCATTTGGCTGGTGGCTGGTGGCTGGTGCTTATTTCCAACCCTGATGTCTGGCATGCATTTTGTTTTGGCAAGAGTCCCTTAAATTTTTTTATTAAAGAGTTGTGACAAAGATTTTTCATGAGGCCAGTTATTTTACAGTTGAGCAATCAGCAATAAGCTTGAAATCAAATGGCAGCGACAGTAAACAAGATTAGCCAACGATCAGTAAACTTCAAATGTAGTTATAAAATTAGACATGTTTACTTCGTTCGCAGGCTGTCGTGCCATATTCAGTCTGCTCAATACACAATTCGCCCACAAAGTCTTAATTAAAGGAAATATTCTCACACCTGTTTCTATGGTGACTGTCAGAGCATACGTGCTGCAATTTAAGAAAATACATGTAAATAGACAAAACAAACACAAATTAAGAAACCATCTTCACCAATTTGAAGACACACCTACAGCCTTTGGAGAATGCCTTGCAAATCCCACAAAACAACACATTAACAAAATGTACTATAATAATCACAACACAACAGAAGTGTTTCCAGCGGACACTTAATAGTGATGCACAAATCCTGACGTGCTTGTTTTGGCTGTAGTTTGTGACTAACGTTACTGGATTTGGCTTTTCGTCAGTGGTGCTGGAAAAGGAGCTAAAATATAAGTGTTTTTTTGACTGCACTCAAGCCAGCCTCCACTCGATTATGTTAAGAACGTTAAGAGCTGACTTCAAATAAAAGCTCCGTTCCAGTGAATCACATTCATTCGACAAGTCAGTTGCTCAGGCTGTCATATATTAATGATTAAAGAAACATAAACGAATAAAAATATAAGTGATGATGAACTGATTATATATATATATAAATATATATATATCACACATACACACACACACATACATACATATATATATATAGAGAGAGAAGTGCAAATTAATACACAAAGAAATATCCACATTTCACAGTGGGTAACCCAAAGATATTCAGTTTAGAGAGGAATAAAAACACAGAGTGTTTAGGTTTAAGAAGCTGGAAATGAGAGACTTTTGATTTTTTCCTTTGTCCTAAAAAAATTACTCAAACTGATAAAAGATTATCAAATTAGTTGGTGATAAACTTAATCATTTTCAAAAAGTTGCTTCATCATAGCATCTCTGCAGTATAAATGTTATTGCATTGATATCACGGCCTCCGCAGATCTTGCTAGATTTCGACTCAATCCGTTTCCAGCAGCCTGATTCGTAACAGATCTTAAAAGATAGTGTTCCTCAAAGCTGCCGAAGTCTGTAGAATATCCAGCCGTGCTCGACACAGCTGAATGTTGCTCACAGGCTCATATGAACATATCAAGACCATAATAATTGCACAGTGTTAGTGCTTTGCTGATCCATCTCTCTTCTCGGTGCAGTCAAATAGTGAGGGGGCATGGCAGGACAGGAATTACTCCGGGGTTAGTTTGTACCCCACCGTCATTGTTCTGTAAGACACTGAGCAGCTCCATCAGTGCGGCTGGGGGTGAAGTGCGCTCCTCAAGTGCACCTCAGCTGTCGTCGCTCAAGCAGGGGAGAGGATTTGTCATTATGAATTTTCTAAACAGAACGTCTTAGCAAAATGTTCTGAAAGGAACTACCTGTTGTTGTTGCTGCTGCTGTTCAATAATAGAAAGTTGGCTTTTTTTATTGTTTTTTTTTTTTTTTTGAAAAACAGGAATCTTTGATCAAAAATTCTCACCATGCTTATTGCCTTGAGATATTGAACTACAGTTGGAGGTCTGTCAATAGCTTGAAACAGAAGGTGGTTGAATTAATAATTCAAAGCTGTCATGTTATTTTAGCGTACTGCGGGTCCACAGGTCACTTATCCACCTCTGCATTTCTACAGGCTCACTTACTTGAGTATGCTGCTAATCTCGAAAGAGGTTATGCAACCGATTTTCTGTTTTCCACTGCAGTTTAGATCCTAAAGTCTTAGGTTCTCCTGTGGTTTGAAGGTTGAAGTTTCAGTTCAGTTTTAGGCCTTTGATGTATATTGTAAGAGTAAGCAGCCTCTTGTTAACTCCTCTTCAGGCCGTGTTTTGATGGAAGGTGTTTGGGGTGTTGTGTTATTATGTGCTCGTTATATTCTGCAATGCTGCAAAGGGGAGGGATACCCTCATCTCTCTCCTCCTCTGTCTCCCATGTATCACTCCCTCTCTCAGCCCTCTCATTGACAGCAGACCCCCTGCTCCTGTTTTTGTCACTCCAGCATAGCATCTAATGAGCTCAGAAGAATTGCACCACGGGAGGAGTGACAGCCCCTGGTCATGTTTCCACCACCTCTCCTGCTGCTCTCCAGTCACACCCACTCCTAAACATATCTGTGAAGCCATAAATGTATTCAGTGAGCGTCTCCTCTTTGAATAGTTCAGATGTGCACAATCCTCCAGCAACAGGGGGTAATTGTTTGGGTGAATGAAGGGCAAGGGTGTTGGAGTGTTGATAAAAAAAAGTTCTGAAATGCTTCCCTGTTTTGGACATTGGATTGAAGGGAGAACTTACCTGAAAACCAATTACCTTGCTACATTTCAGATTGTACACTGCCAAGCAGTCTTTCAATTAGAGTTAGAAGGTTTTATTTTCCTAGTCCTCCAGAAGGAGCCAGTTATTTGACAGGACCCATATTCACTGTGGAAAATCAATATGGATGCTCTCACTAAAAGGATTTTTTTTTAACATGATCAAAGCTTGAGCAGTTGTGACAAACCTTGCCCCCGTTTCCAAGAATATCTAAAGTTTAAGGTGTTTTCAGTCCTGTTGTATATCTATGTTGGCCCAGATCATGTGAAGCTATATTTGGACAGTAACATCGTCAAATCCCTGAACTGTTCCCCGGTACTGTCGGTGCTGCCACGTGCTGTTTTGTTTGTTGTTTCCCCCTGTTATTATGTGCCATCTATACCAGCACAGTGGTGTCAGGAGGTGAACAGACTTGGTGGGGAGGTGAACTGCCACCTACTACCAAAATGATCACCACTTAATTTGAATGCACTGTGAAAATACATTGGGTTTTTTTTTGTTCATATTTAATGCTCTATGTGGAGTCTGAAAACACTCATGCACAGTGGTCTGTGGAGCAGTCTGTTCTCCTGCAGGTTTGCGGTACTTTGGAGAAGACATAAGCTCCTGTTGTTTTTCAAAAGTTCATTAACAAGACTGAAAGTCTAAAGCTGCAGAGCAACCCTCGAAAGTTTGCAGAGTTCAGCACGCACCACAGCTTGAAACTCTTTGACGGAATGAACACCACAGTGATGATTTCACCAAAGCCTTAAGGGAGTTGGGATAAAAAATGTCAATTTGTCCTGAGGGTTGCCATGGAGGAAAAACCACATGGTCATTAGAGTCAAAATGGTTTATCTCCTTGGTTGTCTAAAACTGCTGAGCAAATGTCATGACAGTCTGCCTGATAGGTCATGGAAAATCTTGTGAGCACAACTGACAGTGTGACGCAAGGTTGGAGCGTTTAATTATCTCATGGAGTGCTCAAAATAAAGGGGTGAGCATGTATGTGCTCAGTCACTTTTATTGCCCATTGGTACTGATGTATTCTGACCTAACTTTGGCATCTTCGCCAGGCTAAAACAAAGAATACTGCCGAGGACATCCAGCGATTGCGACGAGTAGAACAACCAGCCTATGTGCTCAATTCTTTTCCCCAGTTTTACTTCCCTTTGTAACTGCTAAGATTGATATTGGGTTTTTATGGTCTAATTCTGTTTTCATTGAGATAGATAACCAAGAAACCCATAAAACATTTGTCCTCCTCTATACATTTTCTGTATTTTTTAAGATAACATTTAATAATGATCGAAATAATAAGTGAACGGACTGACTTCAAGTTCCATGAGGAGGACTTCATACACATCTTTACATCAGCATGTCTGACTTTATTTCCTCTTATACACACATATATTCACATACATACACATATGTGTATATGCATGCACAGTTACATTTAAACATACATTTACACATTCACATACACATACATACACATATGTATCTGTCCAAACCCTTTCAGTCAGTAATTTGAAATATATAAATCAAAAAAGGAAAGTGAAAAGGCTCGCAGAAGAAAAAAAACCATCCTCTATTCTGTACTTTTTTTGGTAAAACTCTATGTACTTTTTTTCCATTGTAACTAGTGAAAGTACAGCCCAAATCTGTTAAAATGAACCGAGGGATTCTTCAATTTTCACGCTCTATTCTCTATTTGGGGATATATATTTAATCAGTTTTTCCCAAATTCTATTCATTTTGTCCTGTTCCAAGACAGTACTCCTGTCTTCATCCATTTTCTAGTGATAGCTTTTTTACTTGCAGTTACCTTATCCTAAAAAATTGGTCTCCAAACCCTTTTAATCATATTTCCGTTTTTCCCCAGTATAATATCTCAAATGTAAGGGAACATTTTATCCTCAGAATTTTCTCTGTACATTTCTGTTGTTCTAAACAGTAAATGCGGATAGAGGGGCAACCCCAACAAAACATGGAAGTGATCTGATACTTTGTTTCTTGATATTATTTATATGCCAGTGTTGGCATATAAGTGTATAATATTTTCAATTCATATTCTCTCCAGAATAAGGAGCAAGTTGTTTTAAACGTTGCTCATTGATCTATTTCCATTCATCCACTGATAACTGAATAGTTGCCTCTTTCTCCCACTTCTTTTTCATACATAATGTGTCATTTCCTTTTAATTTTTCTACTCCACTTTATATAATTTCAATATTAACTTCCTGCCAGAATTAAGACCATATTCTGAGATAAACACTTTTTAAATTTCTAACTCTCACCCATCTGAATTCCCTTCTTATCATTTGGTCTAAAAAGTGCCTCAGTTATGAGTATATGTAAAAATCCTGACAGGTTAAGCCATATTGATCCATTAATAATGGAGGGTTCTAGTTTTTTACTTCTTCACGAGCTCCCATTCTTTTCAGGTCCCCTTTTTTCAGGATGTAGACCTTGTATTTGTTCTGTTTGGAATAAACTCAGTATCATATGCAACCCATTGTAACATCCTGACCTGCTCCACATTGTGAGAATTTCAAACCAAATCGTAAGAGATATTTCCACCCATGGATTTATCCCCTCTCTTAGATGTGCTTTCAGTTTAGGAAGGTTTATATTCTAAATTCAATTTCTTTGAATTTTTAAAGCTCCCAGAAAATCCAGCAGAAAGTCAGAAGTGAACACAACTGACTTAAATGTGTTCAATTCAAAAGGCTTAAATTGAACACTTAAAGTATTCCTTTCGACATCAGTGTAGAAGGGATTGACTTGCTGAATGGCACGTTGGTGGGATCAGCAGCAGTGGACAAGCATTTACACCTGCATCACCTCCCTCCTCTTCATCTTTCCTAGGACGGACTCTAACACGTAGTGGATCCCACACCTTATCATCGTCTGTCTCACTTAGAGTCAGTTAACTTAACACAGAACTTTCCTTTTATGTGTGACTTACGGGCTCCTTTCCAACCACTCAAAGACGTACAAAATCAAAAGCCCGCAAAATGCCCCAGCCTGGAAACCTTTTTCTTTTGAACATGTGCTCAAATTATGGTCCTTTTTATCACGCTTGTTATTTAACTATTCAGTTAAAATATGCTTTACAGTGTCTTCTCATACCTAATAAGTGGTTGGATTAATTTAAATTTCTTGGAATAGCCTAAAATTAAGAGTGGTGCCTGAGTGAGCGTTTAAATGTCCTCTCAATAAAACGCCTTTGGCCTGTCCAGCTGCCACAACTTCTGTAGCTGCGTACTGGTTCGCATAGAGCTCGTCCTGTACTGCAGCAACATGCCTACTGTATTTCATTATCATATATTACCATTTCAGGTCTGAAAAGGATGAGGGAGGACTGGAAAACGTTTCTGTTTTCAACAGAACCCTTCTCTGTTTCGACCTAATATTTATGCTTTGCACATTTATGAAGATGTTTTTTTCCCTCTGAGTTTGACAGTGAACAGCGAGCTAAGTATGATGCATGATAAGGTCTGTGGGTGTGCTGCTCATATTTTTGCTGCAGTTTATGGTTTATACTCTGAATGGTATCTGCAGTAGGTAATTCAGGCCCAAAAGTGACCCAGTTAAGAAGGCCATGTTTGTGTTTATAGCTTGTTCTGTCCTCTCATCTCTAGGCCACTGTTCTACTTTGCCGCTGTAAGGTAGAGCAGCCCCACTCTGCCCAGGAAAGCAGTGACAGACGGACGGATAGACTGCCCTGTGAAGTGCTCTCCTTTTCATGGATGCCAGGGTGGCCCTGCTTCACTTATGGACAGTCCATGTCCTCCTGACGGCAGAACTGAAGTGGATTAATGCTGCAGAGGTCTACACCAACACTTGGGCTGTCCAGATCAATGGGGGGCCAGAGGAAGCAGACCGCATCGCCAGGGAACACGGTTTCATCAACCACGGCAATGTAAGTCCTATTCACAGTACGTGTGTGTGAATGCATGAGTCTGTACATATTTAGGAGACGTACCCATATTTAACTGTCTATATCACAGCATGTAGGGCTGGGCGATATGAAGAAAATCAGTATCATAATATTTTTTGCTAAATGCCTCAATATCGATATTGTGATGATATCGTTGCATTGACTGTTGGTGCTCTCACTAAATATTTACTCAGTTCAATTTTTGACAAGATGATATGATGACTAAGATGGTAAATACTGGGCTGCTACTTTAATCTGTTGATTTTTTTTCTAGAATAATCTATTTTTTGTTTCGTCAAAAGAAAAAAAAGTCGGAAAATGGTTAAAAAATGTCAGTCGCCCGAGATGATGTCCTCAAATAGCTTGTTTTTTAACTGAAATGTAATCAGTTTTCTGTCATAGAATAATAGAGAAACCAGAAAATATTAAAATTTAAGAAGCTCCAGTAATAGCTTTTTTTCTCCTTTTCTTTAAAAAATACTGCAACCGATTCATCATTTTTTTTAAAAATGAGTTGGCTGTTAATTGAACAGTAATTGTTGCAGCCCTAGTAAAGGCAAATAATAGAACAGCTAGAACAATATCCTCAATTAAGAAAATGACACCACTTTACTGCAATGCAGCCTTTAAAACCAGGAAAAGACATTCAGTAAGATGTTATGATATCCAAAATCTAAAACAATATCTGGTCCTATATCACAATATCAATATAAAATTGATATATTGTCCAGCCCCAACTGCATGCACATACACAGCTACATCTTGCAGGTGAACATCAATGTTACAAACTGTTGAACATCAAAGCCGAGCATCAGAGAGTCAGACATGACCCCTCTAGGCAATCCTGTTTTTGCAGCGGATTGCAAAAGTGTGGCCTCCTCCATTTCTTGTAGCTTAAGTGGGGCATGCATGACTTCCAAACACACTGGCAGACAGTCGTGTTTACAGAGTGGTGTTAGGAATAGACAGGAATAATAAGGCTGTTATTTCGGGGTCTCAAGGAAGGTAGTTATTTTTAAGTATGATGTAGGTAGTTTAGTTTTATTGCCACCACTTTGGCTCCTGTTTTTGGTATTGCCAAGTCATTTTAATTAAATGAGCTGTTGTGTCATACAGTTTGCAGACAGGCGAAAGAAAAATCATTGTCAGAAGAGGGGTAGAACAGGAGGGGTAGTTGGGGAAGAGGTAGTGACTTATTGTTCTTTCAGTTGTGTGTTAAGTCCTTTGACTATGAAAATGCTTCCAAGGCTAAGCTCTTCCATATTTGTACTCAGCAGTTGACAGTGATTCGCTATTTGGTCCCCTCTTCCCCCTGTTGCTCCACTTGAGACTTTACTTCATTTGCATGTGTCTTTGTGGAGCTGCCTGAGTGCTACACACGTCAGTGAACAGCCTTCTGGATTACTTCTTAGGAATATGCGTAGGTGGTTCTGCATATTCCCACCCCTCTTCTCCCCACCTCAAATAAAGAGGATCTTTTGAAAGAGAGGTTTGCAAAATCAATTCAAGCTTATCTTTGCTTTCTTTATTTTGTCAAAGATAAAGCTTTGTTGGGTGTGCAGATGTTTTTAGTCTCTGGTAGAGAACCATTGTCACATGGGTTTACGGCAATCTGGGCAAGATCACACGTGTCATTATTAAACGCTCCTTATCGTCCACCACCTTATATTAAATTGTATTCAGCATTGAGCTTGTCTGACGGACTTACATTCTGCTTGGATCTGGAGTTCATTTAGTATTGATCTGGATAGTTACAGTTGTTCCAACAGTCTAAACTCATTGTACTGCCCATTCGAAGAAAGTGTACATTAGGTGTAATGGCCCCTAACAGACTTTTACCCTTAATTGCTTCTCTGAATTCTAAATAGAGAATCAATCTCTCGTCTTAGTGAATTGGGTAAAATGAAACGTTCAATATTCGGCTCACAGAGCGCACATACATATTCTACACAATCACCCAGGGACACAATACTGTGGAGCAAAGAGAAAAAAAGTGTCTCTTCCTCCGAACAAGGCAATTTTTCTTCTTTCATATTCCTCTTATGTGATCACTTTCCCTGAAAAAAACTTTTATGGCTTTCTTCCTCCTGTTTATCTCTTCTTCCCTCATTTCACCCAAACCTCAAAGACATTTCCAGCTTCTATTCTGTCCGTTAAACCACTAGATAAATGTGGAGATGTGTAGTATTGTTTTCCCCCTTCTGTTAATTTGTGATTGAGTTAAAAGAGTAGAGCTAGACGCAGTCACAGGAACGAATCTTCTAAGATGGCTGTCATCTCTGATGCCATATGGCAGCTTGTCATTTTAATACATCTGACATTAAGCTGCTCAGGTCCCCAAACGGGAATGTAGCCCCAAAGTGGGTCCTAAAAACAAAGCAACTCATCTCACCCCAGCCAACCATCACTACCTTTCTGTGGCTCTGGGTGCATGACACCCCAGCCCACACGACGTCTGTCTCCTTTCCTGTTGTGCTTTTCTCTGGAAGAAACGCTGCAGTGGAGCTTCTTTTTCAGTTTTGATGTGAAAGGCAGATATTCCAACAGTCGATAAAGATGTCTGCAAGTTTAGAGAAGATGGATAATAAGGAAAAAAGGTGAAGTAGGAAAGAGGTTAGAAAAAATTGAGATAATTGACATTTCCCATTGGAAAAATATGAAGAGTAGAAGTGAGACATGTGGTGATAGCATAGCAGGAAGGCTGCATGTGCGTGTGGGAGAGACTGGCAACAACAAAAAAAAAAAAGAAAGATAGCTAAGAGAGTATGGCATTACCAGCCGAAAAGCATGAGTGCGAAATGACTGAAAGGGTGAAATTTAGTATTATCCACTGTCTAGAATTAGATTTTGTGTGAGTACATCTTTAGTCATTGTTTCACAGAGGCACCCAAATAAGTTTTATTTTAGTGTCTATTCCCAGAGTGGTTGCTGTGAAAGAAGGATGATCTACAGGCTATGTGCAGTCAGGGTCCATGCTGTGCGGGTTATGTGAGGCTATGGGTTAAGTAAGGCTTTGTATGGCTGGGGACCTTCAGGGGAAACGGCTTAGTCATTTTTCTATCATCCTCATTGGTTGTTCTACAGAGCACTTGAAGACAGCAAGGAGGCTGATGTATAATCAGGAGGTAATGGGATTTTTATCACTAATGTGATTACGGGATCATCACGTAACTGATTATTTGTTGCAGTGCTCAGAAATGCCTTATTGTCTTGGTGCATCCTTACATATCTGCAGATTCACTCATTATGCTTCAGCTTAATTTTATTTGAGTGGGCGTGAGGGGAAGAAAGCGTGCTTGTTGGAGTGTGCGTGCATGCAGGGTTTAAGTGTAAATGTCATCGAGACTTTCCAGCATGCATCGGCTTTTTACAAGTTGTCACAGAGGGTCGTTATATCTGTTTCTCTGTAATCTGTTCAATAGGATGTGTTTTTTTTCCTCCCAATAACGCTTTTGTGTCTGCGTGGGAGTTTTAGACCAGGGTTTACAGCTAAATGTCACGTTGTTTTCTTGGTGAGCCGAGTCAGAATCATTGTTTTTATGAGGATGGGCAGGCTCTGTGGGCGTTGACAGACTGAATCACCCCGCTCTGTGGAGTAGACGTCTAATGCCAGAGCCTCTCTCTGTGTCTCTCTTTCCAACTCTCTCTCTTTCTACATCTCTCCATCTGGGTTTTTTGGTCTCTTTCTATTTATAGTCAACATACTCAAAACATTGGCTATAGTATAATCTGAAATAAACAAAACACAGGTTATCCAACTTCCCACCTTCTGCTCCAGCTGCTTTGTCTGGCCCCCTTTTCAAAAGCTGCAGGAAAAAAAAACTGCTGGCTCGTGTTGCAGAGGTAACAGGTAATTTCCATCTGGTGAGCAAATGTTTGATTGCAGCCACCCTGTGTCGGGTGATTGCACTATAACATTCCTTCAAAATTCAATATTCCTGCCGCAATTTTGCTTTTTCAGACTGCTGTTTTCCAATTTTATACCCTCACAGCCCCAAACTCGCACAAACACACACCAGCTCTGTGCTAGGTAGAATGTAATGCGCTCCAAGGCCATTGTCCATTACTCATGATACCCTGCCAACTGTGTGATGCACCAGCCTACAAGCCAGTTCTCTCTCTGTCTCTCTCTCTCTCTCTCTCTGTCAATTCAATTCAAATGAGGTGTATTGGCAAGGAATGCAACAAAATGAATAGATGAAATACATCTCACTCTCTCTGGGTCTGGTGGCTGTGTGTGCTGGTCACAGCACGTCAAGATTAAGTTCATGTTTTATCGATTAAGAAATGGCACTGATGCTTTTTGAGAATGCGCAAGGGCACTTTCCTCTGTGGGTGAGCAGAGTTTGATTATTTTATATTTGAATTTTTATTTGTAACATGAGCTGCGTCGGGCTGATTATATCAGATAGTGTCATTGCTTTTATCTTTGCTTTCATTTGGCTAGAGTGCAATTGGGAGGCGTGTGTGTTTTTGTGTGTGTGTGTGTGTGTGTGTGTGTGTGTGTGTGTGTGTGTGTGTGTCAGTTCAGTTGTTTGACTTGCTGATGTTTTTGTCCTCATTTTAAGGTAATACTTTATTAAAAGGAACATCAAAAGTAAGTCTCTCTCCCTCTCTCTCTAGTTCTCCATCTCCGTCTCAGCCTGTTGTTTTCTCTCCAGTGCATACTCGTTTTGAGATGTTCATATCCTCACACTTCGCCACTCCGGTTTCACTCATAAACCCGTACTACACTGTTCTGCAGCAATGCCTGCACCTGCAGTATTTGCTGTCTTCGATTTCCCCCAGGACTTTGAAGGGGAATAAGGAGTGCCTCTCTGAATAAAAGCTATGAAGTCTTGCCGTTGGCTCTAACGATTCGCAATAGAAAGAGTCTTCAGAGGTACTAATATATTATAATGGTACCAGGAGAATATTCTAAGAGAGAGTAAGATTCTCTTGTTTTTGTTTTGCATTTGTTTGTTTTATGTTTTCGCTCTGACAAACTGATGTCCCAAGTCATTTTCAGAATGATTTGTTTGTCTTTTTTTCCCTTTGTTCAGTGTGTATTTTTTGATAGATAAATATTCACTTTGTAGGACTGATATTTATCTTTTGAGATGACTCAGAAGTGATTAATCCCATATTGTCTGATCCCCAATGTAAACAAGCACTCATATTCAAATGTGAATTTACTGGCTTAGCACTGGAGTTAAACTGCCTTGAAACAAAGCTTTAGCATTCCCCGACGTATTAGACAACTTCATTATGTCATTGTTTTTGCCAAAATGCACATGATCTTGACAAAACCATGGACTATATGAAATATATGGACTTGCACCATGACTTCACCCACTGGTTCATTGTGACTCCTCCAGTTGGCATTTCTGCCGTTGCTATTTTGGCTTTTTTGGAGCAGAAAGTGACCATATTTGTATTGGAAAATGGAACTTTGGAGAAGTGAGGGGCTGATGTTACTGAGATACCGAGGACGTCACTATTGTAGCAACGTGTCAATCGCAGTGTAGCCACACCCTAAAGCAAACCCTGTTTTATTGTCTATTTAACTCTAAATTAGACTAGAATTTACAAAATGAATATCATGCTGACCATAAACTCATTGGGAATATTTTCACTGAGATAATAAATCAAGTGAGACGTAGGGTTATTTAGTCATAGGGTCTATTGTTTGAGTTCTATTCAATCAGACCTCACTTTTGTGATCGGTTGTGTTGGCTCCTGTTGGCCACTTCTTTTATGCAGTCTATAGACAAAACTGACAAAATTGTGAAAAAAGTGAAGTTATCACACAAAAATGAAAGGTATTTCATATAAGTGAGGCTTGGTTGTCATAAAGTATGGTCATGATAGCAAACAAGCATCATATATAACTATGAAATGTAATACTACTCTATGTGGGTTTTTAAATGTTGTCTTACTCAGAGATGACTGCTGTCCTGGGGAATGACTGTATTTGGGAGGTGTTTGCTCTCTGCTAAAGAGGAGCAAAAAAAAGTGTAAAAATATGCAGCTTTGCTCTTGGTGTGTTTACATTTTCAACTGGTTGGGAACTATACTGTTGGTGTGTTCATCATTATTAATTCAACATATTAATATTCATACAGATTGATTGACAAACATAGCTTAAATTACTTTCTGCTCTCACAGCACCATTTCCTCCCAAACATCATTAAGCTGCATGACAAACTCCAAAACTGCACACATTTCAAGATGAGGCACACAGGTTTCCTGTTTACTTTTTTAATGATATTTTTGCAGACATTTTATGTCTTTATTTTATAGTGATGGAGACAGGAAATGTGGGGAGTATGGGAATAAACCGGGTAATTGCTTCTCAGGGCATTCGCGTTCATGGACAACGTGCTCTAACCACTCAGCTATGAACTAGATCGCCCATTTTCAGTCATATCTCACCAATACAGAGTCATTTTGATAGATACCATTTCAATACTACAGCATTACTATCATGAAATTCTTGCCACCACATAATGGAATTGGATTTAATTGTAAAAACTTTGTGAGAGTGAACTGGCAGTGAGCTTGAATGGTCATTTTAGTCAAAAATTTGGGAATTTCAGTGTTATTCAGTGTGTTGAAGTACGGCTCGGTTGTGGAGTCCTTGGTGTGTAAATATATGGTGGAAAAATGAATGTAATGTGGTAGCACTTGAGGATTTGATAGGAAAGTTCTCTTTCCTGTCGTCTGATTATTTTTGTAAGCCGCAGCCTTTTCTTGACAACCAGATGCTGCCTCTTTGTGAAGCAACTTGAGGTTGTAAATATGTCCTACGTGGGTAGCCTAAAAGGCTCTAGCCAAAGCCATGTTAGACTAACAAGCATAAACCAGCCCTGTAGCTTTTTATCACCCTTTATATCACCCCGTATCAAGAGATAGAATGCCTTTTTTATTCGCTTTTACCCAGCAAAAATTAACATAAAAATAATTCTCTGAAAAAGATTAGTTTACAATTTATTGACATTAAACATCTTTTAAATTTCAAATGTGTAACCGAGAAACTTCCTGCCAGCACTACAAACTAATTTCTTTAACCTTTCGTTCTGTCTTGGTTGGTATTTCTGTGCTGGGTGGCTACATGCCCTGTTCTCTCCTCTCTCTTGCTGTTTCTCTTTGTGTGTGAGTTTGTGATGGTTAGTTATCGTTGTGTTTGGTACAACCTTCTGCTCATTCTTACTGCCTCACAGCCACACTGTAAAACCCCTGTGACTGTCTGCCCGCTGGCACACCAGTCTACAGCCTGTTCTGGCATTAGGTTGCCATGGAGAAAATTGCTAGCATATTATTTGCAGTAGATTGACTCCAGTGCTGCCTAAGGGGGAGCATTTTTTGTTGGCAATACATTACCAAACATTTTCCTTGTTCTTAAGGCCATTTGGCATTTAAAGAAAAAAGTCGTCCTCTTCATAGTTCCATTTGTACTTAATTATGAAATTTAAATGAGACGCCTATGGCTGAGGGCTCCTTTTTTGTATGCCTGTCTTCCTGTGTTTATTTTTAGCCTTTTCTCTTAAAGGGATAGTTCACCCAGAAATAAAAATCCTGTTATTATCTACTCACCCTCATGCTGATAGAAAGTTGGGTGAAGGTTTATAGTCCACAAAACACTGCCGGAGTTTTACAGGGAAAAGGCGTCACACTCATGTCCCAAACAATTGAAGCAAATGGTGACCAAGATCTAAACATTAAAAAAAAGCCCCGACATGCCAAGTTGTTTTGAAAAACATTACTGGTGTCATGTTTTTTTAGCCTTGTTGTAGCCTGTAGCCACTAGTGTGGGAGCCGCATTCACATGTGCATGAGAGACTAACGTCAGTTTGTGGTATCTGCATGCCAGGGTTAACATGGTTCACGGAAGCCTCCCCCACACACATAGAGAGAGTTAGCAGCAAGCAACAAATCCCTTTGTCAGATTTAAAACTACTGTGTGTATGGCACTTTGGGGCCTCAGGATATTCGCATTACTTCGGACGAGCAGTATGGAGACATTTTGTGGTTTTATTATGTATTTTTTAACAGGTGCTTCAAATGTTTGGGAGAAAACCTTTTCATGTGAAACTCCGGCAGTGATTTGTGGACCATAAAACTCCACCCAGCATGAGTGGGTGGCATGAGGGTGAGTCGATAACGACTGAATTTTCATTTTTTGCTAGCTCTTTAAATATGTAGTATTCAGTAAATACTTTAAGTATGTTGTATCTATGTGGACACAACTTATATCTGTTTTTTAAGGATATATAAGGTATTCTATACTTGCATCAGTGTCCTGCTATCACAGTACCCAATAAAATCCACTGGGAAATGTTGCTTCCAATCTTGTCATTTCTCTTTGTGGCTTTTGGCCATTTTCACCCTCTATCCTCTTTAATCCCTTCTCCTCTTAAAACTTCCAATATTTGCAGGTTGTTTGCGGGTCTGTCTCTCTTCTTCTTCTTGCTTTCTTTCCTCTGTGCTCTCTCTTTCTGTCTCCCCTCCTTCAGCTGTCCTCTCCTCCCTTTCTTCATCCTCTAGCTTCCAGTTTATTTCAGTGTTTACTGATCTGGGTGAAGTGTACTTGGTCGTCCCAGAGCTGTCTCTCATTTAAATGCACCACTTCATTATATGGAGCCTGCAGCCACAGACCTTTTAGCTGTTTCCAAAAATGTCTCCAAGAAATGGGTTGGTGCTTTGCCAGAGATGTGCAGAAATCATTACTCAAAAGGTACTCAAAAGTTTGTTTTATAACTAAAGAATCTTTGGCCATATAAAATTCTAGTTCTGCATGCTACTTACAGTGCATTGGTAACTAGTTTAAACTCAGGTTTTGGACTGGAAAAGGAGGAAGATTAGAAGATGGTTTTTGTTTTCGTGAAGAGTGTAGGATCACTGAAAGACCAGGCGGTATAGATCAAGTGTGTGGCAAAGGATGAAGTCTATCAGACTGCTCTCTGTTCCTCTGAGATATGGAGGCAGCCATGCATGTGCATTGTCTGCCTCCATTTGGGTCTTTTATCCTCAGGGAGGTCTTTTTTAAGACCACTCAGATTCATAATCTGCCCATTATTGACTTGAGATGGCCTTGAGTAAATTGAAGATAGAACATTCCTTTTCTAAAGCATTGACTTTTGTTCACAGAGAACAATGTAGCGACAATATAATTCAGGCTTGGCTTCAACTACAATAGCCACCACTTTGCATTTGTCTTCTTCTTCACCTACAATATTCCACCTCCACAGCTATTCTTTGTGGCATATATGTGGAGTTTTATAGCAGTGTAAACATGCAGTGCCATGGCATATGTTTGATGCCAAAAAAAAATCATATCATTAATTGGGATGTGCGCAATAAGCAGAATCATCGATTAATGTTGCTACCCTTGCTTGTGGGCTCCTAAAATACTAGTCTGGTAAATTTATATTTGAAATTATGACTGTTTTATGCAACTACTTTCACTCAGTGAAAAGGCTGTAAAAATAATCAGGTGCCTTTCCTAAAAATGTATTTGTCTAAAGAATATTGTTTTCATGAAATGTTATTTGTAAACTTTTATGCAGTAAGTTGTTTTCATGTTTTACAGGATGCAGGATGTTGGATTATTTTGCTGATATTTGATGTGCTGATATATAACAACTCATTTGGCTGACAACCGATATCAATACAGCTGTTTTTCCCCCCTATTATCACCAAAAACTTTTACCAAATGTTAGTGATCATCAAGTTTTGTCCCTAGTGGAATTAACATTGCATTATGCACATTCTTGCCATGAATCCAACCAGCAGGGACATAAAATACATAAAATTTTGACTGTGTTTGGATTATTTTCTTACGTTTTGACTAGTCGACTAGTCCAAGTTTAAACCTCTATTTAAGTGTCAGGGAAACAAGTCGTAATGAACATCCTTAATGACACTTTTTTCCACATGGTGCAGTTTATTTAATTAATAATCAGTGTCAATCTTATTTTTACATTACAATTGATCCAGTTTATTCAAGAATTCTTAGAGTAATTTTTGTGATCTTGTGAGTCCTGTCAAGACCCTGCTTGTCGAGCTAATGCAGAGCTCGAATGAAGAATGTTTCCTTTTGTCTATTTTTGCATCATTGCGTATGTATTATTCACAATTCATGACAATAATGCTAATGTAAGTGTCAACAAAAGAGTCTGATAAAAAAAAAAAAAGCATTTTAATGCGAATCCCGGTGTTTTGTTGAGACTGTCAGAGTGCCGTTGATTCACCAGGATGGCATGTTAAGAGGTTTTAGTTTTTGTTGTTGATTTGAAGAGGTAGGGTTAGACAGGGTGAGCTTTAGAAAATAGGTCCGCGAAACTCATTGCACTGTTGAATCAACACCTCTGTGGCGTAGTCTTCTGACTATTTTAAATTTCAGTAAGGGGGAACTTGTTGCAGGAGTATTTTGTTGGTTCCTCTCTCTGAATGTTCCTGAAGGGTCCTTTGCAATGGAGAAGGACTGTATGTACGTGAGCAGACTATCAGAGGCGTAGATCAGATATAATATATGTGTGTGCAGGTGTCGAGTGTGACATTATTCACACAAACCCTCAGTTACATATTTTTACCCAGAGCAAATGTAACTGTCAAGGTGTTTGCCTTTACCTTACGTGCAGCATACAGGTGTAAATTACAGAGCAGTTGGTGTAAAAATCAGTGACAGCTGGAACAGTTTAGAAGAAGGCTGCAGATATGTTTTGCTGCAGTGGCTCAGGCTTATGAACTCCATCATGTCAGACTGTGTACAGACATTTACAATATCACTGCATAATACTTGGAGAAGGAGTGCCTCCGAATTGCTCTGTAGATGTGTTCATTGCATCGATGCATCAATTATAAATGATGCCAATAAAATGCATTGATTGCTAAAAGAAATAATCAAATCACTCTGGCTTTGGTGTCAATCAATACGAAAGCACTTTGAATTGCAATAGTCAAATTGAAATGAAACGACTCATTCTTTTGGATTGAAAAGCATAAACTGGCACTATCACTGCTGCTGCCATTACTGCCATTATTGTTGCTGCCACTGACAGCAACATAAATGCTTAGACTCCAGCAAATGTCACTAATACGAAGGCTGTTGCTGCCACTGTCAAAGTACAAGTAATTTAACTGCTCAGACTAAAATATTAGCCAAACCCTGTTTGGGAAATCATAAGTAAACACATTCTTTGATGTGTGCAATTGTCAAAATAAAGGGATGAAACCATTTTAGTTAATTGTTTCTGAATCAATTTGTGTTTACCAAATTTAAATTGAATCACATAACAAAAGCAAAATAATAAGCTCTCTTGAAGCAAATAGTGAGCTTGAATAATTATATTAAATCGATGTTGAGCCAGCAATCCACAAACATTAAGCATTTTTTAATGTATGAAAAGAATATCTTTCTTTGCAGTTATACTGTAAAGCTCTGGAGCTCATCCCTTATCCTGCTCACAGGTTTAAAAAAAAAAACAAAAACTATGCACAAACCGTGATTCAGCCTTGAGCTCCCCACACTGGGAATAACCTATAAGCATACTGCATACCAAACAACAGGACTGTTCAAGCACTGCGAGCAAAGAGTTACTCACTGCTTGCCTTGTTTTTTTTCTCCCCACTGTTAACATAGTACAGGCAGATGACATTTCTCTTCCCCTGCTCTCCTTTTTCATGTGAGCATCTTCATCCTGGCTCAGAGAAAATAATATTAGAAAAATAGTATGTGCAGATATCAAGAAAGGTATAAATGAAAATTTAAATTAGAAAAAACAACGCAGTTGTAGGTGAGGAGAGGAGGGAATCGTTACCCAGAGGTGCGAGTGAGAGATCAGATTAGTGCTCAGCCAGTATTACATTCTTCTGGGAGAATCTCTGAACACCCCTTTTTATCCCTGCTCCACTGAAACATGAAACAGCAAAGACACTGCAATTTGAAGCCTGAAGTGTACAAACAATAAGTAATTTGACTGTGACTCAGGACACGACACAAGTTATTAAGAAGATATTAGTTTTTGTGCTGTGTGCGTACCCACATTCTGTCTATCATGAAATGTCATATATCTTTGGATAACTCACAGTGATATTTTTTATTTGATAATTCAGCTTTTTGTTTTTAAATTTTCATATCCTGTTGGCTGCTGGGATATTACCTTGGATTCTTTTTTTTTCATGTGCAACCAGTCAATTCGGCATGAATATTTTAAGACCCCATGAAATGAAAATGAGAGCTCAGTACAAAGAGTTAATTTTGATGAAAGCGAGTTATGGACAGAGTATCAGCAGGGGTTCGTGTTTGGATGTCTGAAATGCATTCATAGCGCTCCGAGTTTTCTTTTTAATTTGTGGAGATATTGATTAAAAACACACCAGCAGTGATGAAACACTGTAGTTAAATATATCACACCCATAGTTCAGAAACTGGCTTTGAATTTAAGCTAATCTTATCTACTGAAGAATTTGCTTCTATATTGCCTTGGGAACTCTCCTATGGTGCATCACAGGCTTACTCGATAAGAACAAGATGTCAGTCCAACTGTGATGCAAAAGAAAAAAAATTGTGAAGTGAATCATCTTACTTTACAATTACTTACAAGTGAGCTTCGCATGTCAGGCCATTTGAATTATGGATTTCTACTATGCGTGTTATTCCTGCTTTTTGACGTTTTTGCCGCAATCAAGAACCAGCATGCCATCTTTTTTCATTTTACCTCAGGGGGTCTTTAATGTAAGAGAGGCACAAAAAAAAAGTCATCAAGTATTATTTCAGAGCATACAAATAGCCATGCTCTCTGGCCTCCTTGCTGTGTTTCAGAGATGGTGTGAGAAGGTAAAATAATGTATTCATTTTTCAATTCATAAGTAAATCAGACAACCAAGTGAGGCTTTTATCGACCAGCAGCAAAGAAATTTTCAAGGATTCATTGTCATACATAGCCAGGCATCAGACCATGGTCCATGGGCTTTTTCCTCTCTTTTTTCCTGCCTTTATCCCAAATTAAAGTCTGACAAGCTGATATGATGCCAGAAAAAAAGTAGTGCAGAGCAAAGTGTGCTTTGTGCTGCTGTAAAAGTAAAAATATGACCTTTTGAGGAAAGCAGAATGGAGAAGTAAAAGGTCTGTGAGGCTGAAGATATCAGGCTTCCCTCTGAAGCGTGACACTTGGTCAATTGAGGGCTGATGCGATTTAGCTGAGACAAGACAGAGAGTGATGGTAAAGTAACAAGGCAGCCGGGCCTCCCGGACTCAGGCGCTGCTGGGGATCAGGGAGCTTCTTTCTGAAGTTAACAGAAAGTTGGTGGATTAGTTTTCGTCAATAACTGGTGTCAGTGGACAGTGGCTGGTCTGTCTCATCCTACATTATTTAAAGGTCCCATATTGTAAGATTTTCATGCCTTTGTTTAATATAAAACAGGTGCAAGTGCCATATAAATACTGTGATAATATCAAAATGCTTGTTTCACAGAGAAACGCACACAGCATGTATTCCAAAATTGTGTCTTTAAACGAGGTGTCAAGACTACTGTGAATCTGTGATGTCACAACTACTCTATATAAAGGTAAAAAAGTACCGCAATAGTTCAGTTATAGTCAATTCCTGGATGCAATGATAGGCTGCGTCCATGTGATGTCGGAATGATTGGAATGACTTGGAAAATTCACATGACATAACAACTAAATATGATAACTCTGCAACTCTGAGATAATTTCATAACACGAGTTGCTGACTTGACATCATGAATGCATAAACATAGCGGGCAGAAGTAAATGTTGGGTCAATGGTAAGAAACTTTTTTTAATTCACAAATTAAATATCACTTTTTGATCACATGTGTAGTGACCTAGATTAGTTAGAGATGTGTTTTGGGTTGTTTTTAGCATAAAGCCTGATAAAAAGTCAGGTAAAGCTATTTTTAAGCAATATTTTATTAGTTTGAAATACATATATTTGAAATCATGGCTCACTTTATCTGTCTTCTTTGCTCTTTGTTGTCATTAATAAGCTGGAAACAGCTATCAAACTCTTGTTTAAATCCTATTAGCATTAAAATGCAACCCATGTGCTTTGTAGCTTCCATGTTGTTCCCACATTATGACCTTAAAACACATGAACACAAGTCGGAAGAATGATTTCCCAACTCGGAAACTCCGAACTTCTGACATTACATGAATGCAGTCAGACGGTTTGAGAAAAATAATGTGTTTTTTTGAACATTAAAGCATGTAAGCATGTTTGAGTGGAAACCCAAAATACAAGTATGAACCTGAAAATGAGCATAATATGGGACCTTTAAATTCAGGTTATAAGCAAACAGGTAGTAGATACATACAGAAGTTACTCTATAGAACGTATGGATTTTCAGTCAAACTATGAACATTTGTGTAATTAGTGGCTAATGATCCATGTGCAGCCATTAGAGAGTTCTTATGTATGAGTGGATGGGTGCTGTCGTGCAGCTCCTCACCCAGAGATGGAGAGTTGTGTGTCATGGTTACAGTATAATGCATCCAGATCATTCACAGCTTGAATAATAAAGAAAGAGTGTCTGCCATGTGGAAAGAATACTGTTAACAATAGAGGATGAATGCAGAATACTTTCGCAGTTTTCTTCTCCATTTTCAGTCTCCGTTAGAATCCTTTGTGGGCAAAGTCAGAGCGTGGAGCCGCATGAGCAGTTCTCTCTAAAATTTAAACGATGCAGAGGTTCCTCAAATTGTATTCTCTAAAATAAAACTGACATGAAAGAATGGAGCAGCTGACCCAGAACATACCAGGGGCTTTTTGTTCAAGTGGCACTTACAACCTTCTCTTAGCTCTTGATAAAGAGTTTGTCTCAGATATACAGCAATTTAAATTGTGGAAAATGGGCTCTATAGGGCTAGTTTATCAAATGCATTTCCTTCTGTTTGTATTCACACATAGTCCTCTGCACATGATGTTCATCCCTTGTGACTCCAAACCTACTTTCTCTCCCGCATGCAGAAACCTCTGCCAACTAAAACACACTTTTGTTTTAGACTGCTTTCATTAACGGATAAAAGAAATACAATTGCCACACGTCTTGATTTATGCTTTTATTCCCGAGACTGGACAAGCAAGTTTATTTATGTACGCTACATGGTCATAATAAGGACTAAAGCACCCACAACTTAAATGTCTGCCTATTAAGGGGTTGGATAGACTATAAATTTCTTGTTGGCATTATAGTATAATGGAAAAGATGACTGCATTATTTATGTCTACTTTCTGTGTACACTGGTAGCCTTTGCAAAGCTCCCCACATCATACATCTGTCTACCCTCTGTGCTGCATTAGTTCTGCAATGGAGGCTGCAGGCTATCCGATCTCTGATGTACTGGAGAGCTGATGTGAATGTTGTAATACAGAACTCTTAATTTTCTAAACAATACCTTATAGCAGCGGAATAATTCCATGTAGCCAGATTGTGGTTTGTTTTTTGGGTTAATTTATCAGGCCAACAGTCGCTATCATTATTATAGTACCTGCTATTATTATTAGTCAGATTTCCACTATGATTATACATAAATGATTATTACTGTCACATACTATAATATATGCATGTAACTTACATACTATCAAAAACTACATTTATTACTATATTTTATGTTATTATTGTTCTTGCTGTGCATCTCTCTCTCTCTCTCTCTTTTCTATGTATAATTTTGTCATATACTACTGTAATTGTATTGTTTGTTACGACATCTTTTGCACATCTGTCCATCCTGGAAGAGGGATTCCTCCTCAGCTGCTCTTCCTGAGGTTTCTACGATTTTTTTCCCGTGAAAGGTTTTTTTGGGTAGAGTTTTTCCTTTAAAGCCCTCTGAGGCAAATTGTGATTAGTGATAATTATTTATAAATAAAATTGAATTGAACTGAAGTTAAATTAAATTAGATTAGATTAAATTGAGTTGAATTGAACTGAACTGAATGATGTGGCTAGGCCTGTCATGACATTTCCATATAATAGTATATGTTATCAACATTTTCAAAATCAGTACAGCATAGAATTGCAATATTTTTGTGACAATATTGTATTGTTATAGGAAAGCGAAGTAGATTTTTTTAAATTTAAATTATTATTGCAAACACAAATTAAACTTATAGTAGCCAATTAGAATAATTAAATCAATTGCTTTTCCGTCATCTAGATAGATTTTGCTGCAACAAAAATGATTGGACTGAGAAACTTCATTTTGTAAGATAAAACACTTTTTTTTTTTTCCTTTGGGGAAGCAATTTGTGACAGTATCTTATCGTGGGGCCTTTGGTGATTCCCACCCAAAAGCAAAAGTAGTTTCGTTCAGGTCCATGGCCACCCTTCTGAAGCAGTGTAGGGTTGGAGTAAATTTTGCTGAGATGATAATTGAGAAGATTACTTTCAAGCTATCAGCAGAGTGCACCATAGAGGTTGTCAAAAATGACTGAAACTCTCCGCAGGTTTTCATCATAAACCTAATGACAGTCTGCTACCAGCTCCATTGTTGTTTTCGTGTCGTAGGAGGATCGTGGAAAAACAAACAGTGTGGCGCACCAGGCTGTCTCGATCCAGCCTTCAGAAAATGTCTGTGTGTCTGTTATGGATGCGTGAGAGGAAATTGAAAAACAAAATGAGGTTAAAAAAATACATTAGTGTTCCCAGAATGTTAATCCCTTGTTGTGTTTTGCACAAAGGCTTTCTAGTATGCTCTCGTGCTGGGCGTACTAGAAAAAAATCTGAAAGGTGGTAGTCATATGATGTAGCTTACCAGAATGCTTCAGCCATTTATCATTGTTATGAAGGCTATCATGGGACCTTGCACAAGAGTCCTTTATAATAAGTGCTGTGTTCTCTCATATCTTCAGTGGTGCCACACAAATGCACACACCCTGCACGGCAAATATGAGTGGTAGTATAGTCCTTCTGTTTCTGCTGCATTCGATTTATATAAGCCTGCTGCAATATCCCCTCTCACCCTGCCCACTACATCTCTCAGCTGAGGCCCTGTAGGAGGCGCTATAGATCCCTCCCCATTAAATCATCCCTTTTTTGGAACAGTTTCTCCCCCACTGCAATAAGGACTCCAAACACTTCTCACCAACCATAACAGATGTACCTCTCTTAGAAATTTTGCATCAATCTGTAAATACTGTCTGGGAATTTTTGTCTTGTGGTAAATAATGTCTGTTGTGTTAGTCATGTGCATAATATGATGTTTCTGTCTTGGTTTTATTGAGCATGCTGCAGCAAAATCCACCAACCTCAATAGTGTGGTTATTAGAAAATGATTGATTGATTGATTAAACCCTTAAATGATAACATGCCACTGTGGCTGAACTCTAATTCCCATTCTCACAAATAATTGTTTTCTAAATCATCTTCCAATTATTTTTATCTTCTCTCTTCCGGCTGTGTTTGTTTTCTTGTAAAAGTGATTACAGGCGTTGGGTCTGTAAATCCTCGCCTCTACTGATCACACTGTGTTGTGTCGAGATGAAATGGTTGTAAATGTCATGCCCTTTGCAGCGAAGGGATGTTTTGGCTTGAATAGCATCGTAAGAAAGAATACCTGGCTCGGCTGAATGCCAATGAGAGACAGCTCTCTTTAATAGCTTAATTTACCGTTGTCTCAACAATACCGTCATGCCTGTGTTCGTACCTTACTGACAATAAATAAAAACACGGAAATTATTAAATGGAGTGATCAAACAATCAACCCTGCCTTTTCTCCTGTGGGTATGATGGGTATACTGTATGGAAGTTGTGAGAATGCCACTAATGCATACCTGTAAACTGTAATATATGTACGATTTGGCACGGCTGTTCAATGTTCAATCACGCTGTCCTTGATGTTACCTGCTTCTTTACAAAATTCTGTACTCACACAGCAGTGAGTTATTCTCCCTGATGGAAATGAGTCTTTTATTTTTCCTTGGCAGAAGTGTTATAGACTGCCAGGTGACCACATATTTATCAAGATTTTAGTTTGATGTTAATAATAAATCACAGCACGAGTACACAGGCTCACATGGAGGATGTGATTCTGTATCTCTCTTGCCTTTTGTTTCTGATGCATTTGTGCAGTGACTCATTGCAGTCCAGTGCTTTTAACCACTTCACCATCCCCTTTAGATTTGGGCAAAAAGCCAGCTCCCTTACAGAGGTTATTTCAGGAGCTCGTGAAGCTGTGCTAAAGCTCAAGCTCCCATTCTCAATACACAGAGACCCTCAATTCTCCTACTTTCTCTGTTTTGATGTCCTCAGCTGTCTGTGCTCTTGAGGTTCAAGGAAAGGGGCTTAATGTTCCATGAATTTGAACGAGGCCTGGTTCAAAGTCGCTCACACCCCACTATCTTGTAGTCGGCTTGCTCCTCTAGTTCCTTGGCCGCTGCACTTTTGGTCTTGGGTCCCTCTTGGGAAACGAGTAGAGGGAGCTTGAGGCTTTCTTTTTGATCTATGAGGCCACTGTGAAGGATCTACTTTTCTGCTGGTGTGCACAAGCATCATAAGAATATACATTTTATTACAGCTCTGCAGCTCTGTTGAACTCTGTTTCACTGCTGTGATTGCTGAGCTGGGGTGATACTTTGTCTTTTTTTTATTACATCGTGTTTTCATCACATCTAGTTGGTTTTGTTGTATAAAGCACTGCTTTGCTGTTGTATACATGAAACAGAGAAATGACTTTAATGTTTCAGGCAAAACAGTTTTAGTTCACAGTCTCAAATATTATATTAAGTTTTAATACATAAAGATAAGCATCAGACTAAAGCTAAAATGGAAACACATTTTCAGGGACTTTTTTTGTCTTGCTTTTAGGAAAATGAATGTAACTAATTAATTAAACTGTGAATGTTACTAATTATTATAACTCTAGTGTGTAGAGTGGTGTGTGTGTGTGTGTGTGTGTGTGTGTGTGTGTGTGTATGGCAGCACATGCCTAGATGAAAATCAAGCTGTCATATTTTATTATAAGCACCCATGAATACAGCTGATGCATATCAGATCATTGCACCTTGTGACCGCTGAGTAAGTTGTGTAAAAAACACATTGCGTGAAGTTAGCAGTCTTGTGTAGTTATTCTTTGATCATATTAGGGCTGCAACTAGCAATTATTTTCATAGTTGATTACTCTGCACAATATTTCCTTGATTCATAGACTCATTGTTTTGTCAATAAAAAGAAAATAAGGAAGCATTCCCTGTGTAATTTCCCAGAGCCAAAGTTGACATCTTTAAAGGTAACGTTTGATCTGACCATCAAAAATCCAAAGCTGTTCAGTTTATTTTGTATACAGCGAAGGAAAACATAATTTTCTCACATTTGAGAAGCATGAAACCAGCAGCTTTGACTGTTTTAGTTTAAAAATGACAAAAAAAGATGAATTAATTCACAAAATAGTTGCCAATTACTTTTCTGTTGATCAACTAATAGTTGTATTGACTAGTCATTGCAGCTCTATATCACATTTTGTACTTTTAGATCAAGTTCTTGTTCAGCTATTAAAACAACATCTAACACTTGTTCTGGAGAGGATTTATTTTTGGGTTGTACATTTGCAAAAAAAAAAAAAAATTGCAGGTATTTTGACAGATATGAGTCAGATTTTTTGTGGTAATGGTCATTTTCATATTTCATTTTTCACTTAAAGAAAAATATAGAATGATGCTTATGTGTTTTTGCCGGAGTCTGTACAAAACGAGCATGGTACCTCACGTCTGGAATATGATTTGTAGGCTGGGGCATGTCTGTACCACCGCAATTCTTCGCTAATCAATATGTTGTGACACATTTTACCTGTATCAGAAATTGCAGCTCGTGTGATTTGGATATTGCACTCATTCGCATTGCAATTTTGATAATATTTGCATTAATTGTGCAACCCTACTTAATGTTTTGTATAAAAAGATGTGTTTATTCTCCTCAGATAAGATATTCAAAAAGCCAACACACTGACCAAATAATTAGCATTTGGAAATAACATTGTTGTAAATAAAACGAATAATAATAGTAATAATATAATAAAACAATGATGATGTTCATGTTTACATTTTTTGTAGAACAATCACAAAAATATAGATATGTCCTTTACCATTACATGTGTCTAGCAGTTTAAGAATGTATAATGAGAGTAAAATATGCACACAAATAAAAAGGTTTTGGTGGTTTTTGGAGAAGATTATACTGTGTGTGCCTTTGTGCAATAAAGTGAAACAAAGACCAAAGAATAGAGGTGTGCCTTCCACATAGTGCTGTTGACCCTATCTGAGCAGACAGGCAGCAGACAGCACAGTCTTGACACCAAAATTGCATTGCTTCTCGGGATTGTCAGTGACACCCATAACCTACTGCACCTTTCGACCCATTGCAGCACATGGCCAGTCACCAAAATGCTGAATTGTGCAGGAAGAAAAAAAAAAAACAGCACCTCAGGAAAACACATACCCACAGTGTCCTGAAATACACACAGCACAGAATGCTGTAGATAAATGTGATCATTTGTAGTACGTTCACATACAGCCTGAATCTGTCAGGGTTTCTACCCACTTTATATTGAGCAGATGGGAAGACATGAATGATTTTAATAAGGGTCTCAACTTGAGGAGAGGGATAAAATGTAAGCACTAAACATGTCGGTATTAATAGATGGAACCAGAGGAGGAGTCGCTGGGGGGTTAGTGAACGCAACTCAGAATAAAGGAATTAAAGTGACGAGTGCTGAATGGAAATGGAAGTGGAACCTATTTACTTCAGTTCTTGAAAACTAGGGTGACGGTGCCTGACAGAGGCTGTTCTGGCACCAGGGAATTCAGCTTAGGTGATGTGGAAAAGAGCAGCGGGCTCCGTTACACTCTGCAAATGAATAATCCAGCAGCCTCTCAGACTCCCAGCTCTCTTTAAACAGGCCACCATCTGAGGAACGAGCCGGAGGGGACAGCTGGAGGCAGGAGTTGTCTTTTTTCATTGACCCCATCGCACACGGAGAGTGGAAGACTGAGAAACAGAGGTGTGAGTGTGTGTGCACGCAGGTGTCTCTTCATCGTTATGTGATGTTTAAGTGAGTGCGCGAGGTGATTTCTGTCTCTCGGGGGTTGTTTTTTCATGCAGAAGGGTTGCGTATTCTTGCTGCATGTCTGAAAGTGATGACAGCTTCCATTTTCCAGGGCTGAGCCCTTGAAATGAAGGACAAATACCAGGCAGAGGACATTTTGCACATTTCCTTTTCAGTAGTCCATCATTGTAGCTGTACACCCATGATGCCTTTCATAGCGGTCCTGCCTCCCCCCTCGCAACCATTGATAGATTGACTGATCTGAGTCTATGAAAAATCAATAGGACAACCCTTTGAATGCTCTACACATTGGTTTTTCATGGACTGTAGTAACTGTACTAACAAGTAGCAAGCTTTTTGTTCTTTGGGAAAGCGTGCCCTTTCATGACTCATGAACAACAGGTCGGACAAAGTCATGTAGGAGCACAAGGGCGCTATTAACATAAATGAGTGAAAGGGAAGGAGAGAGACATTGTGGGTTTTTTTTTAGTCAAATGCAGGTTGTGTCTGGTATTCACTTCATATCAGAAGTGCTTTTAAATTTTTATGTCATGGCAATCAAGGCGACATGCCGCCTCCAGGCATAAACTAAAGGCCAACAGCGCTCAGGTTGTGCTGGAACCGTACAACACCTTAGAATACTAAACACTGTAGAATACTCACAGTTTTCCAGTCACAATAGATATTCTTTTCATTTTTTAATTCACTCACCAGCAATTTCTTCTTCTCTTTCTTCTTCTTCTTCTTCTTCTTTTTTTTTCTTTCACCTCATTTGCATAACACTATGCTTCACTGCTTAAACTCTTTGTCAGATGCACTCACCGCGGTGGCATGTTTGCTTCCATAGCTTCTTCAGATCCAAAGAGCACTGATGCTGTTCCCCTCAAAATGTCTGTTTACTCTAACCCTCTCCCCACGGCTTGAAAATTAACCCAGTTTGATCTCAATCCTTTGCTTTCCGCTAAACTTGTTTTCATACATCATCAAGTCTTCTCCTGCTCTTCCTCATGGCAAGAGGAAGAGGCCCCTCGTGGCAACATTTTTTATTTATTTATTTTTTTGGAAAGATTCTGTTTACCAATGCATCTGAATCTCTGTTAGTCTATTCCTCATCCTCCCTCTTACTTTTTCCTCCTATTCATCGCTCACTGTTTTTGGCTCCTCTGTCTCCATTTCTTGCTCAATGAATGGTAACAGGAGCATTTCATGGAGAGATGGCTGTCTTCCCTCACCTGTAGGCTGAACAGACCATTGCTCTGTAATATCAGAGCAGGTTAACAGCATGATTACTGATATTACCAATAAAAGGAGAACCCATCCCTACTGCTGTGCTGGAGCACTGCAAAAAGCAGCATGTCCAACTCTCCCTTGAGTCCATGAATATTTGACGCTCCATTGAAGCATAGTTAAAGTTGAGTGTTTACTAATTTGGTTAGCACATTTCTCCAACCAAGACAGAGATTTGAGACTGAAGAATCAGCCCAGTGGGATAAATCTCAAATTAAAAAGGCATCGGGTGATTTGAAATATTTAAAAGGTCTCTCTCCCCCTCACACACTTTCTCTCCCTCACATGCAAGTTTTTTTTATCTGTCTCAGTCTCCCTTTCTCAAGGCCAGAGCTCTTTGGTGTGTGGGTGTGAGTGTTCACTCGCACATATGTGGATTACTTTGAACAGCGTTGTTTGTGAGTTCAGCATGCCGGCTGGATGTATCAGTGCCAGTCTGAGCAAGGTTTGGCTGAGTGATGATGTGGCTTCACCCTGCATGTGTGTGCATGTGTATGGTTTTTTGATAAGCCCTCCTCTCCCTGCTCTGTCCCTTATCGGTTCTCTGAAAAATCACACCACAGAGATAAATTACATCAGGAATGCTACTTTTTGCTACATTTTTTATGTCCGCGGAAAATGCACGAGGCTCATACGCTCAGGCCATTTAATTTTCCGTTCTAATCTAACTCTTGCATCAAGGCATGAGAGATACAGTGTAGATCCACCATGTTTTATTCAGGCATAGAATCACAGAGGGTGATAGCATCATTGATTAGAATTACAAGGCAGCAGTCATTTACTGTGACAGAACTGCTTGAATTTAGTTTTATGGTAATATTAGCCAAATGTCAAGCATCAGCAGGGGCTCGCTTAGTGTCTGCATGATGCACGCCTTTTGTAGACATTTCTGACTCAGTTTTCCACCTTCCTCACTCATCTATTCTCCTGTGATATATTTCTTTCTGCTGCCTCACTTGTATTCCCCGCCCTCCTTTCATATTCCATGTGTTCTACTCTCCCAGAATAGGAATAAGTCTGGACGGACACGCTGTGATTTAGACTCTTTTACCTTCAAGGTCTTTCCTTAACCACAACTCCTTTAATAACTCTCTTTTCTATTTATTAAAGCCGATTTATTCAGTGGCCCAAATAGGTTTTCACACCTTTCATGCTGCCTGTGTCTTGTTGCTTCACCGCTACTGGAGAAACGGTCTTCATAGGCATTTTGTTAAATCTTTGCTATTCAGCCACATAATTAGCCGGAACAGTTTTGTGGCTCAGCTTTTCCCAAGACAACAAGTCCCCAGAGCTGGAGAATTCAGAGAAGGCGGGGAACATGTAGAATCGGAGCTATAAGATGCAAACAAATAATTACCCTTCATTTGAAAACACTCAATTAGCCTCTATTTCGGAGTAAAATAATGACTTTCTCTCACTAAGCGGAACCCCAGAGTTTCAGCTGTAATTAGTCCAAAAGATGGCAGCCCAGTGGCTCAGCGGAGACGATAACAACACGGCTGTTTTATTAACCCAACAGCAAATATCGCACTATACCAACGCGCAACAGCACATTTGCTGTGTATATAAACTGCAAGCAACAGAGAAAGCACCCATTCCTGTAGGGTTTTGCACTAATGTGTGTTGTGTGAAGAGGCGATATAAATAAAAAGGAAAGGCAACATATAAAAGGAGAAGAGAAGGAGGTGAAAGGCTTTGTGGGCTGTGTGGCAATTCATTGAGCTCTGCTGTGCCGCTGACATTTCTATCTCAGATGTGCAACAGAAGCCGCCGCTGAGAGCCTCTCCACTGTACAGAGGAGCAGGAGAGCATTGTGTGCATTGCTGTGTGTGTGTGTGTGTGTGTGTGTCTCACACATTTATGTGCCCAGTGTTGCATCCTCCATCAGGGTTAGTGGAATAATATATCACAGTCTGTGAATTAAGGTGCCCACTGTTCAGAGTGAATTACTATTATGCTGTGTCTCTAACCAACCATTGATGCTGGTGTTTTTCTCTGAAAGATGGGTCTGATTGACGCCGCTTCCAATAAGGTGGATTCGCCTCTGTGCACTTTTCCCCGGCTTAAGGGAATACACTTAATGTGAAAGTCTGTCACAGTCAATATCAGCGCAGTGGACCTTTTAAGCTCCCATGCTAGATACTGAGTATTTGTATTCAGTACCCATGCTGAATGCTTACAAACATGCACACACACAGAAACTCATTATATCACTGCATTAGTCGGCTGGTTTCCACACACACATCCTCTCGTCTTCTGCTGCCTCCACACCACCACACCCCTGAATATTGGAATTCTTTTGAGTCTCCCTGCAGAATTTCAGTGCGGCAATGAGAAAAAATTAGATTTTATTATGTACCTTTTTAATCGCCTATCACTTGAGACAACCACGGCGTGTCTGGCACGAAAGAAATTTCAGCCACATTTCTTAACTAGCGCGGTGCATAATTTTCATCCTCACTGGTTCGATGAGAGTGAAAAAGAAAACTTTCTCCTCATTTCAAATCAGTTTGTAACATTGGAGAGTCGCCTAAACACTTGTATGCACACACACTGCAATGTGAAATAACATTAGGTTACAACCCAGTGAAAGCTTGCTACATTTCTGTTTTTCGGCACCACTGATCTGAAGCCAATTCCCTGTGGCCAATATTGACTCTAACAACTGTGGCGGGAATGTGGCTAGAGACCAAGGCAGCCACCAGAGAGGAGCGCAGGACAGGACACAGCAGAATGTAGGATGTCTGAGACACACCATGACATTACTTTCAGTCACCTTGAAGTCTAACAACCACTCTGACTGATAACGTCAGCAGATGGCTTCAATTCCCCAGTGGAGAGTAAAATAATGTAGTGTGACCTCTCCTTTGGAACATGCTGTGGTATGCTGTGTCTTTTAACTTTCAACGGCCAACAGCGAGAGGCAGGTAGAGAAAATAGACGAGGTAAGGGATTACATAGAAATAAAAATCAAAAGTAAGACACTGAGTGGGCTGAAGAAATGGTAAAAAAACAGAGTGCAACTGGTTGATGTCTCTTTGATGCTTCACACAGCTCTCGGACTGACGGAAGCCTTTTGATAAGCGATCGTAACGTCAGTCGCATTCAAACTCAGCCAGTGTGTAGACTCCCACATCTGTCTGTCTCACACAAGTGCGCACTCCCGTATGTTCAAGGTTGTTCAAATTATGAGCTTGAAATACTTGACATTTACATCAGATGAATCCAATTGAGACGAATCTCAGTTCATAAATAATGCCAATTTAAAAACTGTCACAAAATTCAAGTTGCCCTCAAGGCTGAACAGGGGATTCAAACAAAGAGCAGACAGAGGAATATTTTTTATGCTAACTACTAATTACCTTAATAACACAAATCCACGAGGGTTAAGTCTCGGTGTTCACGCTGACTGACTCACAGGAAGTTAGGGCACAAGTGGGATGTCTCACTGTGGAAGCTGTAGTTAAATCAGGGCTTTTGTGAAGTATTTTTGTGCCTTGTATTTGTCTGTAAGTAGGTATTTTCGTGGACGGTTTCTGAGTGAATGAATCCAAAATTAACAGCTCAGTGGCATGTTTTACTGATGATCAGATAGCAAGTTATGGTAAATATTTAATAATAAAATGCTTGTAATATAATAAATAATCATAGTATAAAATGTTTTTAGTATTTTAAAGTTTCTGACAGAGATCAGTACTGTAGTTCCAGTTTATCCACTGTTTTAATACAACTGATACAACTTTAGTATGTTAAAGAAAAGTATGTATGTCTTTTTTGGCATCCAACCCTATTTGAGTCAGTGAAAAATATTAACAAAAAAATATAACAGAAAGTCGCACCACATGCCGCTGATAACTGGTTTTTCATGTAAGTTCTGAAAGCTGGCAGCTTGTGAAAATAAGTTATCCTCAGTAAAAATTTGGATTCTCAGTCAACAACAAAAAAAGAAAAAAAAAAGCCTCAACACAATCTCAGTGGATTTTAGAACATAAAATGAAAAACATGACTACTGTTTAATATGAAGTTCAATGATGGATGGCTTTGGAGCTCCGGTGTTTCAAAGAAGGGGAAAAAAAGGAATTTACTATGCTCAATATATTATATCTTGAAATCCATTACAGGGGCTACTTTCACTGGAGTTTACAAGGACATTTTTACCGTAGTCCATCCTTTCACTATCTACTGCTTTTACTATCCCAGAACATAAACTTCATTGAAATACTCTCTGGGATGAAGTGAAAAGCGGATCAAATCTGTTTGGAAAGCCATTCATGAGTGACCCTCTTATTCAAAATCATGCCCTTGTTTTCACAACATAAATCATGGCTGGGTACTGTATTGATGTTATATTGATATAGGGTTGTTTTTTTTGGTGGGGGGGGGGGGGGTTATTGTTGTTGTGAGAGGCATGTGATATAAGATTGGGTATTGCCTTGGACTTTGGATATTGTAAGTGCCGTCTTTTACTGGTTTTAAAGGATGCATTACAGTCAAGTGATGTAATTTTCTGAACTAACCAAGCTGTTGTAGCTGGTATTATTTGTCTTTACTGACTTAGTCATAAGATATACATTACTGATTATTATTTATCAAAAATCCCATTGTGTAAATAATTTTTGAAAACACCAACAGTCAACCCTACAATACTGCTGCAATATCGATATCCCGGTATTTGGTCAAAAATATTGTTATATTGTTATATAATATTTTCTCCGTATTGCCCATCCCTTATAAAAATCTTATCAGTATAAATCCACTAAGATTCTGTTAAGATCTGTTATCAGCTTTGTTGGCTTCACTTATAGCATGTTATTAAACATGTTTATGAAGCATTGCATGTTCTTTACTTGCCCTACTTGTGTCCATGCATCTAAAAAATGGATGAAGCTTTAAGTCCACAAAGTGCAGATTTGGATTTTGCCAAAGAGGAACCTTTGGGAAAATGTTGAAAACACAACTTTGCCAGGCAGCCTTATTGTGTTCTCACTGACTGCATGATTCTTTGGTGTAGATAAATATTTTAGAGATCACATCAAGATCAAAGCATGTTCTATATAAGTCCATACTAAACCTTATACCATGCGAGTGGAAAAATCTTGTATTGATTATTTAACCCTTTGAAACCTAGATCGACATAAATTGTCTTGTGCTTGAGTTCAGATGCCTTTTACAAGTATTTCTATCTTTGAACCCTGAGCAAATTGGTGCGTTTTCTTTTGAAACATTGGGGAAAAAGTTGGCAACTTTGCAAAAAATGTCCCAGAAATTGAAAAGAAAAAATTTTTTTTAGAAGATTTAGAAAACTACTTTTTACAAAAAAGCTGGGGGTAATTACCATTTTTATGTTTTTAATTAAATATGTATTTAAAATTCTGTTAAAGAATTGTTTTTCTTTGTGTAGCACTTTTGTAAGGTCATTGTCTTGGCTTTTTTGTTTTTGTTTTTTTCTTCTTTTTTGTTTTCTTAAGTTGCTCATTGCCCTCTTTCCATGTTTTTGAAAGAAATCAAGCCGATGTGCTCAGGTTATTTGGACTTTTATTGTAAAAGGATTATCTACTGCTGATTTTGCATGATTATATCATTTAGTCCAAAGAAATGTCACTTCCCTTTAGAGCTGCAACAATTATTTGACTCATTCATATCATTGTAAACTAAATATGTTTAGGACTGTTGATCAGGCAAGATAAGCAGTGTAAATACAAAACTTTGGCATTTTTCCCAATTTTCTGACGCATTATAGACTGAACAACTACCCAACTAATCAGCAAAATAATTGGCAGATTAAATGATGATAAAAATAATCCTCTCTTGTCCAGATTAGCAGTTTTGACTGTGGGTTATTTTCAGTGATTTACAGTGCACGCTTCTGTAAAAGATTTACCTCAAGGCAACAGGAAGGAAGACGGAGATGGGTGCGAAACAACTAAAGTAAGAAACACATGAGATATGAGTTTAAAGGGCAGTATTCCTCTAAGGCAGACTCAGAGCATAGTGGCAGGGTGACTAATGACCCACAGTGCTCTCAATTATTATCGCTGGCACGCACGCACACACACATACCCACACACACCATATGATTCATTTTGGTTCGGGCTGTAGAGAGGCATGACTCAGCCGCACTCATGGGCAGCTACACCAACATTTCTATCTCCATCTCAATTTCCCAAGACCCATAGACTCTTGATCTAAATGAGGACATCAGCACTCTAGGAAATAGGTTTGTCCCACAGAAAAGCCACCCCGGTGCAGCTCACATTATCTTTCTGCCCTGCTGCAATCAATGTGAAAGTAGGTCTCATTAATTTCTTGGGTCACGTCCCTCATCACACCTCAATCTTGCATCATTCAGGGGCTATTTCCTTTTGCATGGCTTTGACATTATTTTCGATAAGGGGTGGTTGTAAGGTCAGCCGCTGAATTTACTGACGATGTCACAAAGTCAGCATCAACTAAGGACCTCTTTCAACAAGTAGAGTATCCTGTTATAGATTCACCTTTTTGTCTGGTGTCAGCTACATCACTTAAACTACACTATATTGCCTATTTGGGATATTTATATCTCCGTTATATGCATGAGTTTAGTGATAAATTCCAAGTAACGCTTGGCTTGAACGCATAAGCTTTTTTTCTCCCCATGTCTCTGGTAAGATTAAATCAGTTAAAATCCTTTTTTGTGTTGACATTTTTTCCAGCTCTTGCCACAGTTTTATCATTTAACGATTGTCCGTCTGCAGAGCTGTCTCCTCACAAAAGCGGCCGTATTCATCTTCCGCGCACATAATTGCGTGCAACCTGAACTCCAAGGGAAAAGAGATCATTTTTTTGCACAACACTGACTCATTCAAGACTGATGGTCACTTGGTTTGTGCGGAAATTATCACAGCAAGCGATTTAAAATCAAGTCTTAATTACAAATATTTGACAAATGAAGTCAAATTGGCCGGCACTAGGCTGGCAGCTTTATGTCAGCGCTGCCAGACTGGGCCTCCGAGAGCTTCAGCCTCCAGTCTGGTCGGCTTGCAGACCGCCAGCCTGCAGAATCAGCCTGCAGCCCCAGGAGAGCCTTCCATCCTGCTGCGTCTGCTCTTCTCCCTCCTCACACACATCCATCCTGCCTGGTCGGCCTGTCAAACCCTGCGTCTACCCCCCCTTGCCTCTCTCCGTCACCCGCCCTCCTTCCCCTCTCCCCCCTCTCTTCCTCCGCTCCACTGGGCTTGTGAAGGTGAGCCAGTCCCCAATGGCACTACTGTACAGATTGCGATGCTTCCTCTGCAAATGGAGGCTTCTCTCTCAGGAAATGCTGTGCGTAGAGTGGCTGCAACTCATCGTCCTCCACCTTTTGTTTGGTTATTTTTGACCTTTTTTTTACTGTGCACTTATCTCTGGAAGTCTTTATTATTTAGTCTCTAATGTTGCTCTCAGGTCAGCCATCCTTGACCATGGCTAGGAGCAGCAAAGGCTGCTCCGTGTCACTTAAGAGCAAAGCTGACAAAAAAGCACTCCCTGAGGTTTTAGGCTAGTTTAGGTGACAGCTGTCACACAATCATTTGTCCTTAAAAGCTCTTTTATGAGCAGACTGTGTGACGGAACAATGACAGCAGCAGGACGAATGCTTCAGTCTAGCTTTGATGTGACACTACCTCTAATGGATGCATCTAATCATCATTGATAGATAGTACCCATCTGCAGTTGTGTAATGGATGTCCTTCTGTTGGTTGGTGTGTGTGTGTGTGTGTGTGTGTGTGTGTGTGTGTGTGTGTGTGTGTGTTTGTGTCTATTTCCTCCAAACTGCATGAACCTTTTTGGTCTCATCTTCCCTCTTCCAGGTTAGCTTCCGTTCCTCTTCATTGTTACTTTCTGGAAAAGACAGGTTATTTTATCGTTTTAACGAAGCTGAAACAAGTATCTGAGCTCTGATTAAATCCTGAACTAAAATAACACAGCACTGGCTAGTGAAAATTTAACACCTCATTTAAATAGGGATAAAAGACCCATTTTGTTAGCATTCAGCAACTCCAGCTCTCATGTGCCTTTTACAGCAATTCTGTGGCTGAGATTCACGTAATATGTTATGGGTGCTAATAAAATAATGGTTTTTACAATTGCCAGTGCAGTAATAGATACTCATTTAGCTTTGAACATGGACAGAAAATGCCTGATTCCAATGTCCAAATGGACGTGTTTTCAGCTCTTTTTTGAAACAAATGCTGCCTGCACATTAGCTTGAGAATGCCTTGGCTGGCACGGAGTGTTATCTGGCCATCCAGTTGCTGCAGGTGAACTCATTCCCTTTCCCTTTATGTTTGTGTGCAGGTTTTTGGAGATTATTATCACTTCAGGCATCACGCCGTGGAGAAGAGGGCTTTGTCTGGCCACAGGGGGATGCACATCAGACTGCAAAAAGAACCACAGGTAAGACTGTTGTCAGCTCTCACACAGCTCATTGCAGCCCTCTGTGTCAGCAACAAAAGGCCAAAAGACAGATTGGATTACAAACAGAGGGTGTATATCAAAGGAGAAAAGGATGCCAGCGTCAATGAAAGCTCAAACTCTGTACTCTTTTTTTGTCCACGCTGGTCTTTCCATCTGTCCCCCTGACCCGATCTGAGGTACCACATAGCTGGAAATATGCAAATTAAACCCACCCAAACAACACAACAGCTGGGAGTGTCTCTGTGTTGCTTTTTCTCTACTCTCGTAAAATAATTATTTGCACCTAAATGTTAACTAGAGAGGAAAATTGGTATTCATCAGTAACATTGGAAAACAAGAACATTTTCCATCTATGACTGTTATCTTCATTTGGACATCTGGTTCTGAATTTACTCACAGCCCAACTACCACTTTATACCTGGCATGCTAAAACTCTGCAAAATCTCAGCTTCTGTGTATAGCAGATGTAATTGAGTCAGCGTGGAAATGCCAGCATAACTGAAGAAAGTTTTTCTGTCTTACTAGGGATTTAGAGATCAGCAGTCTTGCATTGCCAGACCTATATCCATACTATGTGTTCACTGCTCCCATGCAGAGGAGAGGTCTGGCAATATCCACCATCATTTTATTGTCGGTTAAAAACAAAATATTTTTCTCATAGGCTTTAAAAACAATAGTGGAAGCCAGAAAAGAGACGAGGAGCAAAAAGCATTTACTCTGTCCCGTTGTAAATCAACAGGAGCCTTTTTCTGTATTTAGAAAGATTCTTGGGTTTCTTTACATAATGAAGTTCTTGCGCTCGCTGGGAACAAATTTGTTGGTTCATTTTTAACATTCTTTTCTCTGATTAAATTCACATTAAACATATTACTCTTGACCTGAGTCTACACTGCAGGCAAAACATTTCTCAGGCAAACATTAGATACAATCTCTAAAAAAAACATTCCCTTGTACATAAAAATGGTAATTAGATCTGGAATTTATAGATTATTGCATTGCTGTCTTGGGGAGGCAACAGGAGATATGCAAAAAAACAAGGCAAATATGAAAAATATAAACTAAATTGCTATCAAAAGCTCACATTACTTGGGTTATGTTATCTAATGAACAATTCACAGAGAATATTCTGTAGGAAATGAAACACTTTTCAAATGAACTTCAGATTTCTTCAGTCTGTGGGCGAGCTATAACTGTGTCAGATATAAAGGTTAATTTGGTACATTCTTAAGTCCAAGAATGTCATAACCTTTTTCAAGCTGTGTTCACTGGCTTTGCTGCTTTTATTCCCACCTGAGGTGTTGAAAGAGGAAATGTTGTTTGGACAATAAGTGAGCAAAATTCTACACAGGTCAAAAACGGTGATACTCTGCAAAACTCGCTGTGAATTAAATGGAACACCCTTACGAAGGCTCTGTGCTAAAATCCATAAGCGTATTTTTATGGTGATGTGAGCCAAATAAACAAGCGAAATATGGGTGTTTTGTCCTTCTCGACTTGTGAATTTGAGATATGCTGCCTTCTCACATTTTTTGGAATATGCTCACACTGAATGTGTTTGTTTGTTTTTAAGAAAATAATGCAGAAAATAGTTCTGTTGACCGTGAGAACTGTGGAAGAGACGTTGTTGTTTTACATGTTTTTATGCTTCGAGCGTCACAAGCAAAATGCTTTTCTCCTCTGTTGTGAGTGAACTTTGGCAAAAACCTCTGAATCTAAATGATGATAATAATAATCTATTTGCATGGAAATATACAGTTCCTCTGGGGTAAAAGGGAAAATGTGTTTCTTTTTTATTTGGATGACCTGATCCCAAAAATCCATCATGCATAATTTGGGTATTAAACCACTGTAACACTCATGCAATATCAGCAGTTTGCTGAGTTAAAACCATCACTAAAAATCAATTCTTTACTCTAAAGAGTTTCCCATTGATGTCAATGAAAAATTGTCATCAGCAGGAAATAACTACAGTAAAGTTCACACAGTGTGTGGTAGGTACTGTAGACACCCTCTCTTTCACTGCTGCTGCTAACTGACTCAGTAACACGCTGCTGTCATGTTTACATTGGAAACACTGGAGGCAGCAGTGAAAAATGCTTCTATTTAAAGGCATCTTAAGAGGTACCTGACTGGTGCTAAAGGGGGGCAGCTATGAAGCGAGAACAGACTTGCGCCATCTGTGGCAAAGTAGACCTGCCAAGTAGAGCCAAAGGACCACTCTGAAGCTTTTCCCGAGCCCGAGTCAAGCTGGCTGAGGAGAGGGACTGATGTAGTGTGACAAGCACTGAAGCCCCAAGACATCATTAGTGAGATATGGTGACATTCAGCGAGGCCAGCGGTGTCAGGGGTCAGGCTTTGTGGACGTTAACAAGGCTCTGAGGGCACCCTCAGGGTTCAGAGGTGTCTGCCCGGGAGCTGGGAGAGCACTGTGGCACTCAGGCGGTTAAAAGATTTGCTCTGAGATTTCCAAAATCAGCAACAAATGAGATTTAGTATAGGCAGTGACAAAAGCAGGGATTTTGTCATTGTTAATGGGCAGAATTTAATGAGGCAATGGATTTTAGTGTTGTATGTAGCGGTGAGGGATTAAATGCAAAATGAACTTTTGGCAAAACCGCAGCACTAATAAGAAACAGTCAATGGAAAAGTTGATGTCATCTTTAATAAGCGGGTCACAAGTGGATAGTGAGGTTTACAGTGTGGTTAGATTGCCTCTATATAATTTTTAGCAATACATAAATGAGAGAGATCTTTAATTTTTATCCCTTTATGCCAGCCATAGCAGTGACCACAGGCATTATTGTTTTTTTGGGTTGACCGTCCGTCCGTGCATTTGTCCCTTTCTTGAGAGCACAATTTCTCAAGAAGGCCTTGATAGAATTTCTTTGAAATTGGGCCAAACGGCTACTTGGACTCAAAGATGAACTGATTAGAATTTGGTGGTTGAAAGTTTATGGCCAAGGTCACATGGACCTCAAGAATGTATATGATATTTGTGACAGTATGTCACACTCATGTTACATACTTTACTTAATTACAGAATGTACAACTCTGTGCAGTAATATATTTATTACTTCTTATTATGTATGCAGAACATTTACTATCATCCTGTTAACATTTTGTTTATTCTTTTGCAGTAACCATTGACACAAATATATATTTCTTTATTTATATTTTGTTTATGTTTATTTTATGTAGCCCTATATCTTAACCTACACTGCTTTATGTCTTGGATTCCAATTTTGCTTTTACTTGTGTGATTTTCTTTTTCTCTGTCTTATAAGCATTGTTGGAGGGTGCCCAAGGCCTAAGATTTTCATTGCCAGCGACTCATTCTTTGTAATCATTGCGTACATGATAAGAATAAAGAACTTGAAACTTGAACTGAAACCTGGAGCCTAACAGCGCAGCAAGGGAGATAAAGACATTTTTGACAGAAGAGATTTCATCTCACAGGCTTCATCTCTGTTAGTGGTTCAAGGTAACACTCCATGAACCCCCAGCTATTCAGGCCGTCGGGGTTTTAACTAAGGAGAAACAGTTTGTCCCTAGCTTACCTGCCCACCCACTCAACCAGAAACAGGCCAAACCTTTAGGCAAAGCATGACCACGGCCAAAAAACACAACAGCATGAGTGAGTGGGTTTCTGTTTATATGTTTTTATTTATGTGCATTTGTATACTCATATGAGTATTTGTGTGTGTGTGTGTGTGTGTGTGTGTGTGTGTGTGTGTGTGTGTGTGACCATTTGATCCCTGGAAAAGAGAATTAAAAAAAGGCTCTGCTCCACCTGGTTCAAAGAAAACACATTTAAAAGGCAGTGAAAGCATAATGGTTGGATTTAGATTAGTCATTGCTAAGCGCTGAGCTTGTTACAATGTTTCCTCTCTGTAATCCGGCCGCCGTCTCTCACACAACCTTCGCTGTCTCTGGTGGTGCTAACATGCCGCTTATCGCCACCCCTTTTGAATAATCACACAGTGGCATGATGACATTGGCAGCTGTATAAGCTTTTACCATTATGCTTACGAGGGTTGTTTGTCATCTCCTCTCCACACTCCACACCTTCTCTATGAGGGAAAGAATCGATTTGTTTTGGGGTGGCTGCTGTTGGTTTTGTACAAACCGCAGTGTGAGGCAGCTTACTGCATGCTGTGGTTCGGAGCGACCTTACCCTACATCTCTCTCTGTCTCTCTCTCTCTCTCTCTCTCTCTCCGGCTGTAAGACTGCACTTGATGTGTACTTTACTGTGCTGAGGTCTTTATATAAAATGATAGGGTTGGCAATATTCTATATTCTTGTTTTTGTCAACAAATCCCATGACAAGACCAAAACCAACAATGTGTTAGTTCATCTCCCAGTGCCTAGCTTGTCTGCAGCACTCAGCCCCCACAGTGCCCACTGAAGATGTAGATGTTTCAGTGTGAGTCATAGGAAGGACAGGAGGAAATAATGTATTTGCTGAGTACTGTTTTCAGCGGCACATTTACTGTGAGTGTTTAAGGCAGTATACAGGTTGCATATGTCCACGGGTTGTGACCAGTTCAACTAAAACCTGAAAGAGTGATTCATCACTCTCAGATTGTTTACTTTTAAATATTTTTTTATGCCTGGACAAAATTTTAAATAAAATGATCCAGTAATTACCAAAAAATATACTGAGTCCCAGGTTGGGAAACACTGATTTACAGCACCAGAATAGTGCATGTGGGATGACCTCCATGTAAACAACAGTGCCCATGTTTATCATAATGTCTGGCCACTAATGGGGTTTTAATAGTCTTTGGACAAGAATGGTGATATAGGATACAGAGAAAAAAAACTGAATCTGGCTCATACCATAGACTGTATGTAAAGAGATATACAGTGATATGCGTATATATATAAGTCGTCCAGACTTATCTCCACAAAAATGAAGCTGAAACAGCCTGAATGTGGCTGCTGCCATCTTGTACTAGCAAGATCATTTGGAGCCAGAGTCTGCCCTGTAGGAATCTCCACAGGGTGGAGTTTTCGCCCATATACCCGCCAGACCAATTGCAAGCAGTGCCATTGATCACAAGCACACAGATTAGCACAGACAGCTGTCAATCAGTAGATCTAACCCCTTTTTCATATCATCAAATAACTAATTAAAACAGAACTTATCAGAAAAACAAACGCTTGAACAAACACAATAAGAACAGCCTTTAACCACAGAAACCAATATGGGAAGAAAAAAAATTTGACATCTACTTTAGCTTGGTTGATGTCTCATCTGCTAACATGGAGGAGGCGGGGTTTATGACCTAAACTGCCAGCCACTAGGGGGATTACATGTTTTGGCTTCATTTTTAAAAAAAAAAATGAGTATCAACAAAGTTAAATGCCGTCCACACCAAGGGCAATAAGTGTAACTGTGAGCTAGAGCGCTCAACTGGCCAAAAAAATTACAACACTGACTCGTGTGAGTTGAAGCCCATCTGACATCACCGAACCCAAACCCCCCAAAAGGTGCTTGTCTGTTTTTAATGTCCGAGACACACTGGCTGCGTGGCAGTGTGAGCCAAGCACATCTCTAGCAGAAAATGGACCAGGTCGGTGGATCAGTGATTCTCCAAACTGTATTGCCCCATCAGAGAAACTGTCTGCCCCGGCCAGGAGGAGGGACAGAGAGCCTGGCACGGAGCCTGGCTGCTTCTCTTTTTCTCTCTGTCTCTGCCTGCAGAGCGAGAAGGGGAGGGAGCAGCTGTCTGGTGCTGAAATGGGAAATGATATCAATCAATCAATAGGTTGTATAATATCTTTAACATATGTTGATAATATATGTTAGATTTACGTTTAAATAAGTATGAATTAGGTAGCCTGACTCCTACCTGACCTGGCCAATCAGCGCATATTTTTGGTCTGAATATGGCATGACCCATTGGGCTTTTCAGAACCAGTTGGGACCCGTCGTGTTCAGGTTGAGATCGAGAACTCTAACACGAGCATCCGCACTGTTGGATTATCACATTCTGTAGACAGTGGTGCCAAGAACGAGCTGTGCGCTACCGCTGTGACGCACTTCAAATTCAGAAGGATTTTGTTTGGCTGTCATTGTTTGTTTGGTTCATTAAATTGCTCTGAGAGTGGTCCCAATGATATCATTTGCCACTGTCATTGTTGTTATATTTGTGGCGTGGACTCTCAGGCACTGAGCGGCTGTGACTCATGAGGTACAGCACTGGTACCCAGCTTTTATGTCAGCATGTCAAAGTATCCTTGGGCTAAATACTAAACCCTGTATTGCTTAGCTGTGCCATCAGTCTTTGAATGTGTGAATGTTAAAGTGAGTAGCAGGTGGCATGTATATAGCCTTGGCCACCAGTGTGAATGTTTGTGTGAATAGCTGAATGTGACATGTAGTGTAAATGTAAATTTAGTGAAAGATGCTTTACAAGTGCAGTTCCATTTACCATCCATCACGCTGCCATTCACTTTAGTTACAACTATTTTTAAAATGATATAGTTATTGTTATTGTTGCAGTTATCGTTCCTAGTCTGGATAGTTCTTTATCCTTTAACATATCTCCTTTCTGCATAAACTGCAGAAACAGATTTATAGATCAGAGCACAGGCTGTCTCACTGCATTACAAACAACAGCGGCGCAACTTCTCCTTACGCATTAGACAGGAAAGCCCTCAGGACACTGTGCAAGAGATGGAACAAATAGTTTATTGCTCAAGCGGATCACAGACCTAGGCCATGTTGAGACCTCCTTCTTGTCTCGTGATTACTTCTTTGTGTGGTTGTGTTTGTCTAATCTTTGTGCCAGACCTCAGGTTGGTGCTTATTCTGTATCTCTGTGGTCTCATTAGTTCTCCATCACTGGCTCGGTCTTCAGGAAGATATTGATCAGACCTTGTTTTTCTTGAGAGTGGGTTTTCGTACATATACCCAAAAGATACATTTTAAAAATAAATTAAAAAAGACCAAATTACATTATGTATATTGCACTGAATGTTTTTCTAAGGCAATGTTATTTAAATAAGCTGTGAGCTGAATGAGCCAATGTTTAATCATTTGCATGAATTGGCTATATAAATGAAACACTACATTTTCAACAGTAGATGGCTGTATCTGTATAATAATCTGATGCATCTATCAGTTGTAATTTTGCTTTGCTGATAATAATGTGGTGTGCAGTGGGCAGCAGTGCAACAAGGTTAGTGGTGTGCAGTTATAAATGTAATGAAATGAGATAAATGTTAATTAGTCTGGGGTCACTTGAATAAGGTTAATGGCTTCATTCTCTGAGGCAAAGTTTTCAACTAGGTTAGGAGCTGCACCGCCCTCAGTAGCTGCGCTGAACGTGTTCTCATTCAGACCACGTGCTTTATACTGTAACAGCATGTAATCATGAAATGATCACAGCTTGAAACAACTCCAACAGCAACAAGTGAAAAGGGGTAAAGAAAAAAAAGAATTGAAAAGAACTTCATCGAGTGACAAGTTGGACCTTCAGACTTGTTGTGCAGGAAATTCACAAAGTTTAGACACGCTTCACTTAAGTGCTCTTGACATTAAATTGGAATCATTTTAAGCTTTGTCACCTTCAGCAAAAGTTCAGCAAAGCGCGCATTCATCACTGACCGTAATAATGCACAACAGCATGTGCTTAAACTGCTTCAGAGGATAAGTGACTCCTCTATAGTTTCCCTCCATCTACGCATATTCCCTCTGCAACTGTAGTAGCACTTCAAGTTGGCTTTCAAATATTATTTGAACAGCTGACTGCCTTTTGTTTAATTAGAACGAGCTGTAATGTTTGTCAAAACATCGCCACGGATCCTTCACACTAGATGCTTTTTTGTATCACACGGCTTATTTATTTATTTAAAAACATTGTATTAAAGCAGGACATGGCTGCATTGTTAATATGCTCATCTTGGACATACAGTGGAAAAGTGCCCTAACTGCAAGAATGTATGGAAATTCACTGCCTGGTTGTGTCTTCCGTGTTCAAACTAAGTGGAAGCCGAATGTGCTTTCAAACCTCACAAATGAAAAAAAAAATAGATGTTGTCTTTTCTCTTGTCTGCTTTCAAAAAGTGTTTTGGCTTTTCTTTCACACATAAAATGTGTTTTAGGTCACTGAAAGCAGATCTTTTGTTATTCTGTCCAGGGTGAAGATTTGAAGAAACTTTTCATCGTTTATGTGCAGACAGAGAAAAAAATAATTTTTAGGCGTGAGATGTCAGTGTGTGTGCTGTTATTTCCGTTGTGAGGTGTCACAAATGAGGTGACATTTCATGCAATGGTGGACGTGACCAAAATAGTGCCGGCTCTAACCTTATTAGCAGGACTTGTTACATATTTACAAATACATGTGCAGTTACTACTCCACTGTATCGTGGGAGAGATGCCTCAGAATACACCGCAGAGGCCACTGCACCGCAAAGCCTTCCAGTAACAGCTTTTTTTCAGGCTTCTGATCAGCCAATATCTCCTTCTTTACATGTCCTCAGGGTAATGTCATATCACTGCTTGTTGGTTTGGCATGCACTTGCAGGCGCTTCATCTGTGTTTTGCATTTTCATACGATTTTTATGACATTTTTTATGAGAATGCATGTATAGATGGGATTTTTTTTGTAAACAAAGCAGGGGAAAACCTTGTTTTCAGAACTATCTATGTACATGTTGACTAGCCCTTTTTAATGGGCAGCAGACAGGTGTTTTTTGTTGTGTTTTTTGTTTGTTTGTTCTGAAATGGGACTTTATTTTGACGACTGTTTCTTAATTAGGGGTTCCTAATTAAGGTTATAAAGTGCAGTCTTTTATCAGATTTTGTCTCTTAGCTTGGATACGAGTTTCTCACTTATCAATATACATAGCGAAACGTGCCAAATCTGTTTTTGGCTGTGTGGACAAATCTGAAGAAATATCAAAGCTACGGGTGCCTTTAATCATTCTTGCTACTGTCAATCATGCTCACAGAGCAAAAAATATTCAGATACAATCCTGACAGAAGAACAGAAAAATGCTGAGTGCACCAGTCATTTTAACTGGCAAGTGGACAGGCATTAAATGATTTGCTATTGTGTGGCTTTTGGCAAGGATGTTTGGAAGCATTTTCTGCAACTTCAGAAACCAAACTATAAAATGACATTTACCATTTGTGGTATTAGCATTTACTGTCACCCACCCCCTACCAATCCTGTGCATACCCCAGCAGCCTCCAGGACTTCAAAGGCGCCTTCTCTCTGGCACACTGTACAGCAGCCACTTTCCCTCAGCATCTCAGGGATGAAATAAATTAGATTTGCTTCACATCTCTGCCTCTCTTTCTAGTTATTGCTTTTGGAACACAGCTGGGGCCGTGTTTCTTCACGTCCACAGTCTGTGGGACATTGCAACAATTTCAGGAATTAGAACATTAGTAACGACACAATAGCATGTGACAATAACTTGGTAAAACTATGATTTTTTTCTCTCTCTCTGTGTGTGTGTGTGTGTGTGTGTGTGTGTGTGTGTGTGTGTGTGTGTGTGTCTGTGTGTCTGATCTCCCCAGGTTCTGTGGGCGCAGCAGCAAGTGGTGAAAAAAAGGAAGAAGAGGGATATCTATGAAGACCCGACAGACCCTGATTTCTCCAAGCAGTGGTACCTGGTGTGTGATTGTCTCTTATCTTTGTAGCCTCGACCTAATTAGTCCATCATTATAGCAAAAGTGATATTGACAATAGTGCACTCTGCAGTAGCATTTTAAAGTTGCATCTGTATGACATTATGTTCCCAATTTTTTTATATGTCAGAATGCCTTTTAAGAGTGTGAGGCCAAGCAGAAAGTTCGCTGCATCCAGACATGTTTGTAGCAAAGGGTTGCCCTAGACATCTTTCAGTTTCTACTCTGCAATTATTTCCAATTAAATGTTGAATGCCTTCTCATTCAGGCCTGTCTGAACAGCACAGCAGTCTGGTCTGCAGAAGCTTATAAGGATACCTGATCTAGAGATGTATTCATTATCGCAGTGGCAGTAGTTATTAATTCCCTCATGGTCAGTCAGATAAGCATAAATTGAATAGCTGTCTTTTAGACTAACCCTGAAGGATTTAGTTGCATAGGCTTCCTACCAACACAGGGTTCCCACAGTCAAAGGTGTAATACAATGCATCCTAAGATGCTGGGTTGAATGGAAAATTAAATGTCAGGGGAGATCGACTGCTAAACTGTATCACCTGTGAAACATTGATAGCAAATGGCCCCGACTCTGTGTCTGTTTCGTTATTCACAGCTTTTTGTCGGAGATGCTTCAATTTGTCCTAATCTCCCCTTTTTGCCTTCTTTATATGCACAAAACCTGTGACACTGCAACGGATTAATGACAACATTGACTACCAAAGACATAAATCACCAGTGAATAGAAGTTGTGAAACCACCTCTGCCATTCAGCATTAGACCCCTAATCTTCAGAGGACTTAAACCTCTTTTTTTTCTCCTATATAAAGTATTCCACACAGCTCTGAGTTTAAAACCAAACAAAGACAGTTTAGCTTATGGCATTGGCCACCAGTGCTGAAGTTTTGTCTTGGTAGTACGACCAGTTTCTAGTATTTAAAAGGCTTTTATATTTTTATATCGTTGATGTGTACGTCCATACATCTTTTCAATATGTTAACCAAGGAAACACTAGAGCGAATTTCTTTGAAATTTGGTGCAAATGTCTACTTCGATTCAACAATAAACTGATGAGATTTTGGTGATTAAAGGTCGAGGTCACTGTGACCTTATTAATCTCATTCTTGTGAACACAATATCTCAAAAATGCCTTAAGAGATTTTTTCAATTTGGCACAAGCCTGCACTTAAGAATGAACTAATTAATATTTGGTGGTCAAAGGTCAAGGTCGCAGTTACCTAACAGAACATGTTTTTGGCCATAACACCAAGAATTCATATACTCAAATTCTTGATGTGATGTGATATCCAAAAGGTCAAAGGTCAACTTTAGTGTGATATAACAATATTCTGTAAAAACACTTTTCTGGCCATTATTTAATCTTGTAGAAAAAAAACTCTGCACACTTACACCCATGCAGTGTTTCACTTTGTTCTGAGCCTTTGGGCTGTCAGACCTCCATCAGAGCTCGTGTTCACGCTCTGATGAAGACCGAACGCTCAGAGTAAAGTGAAACACTGCATGAGTGTAAGTTAAGTGTGGATTTTTTTTTTGTTTGTTTTTTTTTACAAGTTTGGACTTTTTGATGTTTCCAGCACACTGCCAAAACTATGCTGGGTTCAGCAGTAATTGTCTTGCGTGGCCATTATTCATTACCATAACTCTGGAGCAGAATGGGACACATTTGGTCACATACTGAACTGGTGACACTATAATCTTGGGTGCCCACCTTTAAACCTAAACTGTGCTAACTATATGATGTTTTGTGCAGCTAAGGGAAAGATGTGTCTGCAGTAAACTGTAACTGCAACTTGACGGGTTTGCGGAGGCATACAAGAGCTTGGCGGTAATTCTAGTTTTATTCTGGTAGAGTTCACAGCAAACATTTACTTGAAATATGTATTGAATGTTGCCAGTTCAAAGCCTACATCCAGGAATTTAGGCTACTTACCAAAGCATCCAAGCATCCTCAAAGAAGTACACATGCAGGAGTCGTGCCCTGTGGAGAAAAATCAGCAGGAAACAGAGGAGGGGGCAGAGAAGGTTGTTTGTGATGTCTTTTCCATTCCTACGGGTTTTTATCTATAACCATCTCTTTCACCTCCAGCGCTCACTTCTCTTCATACTTCTTCTCGCTGTATGATTTTCTGTTATTCATCCAAATCACGCTTTACCACTCCGTATTCCCCCTGCTTGTCTCCCTCCCCCTCCTCTCAACGCTCGCAGATTGCTATTTCTTCTGCGAGAGAGGCAAATGCTCTTACCGAGATTTTCTGACCTGCAACAGGTTGTCTGTCTTTTTTTCTGACAGCATAACTACAGGAGGCTACTCACACGGGCAGCTCAGCCGGAGGAGGCATGCATGCCAGGGTGATGCATTAAAATTGGATTTTAAGTGTCCATGAATCTCTTCTGATCTCTCCTCTTTATGTCATGGTGTTTATTTCTCTTTAGAGCATTTGTGTATTTAACATAACATTGTGCAGCGAGTAAAAGGTCTCTGCAGATGATTTAAGCCACTCTGACACCGATAGACCTTTTCTGCTTGTCTGTCTGGGAAGTGTCAGTCACAGAAGATTGACGGCTGAACAAAACCCTTGTGTCTCTTCCAGTCCAACCCAACGCACCAAGACCTGAATACCAAAGCAGCCTGGGCTCAAGGCTACACAGGAAGAGGTGTAGTGGTGACTATCCTGGACGACGGCATCGAGAAAGACCACCCTGACCTCATCAGTAATTATGTAAGTCAAAACTACAAAGAACTATGAAGCAGCCTCCATACCTCTTAAGACTGCATAGTTCATCGAATTTAATTAATTTTTAGTCAGACTATAGTTGGGTTAAAGTTTTATTTATAATTTATTTTGTTATTTTTTTGTTTGCTATGTACAGAGGCCATGTCCTTGCTGCAGCAGCCACAGGTTCGATTCGAACCATGGCCCTTTGCTGCATGTCATCCCCTCTCTCTGCCCCTTTCATGCTATTACTATCCTGTCAATCAAAGGCAAAACGCCCAAAATATTATCTTTAAAAGAAAGAAAAAAAAAACCAATGTGATACTGAAAGCAGTGCTCTGTTGATTTAATTTGGGGTAAAAAGTTCATTTATTCATAGTTTATGTATATTTTGCTTCTAGGAGATTCACTGGGAATAAGTTTTATTTTGATGCAAAGATTTACAACGTGGAGTAAAAGCAGTGTTCAGTTTATTTAAATTTGGAAGTGCAATAAAAAGGTTTTGTCCCCAAAATCAATGAATAATTATGCTCTCAATAGTGACCAAAATAATCGTGCTGCCTCCACACCTCCACAGATTTTCAGAGATAAGTGAAACGAGAGTTTGAAATCAAAATGACATGATCGGTGTCCTAACATTTTTCACTTCTTTCTTAGGACTCTGAGGCCAGCTATGATGTTAATGACGGAGACGCGGACCCACAACCAAGATACACGCAGCGAAATGAGAACAGGTAATTTGACAAAAGCAACATTCAGCAACGCTACAACTAGAAATATATCTCAATAAGCTTTAGTCTCTAGAGTAATTTGACACACAGGCACAGACTTGAGTCAATGCATTCTTACAGTGGGCTAGTGCATTCAAAAACTGAGAAATCATTTATACTGGGATTTTCTTTTTTTTTTTTTAACACCCCTTGCTGTTTTTCACTCATCACTAGCCTACATAAATGTTAGTTGACAGGGAACGACACTGGTGGGAAAGCACCACGTCTATACGGCTTTTGGTCCAGTGCTTTTGGTCAGAGCATTTACATTTAGGAACCAATTATATAAAGTTTAAATGCACTGGTGCAGTCATTCTGCAAAGTCCTGAAAGATTATTCCCTTTTTTTCTCTTTTGCTTCAGTAAACAAGCCAAGCTTCTGTAGCTGCATCTCAAGGTCCAGCCCGTACAGCCCACAGCCACTTATAATACAATACTTGCCCTCAGTGATTTATGCTCTTCCCTTCTGGTCTTTGTTGATCGCATTAAAACGTGTTCGCCCCAATTTAATGATGGAACAGTAAAGCTCCGGCAAGGGCAAATCCTAAACCTTCATCTCCTCGCTTTTCCCCGTTTCTCCAAACACCATGGTCTTCTGCCTTAGTCCAATCCCCCTGGAGCAGATGAGAAGCTACATCCCGCCTCTGAAAAGCACAGCAGGAAATCTCTCTCTTTTCTGGGACGTCTGCCACCAAGTCTTTTTGTAGTTGTTTGTTGTTTGTTTTTGGTCTTTATTTGGGGTTTCAAAGCACTTGCAGTTGGTCAGAGGGAGAGGCGAAATCAGCTTAACGAGTTTTTATGAGACTGTAGAAAGTGTTGTGTGAGAAAAGAATCTGAGCAGATGTGATCTGAACTTTGACTTTGTTTATTTTTCTAAACTCTGTGTATTTGTTTTTTTTCCTTCTCCATACAAAACATGATCTGTTCATCTACTGTATTTACTAATCTTGAAAGAGGCTAGTATCAGCAGTTTTTTGCACGGAGGCCTTGTTTCTTGTCCTTGCCGACAGCTTGAGCAGCCATGCACAGCGACCCCAGCCCTTTCTGTCAGTGCAAAGTAGATCCCACTCTGTCCTGCTGATGGAACAAAGCACTACTGGAGGGGATTACTCCCTGCCTCTGGTTCACTTCAACTCCCCAACTGCACCATGCTATTTCTTCCAAAAGACACACATAATAAAAAAAACAGAGTGCATAGATTTGCACCCACACACACTCTACTACTCCTGACAGTGGAATTGCCAAAGCAATTATCTTGGACTGGATCAGTTTATAGGCATGGAATGAAAAGCAAGGGTGTGTTTGTGTCTACAGCGTGGAGCTGCGGTGTTTGGTGTGACCTGTGGACAAATGATATCCAATGAGTTATGTAAATCACGACAGAGTAATGCAGGCCGACAGTGAGTAATGCACACAACCCCCTCACAATGAGATTATATGAATATATTCATAGGACAACAAAAAGCAAAGCAAAGTCGGAGGCAGGCATTTTCCATAGCCACGAAGGCAAGTTCATTTGTACTGGTGACACGCAAGGATGATTTTTGAATTTTCATCTCTCTGTTTTTGCTGCGAGATGCTCTGTAGTTTTGAGTGGGCAGAGCTGGCAGATAATGTTGAAGGGGGTGCAGGCTAAGTTGAAGGCTGGTTGAAGGCTGGCCAAGCAGGTAATCCGTTTGTGCTTCATCATGTCAATGTTCGTCCTTTTTTTCTTCCACTTTTCCTCTATTATGTCAGTTTGATGTGGACGTAGAGGGTGAAGGCCAGAGCAGAGAATAGTAGGATTGATTTCACCTCCTGTCCGCAGGCTGTCATTAAAGCAGAACACTCTGTATTTCTTTCTGACAAGAGGCCTGTGCAGTACTGTGATGATAATGCATAGATTTTTGCATATGTATCAATGTATGAGGCCAAACTCTTTGAATATAAGGTTTAATATTCATGATTACAGCATGATTTTTAACCATGACTGATAATATTGATTTCTCACCCAGCTCATAGTGATAAACACCCTGTGGGCTTTTTTTTCTTTTTTCTTTTTTAATTTTAGCGTCTTCAGTATTCATCCTGTTTCTTGCATTTAAAGTTCCAGTGTGTAGGATTGAGGTAAATATATTGGCAGAAATGGAATACAATATAATAAGTATTTTTTCTTTTGTGTATAATCACCTGAAAAATAAGAATTGTCCTATTTTCATTACCTTAAAATGAGATGTTTATATCTAAATTGGGAGCGGGTCCTCGTCCACGGAGTCTGCCATGTTGCATGTACATGTTTCTACAGTAGCCTAGACTGGACGAAACAAAGATAGGGCCATTCGCACGTTCTATATGAATTATTTAGGGTTGTTACTGGCGTTGGATTACCTGGTCAGTTTTTTTTGGAGGAAGAGACCTCTGCCGTTAATGTGACTCTCAGTAAAACCTCCTAAAAAATGAACACTGAAAGAATTCTAATTGGGAGTTAACACTTGACACACGGGGGAAGTTTCAGCTGGTTCGCTCGATGCCACTAAATCCTACACACTAATCCTTTAAATAAATAAAACACGATCTTGTCACTAATTAAAACAATATGATACATAATACTATTTTTAACAAGCCATTTTAAATTTGCGGATCTTAATATATGAAACAATTAAAACCTTAAATGTTTTGAGTCATTAACTTAAGTATTACATAATTATATTCACTTTCCTGGGACCTCTGGGGTAAAACTTCCCATTTAAAGATGATAGAGATCATTATTCACATTAGATCGTATTCATTCCACATCAGAACAGCACACTGCTGTGCAGATTTTCAGTTGACTTATTTTAATTTGGGTGAGATCTTTGGTGTGGTGATTTAAATTTTTCTCTTTTAGGTTGTTACACTGTCTCCATCCCTCTAACTTCCCCGTGGAGAGCTATTAGCTCCTGTAGGGAACTTTTCACAGGGGGCCATTAATTGAGATCCACATGCCTGCATTGTAAGATTGCGCAGTGACAGCCTTTATTGGAAAATGATTGGCATGCTACACAGCCGCGTGTGCCCTTCAGTCCACACGAGCCCATCAGCACCAGAATACTAACGTGACTCAAACTCAAGGCTTGAAAGATGAAGGAAGACGTGTGGTAGCTAATCTGGTTGATGGCATTGAAAAAAGACCAAGAGTAGTGTTTGCACGCTTCTGTCACCTTATCAAATTACTTTGTCCTTGGTAGCTTGTGGCTATTTGTTTCTCTGACCATGAAAGTGCTTCTTCAGCAGAAATGCACTGTAAAGGAAAAATGGTGAATGCACCTGCACTAGTCGCTTCAGAAGAGACACATCTTTTTCATTATTTCGCCTCATTAAACTTTTGATTTTTTTATGACATTAGTCAAGGTCGAGCAGACAGCCCTCGCAAAGAAGTAAACTAGCTGGTTACTTTTAGCAGGGTCCTTTTTCATTGATCTTTTTATTCTTAGTTTTTGAAAGCCATTAGTATTACATCCAAAGGCAATACAAAGTGATATACAAGCAGTGAAAAAAAAGTATTTTCAGTGCGATGAATTTAAAAATAGAGCGAGAAAAAATATTGTACCAAAATCTCTCACCCTTGATTGACTCACAATCTATTACTTTTCATTTTTAAGGGATGGCTTTTAAAAAGGAGACATAACATAACTGCAGACATCCACAGAGGTGGAGGTAAAGGGAGAAATAAAATTAACCCTTGAAGCAATTTAACTTTATATAATTGTAATATGTTACAGTGAAATATTTGGATACAATAAGGAAAAATAAATAAATAGAAAGTTAAGTATGTTCATTATCTTAACATAGGTCTCAGAGGTTTGACACCCATTTCCCCAGAGTTGTATAAACATGTCCATATGTAGGTTTAAAGAGACAGTAACCCTTTCCATCATATAAATCTCCATTGTCACATCTGTTCAGTTATTTATAGTAGGTCCAGCATGCATCATCCATCTTCTTGTCGGAGCCTTTTTCCCTGCTGACTGCAATATACCAATTAAATATTTGTCAATACCCTTTGCTTCCAGGCGGATATAACCTTATTATATGGCTTTGAAATCTAATGGTATGTTTGTGTTAAGAATGGCCTGTATTGCTTTGTGCATTTCTTTCCAGTAATTCTGTATATTTGGGAATTCCCAAAAAAACACTGTAGTGGTTCCCAGTTTGACAGACACAATTCCGGTAATACTGAGTATTACTATTATCATTATCATAGTGTGCTGTTATAGGAGCAGTATTAAAGATAATCCAGAAAAATTCTTTCCATGTACGGGATTTTTTGATTTTTTTGATATCTTCAAAAAAAGGATACATGCAAGACTACCCAGCAGCTGTGATCTGCTCTCTCTCGCTCTCGCTCTCTGGCACAAACATAAACTTGCACTCTCAAATTTTATGCATTTCCATGCGTGTTCTGGCACACACAACATGAGATCCTGAGACGCCTGGACATACTGTATGTGCATTTGGAAATTTGCATGCAAACTCATATTCAAGAGAAGAACTGTGAGTGTGTGTGTATCTTTGAAATAAGATTAGTCTGGATTTTAAATGCGCAGTAAACAAATGCTGTTGTTAACTTTAATTTAATGAGTTATTGTTATGTGTGTAGTAAAACGTGCAGTGTTCATAATTCATGATGCAAAGTGCCACACTGCTAAGTGGCATTAAAAATACGATCTGGTTACTGACAAACAGGGCTTTAAATGATTTTTTAATCATATAAATTAAATTGTGCTAAATTTGGATTGTTTTTTGAGTGTTTTCATACTTTTATACTAGTCCGCTAGTCTTAGTCAGGGAAATTTGTCATAACATCCCTCGTTAATATGTTAATGAATGGATGAACAAACGTAAAAGCAAGGAATCAATGTTCTGACCTTTTTCTGAAACGTTAAAATGTCTGTGGGGCATCTTTCATGAATAAAACATAAAAACATTAGAAACAACAAATTATTTGGAAAGTAGTACAATTATTTTCAAAAGATCTGTATCCTTCATTAGTGATTTCTTGCCAATTAGACATGTATACATGATTTCACCTCTTACTTATTCAACAACATTCCTTAAATCAAACTGGGACAGCTGTGGACTCCTGAGGTTAAGTGTTTATATACGCCACTATAAAAACAACATTTTAAATGTGTCATTGTGCAGAAATTTTGTGTACTTAGTTGACAGAAAATAGGTCTCAATCCACTTTGAATTCAGGCTGCAACAGAAAATGGCATTGGGGTTAAACACTATATGTGGGCACTGTGTCCTTGGCCAAAACGCTGGCAGACAAGTGGCTTCCAAGGCCTGAGACGTTCCCTATTTAAGTACGTGAATGCCAATGAAACTGCCTGTCTTGTGCTCTGCAGATCCACAGCCCTGCTGTACATGCACTGCATGCATATCTACGGCTCTATTGTGGTAATAAACCTGAGTCGTCAAGGGTGCGATACAGGACAAATCAGACTGAAGGAGAGCACAAATCAAAGAAGACAGCCTCCTCCTGCGCTGTCTGCTTTAGCGCCTCGGTTACAGTGTTTGACACAGCAGGTCGCACTGTGCGACACTGACTTTGCCGCTGACATATTTTAGAACACAACATTGTGCAGAATTGACATTCCTTGTTTATCCGCATTCATGCTCTTATGTCATCTATGTTTTTTGACATAAGAGATATGGTTTGTCCTTGGTGGTTTAAGGAGACACTTTTGAACAGACAAACTTTAGTTCGTGCAGTACTTTCGTTGCTAAACAGAGGTAATAGTTATGCAATCCTTTATTGTATTTAAACATGCACTCTACCCAGCAGATAAACAAGTAATCACTGCTTTCAGTAAGTAAAGAGGGAGCTTACCTTGGTAAAAAAAAAAGGAAAGTTGTGTAAGCCCTATTATAAGACGTCATTAGTCATTCTGTGCCTTGACAGTTCAACAAAAGTTTTCTCAGACTCTTAAGTGGCCTGTTGGCAGCGTAAATCGAAGAGGAACAATAAAAACAAAACAAGAAAAGAGTAGGGAACCTGCGCACAAAAAAATTATTTTCTCTATTTACTCTGGCCATCACTTGCTGCTGATAAATGGCCTCCATTGTTTACGCTGAGTTTATCAATTATTGTTTACAAAGCTGCCACCCTTTGTCAAGCCTGAATAATGTAATTCTGCTTCCCCCTCGTCTTGTTTACTCTGCCGGGGACGGCTTGTTTATTTTCCAGACAGCCGCAGACTTTTTGGAGGTGATGTTGGCAGGGATCTCACTCTTAAAACTGATTCCTCTGGCTTTCTGTTGGCTTTTCTGCTATTATTTTTGCCTTAGAAAAGGATGGTGTGATTGAAAGCTGCTGTACTTGAAACATTTAGACAAGGTATAGCCCACGGTTATTGGAGGAGGCAGTCTGACACCTGGAGCCAGTCGATATCACTCTGCTCAGTTGACTTGATAGTGCTGAATGGGATTTTAAAGCAGTTATGTCTGTGTGAAGACAGTCCAGTTTAGACATGGTAAGTGATGCCGAGCAATTTGTATTTTTTCCCCATTAGGTTATTTTGATTGCTTTAAGCCAGTTGGAATAATTTAAGCATGCTTTACTGCTTCACACTGTCTAGTTTGTTTTCAGTAACCATCATTGAGTCTATGCGCATCTGATACCTTATCATTGGGCAATGGTCATTTTATCTACAATGGCCCCATTAAAAATTGTTTATTTCCTCTCCTACCTTAGTGCTTTATGTAGCAGAGGAATGAATTTTATTCAGACAGCAGCACCGCTGTTGCCTCACAGTAAAAGAAAATATATTTTGATTTAGATTCTTTCCCTCTATGTCCGCATGAGTTTCCTCCCACATAAGGATATGAGAGTGAGATGGATTGGAGATTCTAAATTGCCTATAGGCATGAACGGTCATCACAGCCACGGTGTCTATCTACATTTGCCTGATGATGGACTGACAGCTTTCCCTCCCCTCTACCCATTGTATCGTGTTTGTGTTCTAGCCCAAAACGAACAAACCAAACACTTGCAGTTATGTGAGAGAAAATAGGTTGGCACGCAATAGCAGGTGCTGGAATTGCGGCCAATCTGCATTTTGCTGAACAGTGTAGGAGAAAAACTGATTTGTAATGTGAAATGGCTTTATTCAGTGTTTTTACCTTATTTTTTTAATCCCCTAGTCAATTTATTTTGGAGAGAGGGAGACCTCTGTGGATAATTCAGCTCCTGGTAAAAACATCCTAAACAGTGAACACAAAAGGAATTCTAACCAGGAGAACTTTTACCCAGTTGCAATCTACAGTCTTTACCACTAGATGCTTCTAAATCCCCCTAAATTTGAAATACTTCACATTTAACTAATCATTATGAAGAAATTATTGATTGCATAATAATGGATATTGAATCATGATACCATCTGTGTTTAGATTGGTTTTCCATAAGCCTTGCAAAACTATGCAATTCTGTACAATCTCCCAGGAAAATGAGGGCTGGACTTTCAGCACAAAGGAAGTGTGTCAGAGATTGCTCAGTCAAAACAGAAAGAGGGTTGTATTTCTGTTTTCCCAGGTAGCTATTGGAAGATATTCCCAGCTACAAAAAAGAAGCAATCTAAAATCTTTGCAGTTGTTATTCCCAGTTTTTGAAATGGTCAGCAATGGAAAAACCAAAGCAACTGTGGAAGCTGCGGTAGTTTTTAGACTCTAGGGAAAATGGAAAGTGATCTTTTGTCTTTGCAACACCATCACCAACAATAATTGGAAACACAAGAGAGAAAAAGTTGTCTATTTTCACTTTAATCTATGTGGTTTTTCTCAAACCCAGTCCATTAAAATCTGGAATTTTAAACAAACTGATGATCTTCTCTACAAAGCTGGAGACAGCACCTCTGTGTTTGACCACACAATGAGGAGATCCTCACTTCACACTCCAGTGTAACCATTTGAACAGACCTGCCTGAGGCCATGGCTGAGCCGAGCTGAGCAGAAAATAGCCTAATCCGTTTGGCAGCTCCAGTAAACGGACCCTATTCAGTCCCTCTAAAAACAGATATAAACCAACAGAGCAATGCCAAGACACAGATCCTACAGTTTAGCCAAGCATGGGTTAGACATCAGTCACACTTAGTGATGCAAATTAAACACACATGGTCTATACAACACAAGCCAAACAGTACATGACTGTGTATGTGTGATCATATTTGTCTGCCATCTGTAAACAAAAATTCTCAGTGCTTCAATGCACATTTTTCTGTTTCAAGTCCAGTATGAGAAAGTATGGCCTGTCAGCAAAGAGAAATAATGTGTTTTTCTCACTCATCTGCTACCAGTAATATCTACACTACTGTGAGACGTTTGGTGAACCATTAGAGCCCACTTATTTAAGGGGCACTCCACCAATTTTATCTGACTTCTATTAATTCATCACAAGAACCTTTCAGCTCGTTAAAAAGTTGGGTTTTTTTGTGGCTCTGGAGGAGTTTCTGAAATCATTTTTAACAGAAATCCTGCATTTAAAAACTAAGAGAGTGAAGTTTTTAAGAAGTGGAAATTTAGAAGGGAATGTCTCATAAAAGAGGCCGTCAAGTTGCATTATGGGAAATACAGCTTTTGGAGCTTGACCCACACTCAGGACTAAAAGTTAACTTCACGACTGCCTGAGGTATTTCGTTTCCTGGTTTTCGGTAAATACATACATATGTTGTGTTCTTGTGAAAGCGATATCTCAAGAATGCCTCAAGGGAATTTACGTCCACTTGGACTCAAGGATGAACTGATTTTTTGTGGTCAAAGGTCAAGGTCACTGTGATCTCGTCTTTCTCACTCTTGCGATCGTGATCTCAAGAACAGGGATTTTTTCTTTAAAAGATTATTTTTGGCTTTTGCCTTTATTTGAGAGGACAGTTGAAGTGTGAAAGGGGGAAAGAGAGGGAATGGCATGCAGCAAACGGCCGAGGTTGGAATCGAACCCGTGGCTGCTGCGGCAAGGACATAGCCCTTTCACATAGGGTGCTCACTCCACCAACTGAGCTACTGGGTGGTTTTTCAAATATATCAAAGATCCACTTTGAGTTAAAAATGAACTGATTGCTCAGTAGTATTGTTCCAGTGACTCACCTGGTAAAGCTCACCTGTGTCCTCCACAGGTTCAACACCAACCTGTGGCCCTTGGCTGCATGTCATCCCCTCTCTCTTCTTTTCACTCTAACTTATCTGTCTTATCTAATAAAGGCAAGAAACAAAAATCTTATAATAAAACAATTATGATTTAAATTAAGGGCGGCACAGTGGTGTCGTGGTTAGCACTGTTACCTCACAGCAAGAGGGTCCCTGGTTCAAAACCCAGTTGGAACAGGGTTCGGTCCGTGGGCAGAGGCCCTTCTGTGCAGAGTTTGCATGTTCTTCCCATGTCTGCATGGGTTATCTGCAGGGTCTCCAGCTTCCTCCCACAGTCCAAAGACATGCAGCTCAGGTTGATTGGTGACTCTAAATTGCCCTTAGGTGTGACTGTGAGTGTGTATGGTTGTCATGACCTCACATAGCATGTTTTTGGCCATAACTCAAGAATTAATATGTTATTTGTGACAATCAAATCACACATATGTCTAATAAGACAAAAGGAAGTGATTGCTTTTTATATCTAAAAAGGTCAGGGGTCAACTTCACTGTGCAAAAACAATTTTCTGCCCATTACTCAATGTCATATCTCAGGAACAGAGGCAGAGATGTTTGGTCAGATACTGTATTGGTGACACTAATCTTGGGCTCTCCCCTTAGAAATGTGTTGATTTATAGATATGCTGTGCTGCCGGCGGGAAGATGTGTGTAAAGTATCCATGTTTTCACAGACATGGATGTAAACTGTAATTGCAACTTCAGTAGTTCGCAAAAGCATTCAACTATGAGGCGATAATTTTAGTTTTAATGTGTCTCTTGTGAGCCCCCTAACTTTATGGAAGTGCAGTACTTCATAACTGGAACACACCTTGAAGGTGGATTTATCTTTTTGTGTCAAGAGGTTGTGCATATACAGTAGTTACAATGTAGTTTATCGCATATCTGACACGAGCTTTCCCAAAAAAATGTAACTACACGTCGGGCTGCTGAGCCCATGGAGACACTACATGAAGACAACAAGAACTGTGATTACTCAGCATGGTTAACTTATGTTGTTGCTCCACGTTTCTGACTCCAGTACAGATTGTTGAGAGTATGGACAAAATGAGAAATGTGAAGAAAGACTCAGTTATCTGCTCCTTTTCAAAAACCAAGCTCTCTGTCACAGCGAATAAAAGAATATTAATATTGTGACTGCTTGGTAATAGTCTCATATTCAGTAATGAGACAAGACGAACCTTCCCACCGTCATTCACATCACAAAGTGAATGAAAGAATGTAAACACAGTTATTGTCAGGAGTATAATTAAACCACAACACAGCTTGATAAAATACAATACATCCGTCTAGTGCTTCCATGGTAAAATTTACCAGTGAAATTTGATACTGACCCAAAAATCAAAACCTATGCTGCAAATATCTACAGCAGAACTCCTGTTGACTTTTTATGTTAATAATATATCCATCTTTGGCTCTTATGAAACTAATGTACCTAATTATAAAGTCAAATTCTTCCACCTGCTCACTATCCCAAGGTGTCTTACAGGGATGACAAAAAAAATCAAAGCCAGTTTAATATTGACACAATCATGGCATTATCAGCAAATAGGCAAGGATTCTTATTGATTATGTATTGTTACCCCTATGAATTATGTAATTAGTCCGTAGTATGGGTAAACATTTTGGGGCGAGCTTTAATTTTGTGGTTACAGTCAAGGTTGAAAGAATCCTCCCACAAAATGACAGTTTGTATATCAGTAACTCACCAGATGTTATGTATAATTTGTGAAGAAAACTTTGTTTTTCTCCCATGCTTCCACAGTGGATAAAGAGTCCAAAAAAACAAACCTTCGTGAATTCATTCATGAATTGAGGTCATTTGGCACCATGTTAAAAAACAGCAAAACTATAATAAAACATCTGTTTAGAAACTCTTACACAAGAAGCCTCGAGCGTGCCTGAGCACATGCGTGCATATGAGCTCCGCTTGAGCAGAGTCCAAACATGCTCAGGTGCACTACAGGCCGTGCATGACACATGAGGCGTGAGTTTGTTCTGATGTGTTTTAAATCCTCATGTTTTAGGGAAAATGCATGTATTTGAGAAGTACTGAGAGTACAACTGTTTTGAGTTTGTAAACAGATGTGATTTAGTTTTTCTGTAGTTAAAGGCGGTCCCCATTTACTTCAGTTCATGAAGAATGTTTGCCTTTTTTTGAATGCAGCTTTCACAGAGGAAGCATCCGAGAAAAACAAAGTTTTCTTCACAAACTCAAGGTAGAACGCGATGAGTACAAAAATGGTCATTTTGTAGGTGAAGTGTCCCTTTAGGGCTTAATTTAGGATTAGATTAGAATTAAGTGTCACCGTCACTAAGATGATTACAATATATAATTGCTGGGTGTGTCTACATACTGTATGATAATATTAGACTGCACTGTACAGTATATTGGCTGTTATGGTCTGTGCTTACATCACACCCGGTCCAGACAGATTGTGTTGGGTGACATGTCTACATTCTGCAGTAAATGGCAGGGCAATGACTTGACCAAATATGGTGCCTTGTCCTGAGGAGGGGAGATAAAAGCATTACCTCATTCTGTCCTTTTGCTCCCTCTGATAAGATAACGGAGGTCACATTGGCTGTGTGAATAGAGCCTCTTTAGTTCAGCGGCCTTTTATCTTTAAGCTTTGTTGGGTCTTTTCTCCACAGCTTGTCTGTTGAACAAAGCTTGTAGCTTTTACTGTTCTTTGGCTTGTGCACTAATGATTTATTTACCGTGATTTTATTTCTCCGAGATGAGGACGCTCTATTTTTAAAGCGTTTTGTTGTCTCCCTTACATCTCTTGTACAAACTTTTCAAACTGCACTTAATGCATGACCCTGAGAGTCGTTGACACCTCTTCCAATCTATTTTAAATTGATATAGAATGGAGGCATTCAGTAAAGTGTCTGGGAAATCATTTCATTTCATGGATATTTGACAGATAGAATTGTGGCTTCGCCTCAAACTCTTTTGTGCGCTCTGGAACGTCTGAGCCTCCCCGGATATATTAAGCTGTCTGGCTGGTTTAGCTGAATTCAATCCAGGCCAATCATTCTCACACAACACACACACATATGTATAGTATTCAAAACAGCTGCATCTTGGTGTGTATGGCCGTTCTATAACCGTCTTCCCAGGCCTCTGGCTCTGTGTTGGCTCTGCCCATTCTGGCTTAATCTCCTGCCTGGCATCACATCTGTGGCCACAGCTCCTTGGTCTGAGGACTTATGCTGTCTGGAGCACAAAAACCTTTTTTATGATGCCGTGGAAGAAACAATACCTGTGCGTATATTAACCCTTGTGGTTTTTCCTTTGAATTTTAAAGATAACACACCTCATTGTTTTTAGGTTGAGCTGTGACTGGTTGAATCACAGCATCGCTAATCAGGCATTAAAAAAAAAAAAGACACAATTTAGTTCCCAGACACAAACATCTTTGTTTCAAAAGGCAAAGCTGTGGGCCAAGCTTTTTGTTTTTGTTTTTTTTTTAACAAAAGTCAGAGTTGACAATTGAAGCTGCTATTTGCAGTATAATTCAACTGCAAATGCCTGCTGCAACATTGCAAGCATGTAGTATTTTGCCATCTGGCTGGCCACGGTGCTGACTATGTGTGTTTTTGGCTGGTGTGGATGGTCGCAGCCTCCCTGGGCTGTGTATTAAAGGATAGTGAAAGAATGTGTTCCCATTAGATTTTTTTTTTCCTCTGTGTTTACTCAGTAGCATTTCACCACAAGAAATTTAACAACACTGCAAAAGAAAAATGTGACGTGTGAATTGCTTTAAATCTAGATGAGCTTCTAACTAAAACTAACAAGTGCAAACCTGATGTGCTGTGTATCTTTTAGGTATCATTTCCAAGAAAGATAGCCCATAAATTTGAACCTGCACTGGATCCCCGAGCAGTAAAATGGAGACTGGTGTGCAGCAGTGACCCACTGCTACATTAAATTACAGAGGAGGCACTTAGTGTCTTGTATGTCTTCAAGTATAGATCTCTTTTACTTTTTGTTTTTATGTTAAGCAGACTCATTAAAATATAAAAATGCAGTCGGTGATATCGTGCTCTGCCCTGATGCCCGGCCTTCTCGATGTCATTAAACAGTCTTTCCGCTCATATTTTTGTAGTAAGGGGAGAGAACACTACTTACAAGCTAGTCACTCGCACTTTTTTTTTCTGGCTTGAAATGACTGACAGTCACCATTTAGCACCCACTCCATAGTGATTCAGCACACAATGACATGATTGACTTGTGTGGACGAGCTTGTGGAGACAGTCAGTCAGTCATTGTGAGGCACGCAGCGGTGAGCTAAAATGTAATGAGTGGGCAGGTCCGTGGCTCTTTCGCGCTCTGATTAAACAATAGATGCTCGCCACTTCACATGCAGATGGAGATGTCCCGCTGTACAGAGATCAACATGCCCCAAAGCTGAATAACAGACTGTGGACTATACCCCAAGCTTTTTTTATTCACTTGATGTTTCTTTGTTGCTCAGACAAATGGACTGATTTGTGCATGTGAATTATAATGATGCTCTTATGCTTATTGGGTCGTTATGGGGTTTGAAGCCACATTTTTCACAAACTCAGCTGCTGCAAAACGCTGCTAACCAATAGCCTCCCCGGGTAATAAGTCCCAGTTTAACCCCAAGTACATATATTGTTCACAAGGGAGCCTTCACTTTTCCATCAATTGCTGCCATTTATACAAGCTGGTTAGCAGTAAAACAATGTAGTTTAACCTCTTGATAGCAATTATAATAATTTAATTGCTTTTGTGATGTATTACACCCTGCCATATGTTGTGCCAAGGTCCTTGTGTAAGGGCATATCCGTCAGTGAAAAATAAGACCCGTCATGCCCCTTGATTACTTGTTTAAAAATCACTTCAGTGCTTGTAGTTGTTGACAGCCCGGGTCATGTGATAAATGATTTGTAAGGGGGCAACATTGTTTATTCCTGTCTGTGTTTTTTGTTGCTGTACGTTTTATTCTTTGACATTGTTATTCCTGAGCTAGTTAAAGAAAGAAAAAGAGAGAGACAGATATTGAGAAAGACAAGACAGGAGCAATTCTCGGCTAAAATGTTTTAGAGTGAACAAAACTGAGAATTAGGGGGTGGGTAATGTATCACAGAGCTACGCTGAGTCTAATCAGGATCCCAGCTGGAGGCGTAGCCGTGCTTTGACCCTGTGAAACGACTTTGTCCTCCGCCTCATCATCGGGAGGAGGTTGGGAGATCAAAAAGGAAGTAATTTTTTTTGGTGCTTCCAAAACAATATACTGTGGCTGTAATTAGCTTTGTTCCGATAACATTCACACAGCTCATCCCAGAGATGGGTGTGAAACTGTACACCTCCTAATCAGATATCTGCACTGTAATCTGGAGACAATCTTAATGACCTGTGTTAAATGCCAAATGCTCATTCTGCTCCATCAATTCACAGTCTGATCACACGGCTTCAACCCCTGAAGTCAATGAAACAAATTAAATCCATTTCACTAACGATTACCTTTTCTTTTTTTTGCCTGGAATGATACAAAGCTGGAAAGGTTTCAATTTACACTCTTCATTGTCTTTTATAAGAGCAGATCAGTTGATAAAGCTTGTTTTCTTAGGGGGTTTTGTTTGTGAAATGCTGGTGTATTTCACATCAAGACAACGCCCCATAGGGAATCTGTCTGTCTCTGAAGCTCAAGACTGCTTGGTGGTATTAATGAGAGACAGAGTGAATAATTCATGTACATCGATAAAATCTCATATCTCATTTGGATCGGCAATGACTGTCAAGGTAAAGTTAGTTTTAGACAGGTCTTTGTGTTTGTCCTCAGATTTCACTTCAGCTACTTTTGATTAGAAGTGCCTGTATCCTGTAACCCTGTAGGCTGCGCACCAGGAGAATAGATTGTCAATATGTTTTTTTTCTCAGAAACTGAGTGAAGGTAAAAAGAGGAGCTCTCTGAGGTGGCTGTGTTTAACAGAAATGGGCTGTGGAAGTACAGTATATTCACCGTGTTCACTATTGTGCTCATAAGTACAATCAATGTACACGCTGTGATGTTATTCAGAACAATCTTTGAGCAAGTTGGTTTGACAACAATCAAAGTTAAAGGAACAGTGTATAATATTTCGTGGGCTTTAACTTCTCCTGGTTAGAATTCCTCAAGTGATCATTAATCAGAGAGTTTTTACCGGGAGCTGATTTATCCGCAGAGATCACTACATCTTCAAAACAGTTAGACTGAGTGGTTTAACTGCTAAAAGCACTAAATAAAGCAATTTCACATAAGACGTTCTCTGATGCTATTTGGCTCATTATAAACAGTGCTCACCTTTTTTCTCTGATAATTAATTATACAAGCAAGAAAACATATTTATTTTAATTTCTATTTACACCCATATATTCCTCTAAATCCTACACACTGAAGCTTAAAAGTCTTTAGTTGTTGCATTTTAACTTGCCTTGTAAAACCTTAGTGATTCTGCTTCATTGGGACTGTGTGGGTGTGTTTGGTCAGATTTGACTGACAGTGCTAGCTAACAACCCCACAGCTGTCATTAGATTTTGATACAAATGTTACTAAACCCTGATTGGTGCACAGATGTAGCATCACCTTTCTTTCAGTTATGGAAACACAAATATGGTAATGTCTCATGTGAAATAACCAAAACAGTTCAGACTCTGACTTAAGAACATTTTTTCATGGCCTTCAAACATTAAAATGCAAATGGAAAAAAAAGCCAAACATTTTTGTCATCTGATCATCAAGTGAGAATTGCACTTGCTCCACACAAGCAACACTTTTTCCTTTGTATGTATGATTGCGGCACTCTAACGTTGCTACAGTGCAGGTACAAAGCGGTGAATTTTTTACACTTGAAATTGCTTGTTGGTGTGCATTGTGCTGTGTGAAAAAGAAAGTGTGTCCTCAATACTTACAATAATTGCATGTAATGCTTAGCATGAAGGTCGTTGCTTTCTGTGTTGGTAAAGGTCTTTAATTCTAAAACTACTCAAATAGTCCTTTCTTTCGGAAGGGCAAATCAAGCTGTGGTGCAATTATTGACATGACTATAACACAAGTCTGCTGCAGTCACAAAAGGGCCACTGGGTTTATGCTTCTCTTATAACCGTGGTGTATTTTTAGCCGCGCTTCAGCTTCAGTATTGTTTAAAAGCCCAGCTCGGTTCAGGAAGTTGCAAACAATTGCTGATTTTTCTTTTGCTGTCAGTATTTGGTTGAGTTATTGTGATGCTCCTGCTTGATGTGTAAATTGTTTCTTTCTAATCTTCCTCCTTCCTTTGTCACTTTGTCTCCCCTCAGACATGGTACTCGATGTGCGGGAGAAGTTGCAGCGGCAGCCAACAACGGTGTGTGTGGTGTCGGTGTGGCCTATAATGCTAAGATTGGAGGTGAGTGAAGCACACCACTGGGATTTTTAATTGGGAACAGTGTTTAATTAGAAATATTAATTTAAATGAGTTTGATATTATTTTAATTAGAAATAATATGCACAATGATAGTCACACTCAAACTAATTAACATAGATGTGAATTTGTCACAGCAAGAGTCTCCTTAGTTGGGCACCTGAACAACTGTGAAGAACTGGGTGTCTTCACATTTTGTTATAGACCCAATAATAGATTTTAAAGCTGATAAGCATAATGGGGGTTTTTCTAGTTCATTGACTATCGTTTACCAACTAATTGACTGCCTGTTGTTCAGAATTGTTGAATTGTTTTATTTTTATTGCTACTGGGAAGAATAGCCTATGCTTTCTGCAGGTTTTATCTCTGGAAATGAGTTGATGGTGGCTTTGTCAAAGGGGATCTATAATGCTCCTATTGTTTTGAGTCTTATATATAGTGTTACAATGAAGTGTATTCATATAAAAGGTGGCCACAGATTCAAGTAAAGAGGAAACATATGTAGAAGTAATCCCTGTGAGCAAAACGTTCAGGTGTCCTACAGTTGTGAATATTCTGTTTCCAACAGTTTCTTTCTAATCTGGTCACAGTATGATGTCACATTATGCTAGATTTCTTTATAGGGTCATCTGCTACAAGGACGCTACTGCAAGTGTTTACATTATGTAGGCTATACTTCAAAATGAAGCTAGATGCTAACGTCAAGGACGCTAATCTTCTGCAGATGTTTCAATTTCTCCCAGATTTTGGACCATATTCCTGCTCAAACATGTCCAGTTGTGTTTAGAAGCTGATATTGGTGATTTTCCAAGGTAAAAAATGCTGCTATAGAAATGGAAGACATGGTAACGCTGACCAATCACAGTACACTGGGCTTTTTTGGGAGGGGGGGCCTTCAAGGAAACAGGCGTTTAACAGAGTGTTTCAGACAAAGCGGGGAATGTGTTCCAGCACAGACAGTATGACGAAAATATAGTATCCTTTTCCATAATGCATTTAAAAAACTTTTAGTGGAAACTAAGTATCAGTCACCCCAGAGTCTGCAATCCAGCTGGCCAATCAGGGATCTGATGTGTGGTTGAAAATGTAGGCATTAAACAAGAACAAGAGGATGCACTTTAGTAGTTTCTCAGAGGAAAAGACTTTTGCGCTGTTTTTCTGACTGGATTTGGCAAAGGCTTGATGTACGAACTGGCTCCGTTGGTGATGAAGAAAATGTTTCGCCACTTATTGCATGACAGAGGAGCCAATATGAAAAGCTGCAAAGCTGGGGATCATAGCCATGCAGATTACAATGCTTCGGACTGCCAGCTGATGTTCGGCAGTCTCGAGGCAGCTGGTTGCTGAATGAGAAATGCTGAAATACGCTGGAAATGCCAGTGTATAGCAAACCTCATGGGAATTGTTGTCAACGAGGATCACGTCACATACAAGTGGTGAATATAAATAAATTATAGTTTTTAGACTGTTACTGTCTAACTGAAATCATATTTGTGTAGTAGAGCAGCAGACACTGGTGCTAGCATCAGGATTGACTGAAGACGTTAGTCTGTCAAATTGACTAACTCCCGCCCACTGGAAGTGTTTCGGGGGCAGAGAGTCCAGACTGATACAGAGAGCCAAACAGAATGTTGAGCTCACGTCATCGGGATGGTTTTACCGGGCTACCTTTATTTATCAGTTGGCCTGAAACTCCAGTCTTTCTTCTACCAATTAGTTGAAAAGCAGCTTCAATTTTTTAAGTGTTTTTGTTCAGTCTTTTGTGATGCTCAAATTCAGCATTTTGTTGCCAGGAAAACTGACTCCACAACCCAGCGGACTTCTTTTCATACCACTGCGTAAATCATCGGCCTAAAAAGCTGGTCTGCTCTTTGGACAGGCTCTTGTTTGAACAGTAATAAAGTTGTCAGCATGTGCAGATATTCATTAAGAAAGAAGATATTCCTTTAAAGGGGGCCATTTAAATCAAACCTGCAATCGCAAATTAAGTCTGAAAGGTTGTTTTCTTTTTGTCTCCTAATAATGTTTGCACTTGATAAAGTATTCCAACGGGGCTCTTAGTAACTTTTGTCACCAAACAATCTATCAGTGACATGATGGCAGCCAACAAGACTCAGTGGAGCCCGCGGAGCCCTGAGCAGTCCCGTTCACAGATGTTACTCATAACTCTCCTTCTTTGTCTTCATTACCATTCGTCTCCCGACGGAGGCGGGCAGTGGCCCTGTTCTCATAAATTACTCCTCTGTGAATCTGTTCACGTCACAGGGTCAGTGGATTGCTTATAAACAGCTGTGATTTGCTCCCAAATACCAATGGTGTGTGTGTGTGTGTGTGTGTGTGTGTGTGTGTGTGTGTGTGTGTGTGTGTGTGTGTGTGTGTGTCTGTGTGTCTGTGTGTGTGTGTGTGTGGGCAAGCAGTCAGGTTCATGGGAGAAGTCTTAATGTGCATCCTTACTGAGCAATGATTAGTGTTTAGTGTTTAAAACCTGTAATTGACCGTACTTGGCTCACTCTGTTTTTCCCTCCACCTACTTTACCTGTTATCCCTCCCCCACATGAAAACACACACACACACACACACACAAGCTCATAGCTTTCCTACCTGCTACCTCTAACTTGCTGGAGTTGCACAGCAGTGTCTTAATAAGGAAGCGTTGAGCTGCAGGAAGTTGATGAGAATTGTTACGGCAGTGATTATCATTACCGCTGCAATACAACCCGTGCATAATGATCAACCTAGCAAACATTGTTCTTTATGTTGCATGTTTAGCCCAGTTAAGCGTATTTTGTTTTTTCCCAGCTACTCAGTATTCAAACTTGTGTAATGCTGAATCCCCACGCCAACAGAGTAATTACAGCTTTGGCTGCATCCCTTCTGGCGTGTGCTTGTGCCATCAGGGCCATGCAGGTTGTTGAGAATGGATTATTTAAGTCTTAATGTGGACGTCGTCAGTCGCACTGTGGCTTTTGAGGTCTGGGACTTCCTCTCCCAGTAATGGACCTTATTTGAGGTTGGTTCATTTTTACGCCTCTCTACAGCCATTAATGTTGCAAGTAGTGATCTGAGGCTGCTCACTTCAAAGGCTCAGACAGGGTTGCGTTCAGGTATGATGAAAGGTGACATTCAGTGCTACCCTGTGGACACACCAGGCTCTGTAAACTCACAGCTCATTTATATCCGTGCGGATGTGCATATCTCTGGCTCCTGCAGTCTGTTAGGTTTGTCTACTTGTCCTTTCTTTGTGTTTGGTGAGGGTCAGGAGGCGGCCTTTCTTGGTTTAACAACCAGCTGGGTATTTGTTTATGTGACGGTAAAATAATGTAATAACCATTGGAGCAGCGTCTGTGGGTGAAGCTTTGTATGCTTACTCATTAAAACTGGAGCCCTGTGAAGTCTTTTGTTTCTCCTGTTTTCTGTTTTTTGTTTTGTTTTGTTTTCTGGCAGAAGATAAAATGGGAATTTTCGGTACGACCGATTTCTTTCAGTCTTTTTATGACAAGTTTTCTCTTCTTGTCATTTCATGCTGTTTTTCCTCAGGTTTTGACACTTCCCCACCCATCTGAAGCTAAAATTCTTATGCTCACTTTCTCTTCATCGTCTGTCATTCTGTCACTCTTTCCCCACCACTTCTCACGTCTCTAGTTTGGTAGCCTAATCTGCACTGCATCGCCTGTTCGTTTCTCAGGGGTTCGTATGTTGGATGGGGAGGTGACAGACGTGGTGGAGGCCCACTCTCTGAGCCTCAACCCGCAGCACATCCACATTTATAGTGCCAGCTGGGGCCCAGAGGACGATGGCAAGTCACTGGACGGCCCTGCCAAGCTGGCGAAGGAGGCTTTCCTCCAGGGAATCACCAAGGTCAGTCAGAGCATACGCTTGGACTTTTAATCTACTAATATCTTCCTTGTTTCTTGCTTCTAGCATCACCATCAAACTCACATCATCATACAAAGGTTTGACAATAGGTTTGTACTTTTGGAATATACGCTGTTCCAGAGTGGTATTGTGATGAGTGGCATTGATCCTCTAATCTATTTTTCTACAAGTACAGGATATATATATATATATATATATAAAAATCTCTTTTTCAAGAGCGACCTGGCCAAGAAGGCAATATAAACATTGGCAGCAAGACACAGATTTTATGGTGGTTTTGCATCTCCTTTTAGTCATTATGCATCTTTTTGTGGTCATTTTAACTCTCTTCCTGATCAGTATGTGTTCATTTAAAATTTCACATTTTGCAGGTAAAGGCCAGGGGTTCCCCTGACACTTTGGGCCCCTGGGCCTGTGCCCGTTAGGTCCTTTCAGTAATCCATCCATGTGCTGAAGCCAGCAGATGATTTCCTTAGCTTAGACTGAAAACAGGGTGAAACATTTTGCCTGGCTTTGTCCAAGTGTAACCACATCTGTGTATCAGTACCTCTAAAGCTCATTAATTTACATGTTATACAGTATCTCACTTGTCTTATCCATACGAAAACCAAATTTGCCATTCTAGTGCATAAGTCAGTTTCTTATTCCAACAGTATTGCCCAGACTATTGCCCTCCACAGTTGGGGTTAGAGCACAAGATTTATTATGGTTAGGCCTCACAAAGATAACTGTTTGGGGTCAAGGCCGTGGCTCTCAAAGTGTGGCACGGCCCTCCCTGAGGAGGCATAGAGCCACTGCAGGTGGGGTGCGGATGAACAGCAGAAAAATATGAAGTGAGGGAAAGTAAACAAGCAAGAGCAGCGAGAAGTCACTGATCATGATCAGTTCTGACTTGTATTTCTTTAAAAAAAACCACAAGGGTCCTTTTTATGACTGGATTTCCTCAATTATTGTTAATATCATGTCAGCACTTCTTCAATCTTTTCTGTTTCTTTCCATTCGGGCATTGTCTTTTCACTTTTTCAAATTTTTCACTCATATCCATTAAGTGTTTTTGCTCTTTTTGTAAGATTTTGCACAGTTGTGGTTAAAGGCTCTCTCTCTACCTTTGCACACTCATATTTTGAGTGCAATTTCATTTGCCAAGAAAGAGACAAAACACAAATGAAACAACGTTAAAGATGAATTTGACTGATAGCATTATTATTGTGGACTCTTTTGGCCATGATAATCTTGCAGTGAAAAGTGATATCATATCAGCTGTAGTTAGGAGTTAGGGATATTATTGAGCTCAGGTTAGGGTTGGAGGAAACACAGTGATTTGAAGGCACTGAGATACAATGTCAGGAGCTCCCTAATGGTAGCCAGACCCAGGCAAGAAATAGTCTGACTCAAAAACGCTAAAATGGCAATTTTTCATTTTTACAATTCACTTTATGTACAGATTAAGCAAACAAGCTCTAATGTGTTAATTATGGAGCTTCAGAGGTGTTGGTAGGTAGATTTTGGACATGCAAGTTAATTGTTTCCCCCTGTTTCCAGTCTTTATGTTAATCTAACTTGAGCAGTTGCTGGCTCATATTTACCGTAGAGACACGAGAGGGGTTTTGATCTTTTCATCTAGCCCTCGGCAAAGAAGCAAATGCTGTAAGCACATTTCATAACATATTGAACTATTCCTTTTAAACTACATATGAAGCAATATCTGTGGAGGATATCTCTCTGTGATGTACCGTAGGAAAGGACAAACTCAAGGTGAGTTTGGTAATTGCCCTCTGACTCGTCTTTTCGGGTTGGATAGAGTTAGACATTAAAGTGTATGACATATTATCTTTGGCTAATGTCATCATTTCTCATGTGTCAGCATGCAGCATCAAAAGGCATTAGCAGGGCAGCTAAATGATAAATGTGAGATGGGAGGGAAAAGAATCGGAGCAGCAGTCACTGATACAGAACAATAGTTGGATTCAAAGACCGCAGTAATTGGCGTGTAAATGAACGAAACTGCAAATTTTCTGCAGGAAAAGAATGATTCATATGCCACTTCCCAAAATATGAAATGCTCCACATATCACGGTGTGTTAGTGAGGAGAAATTGCCTGACAGCAGCACAACAGGACCTTTCTGGTTCAGCGTGTGTTCTGTTGGCAGTGAGATAACCCCTGGCAGTGAAGTGTTATCGTCTGGCCTCTGTAACCTGCAGCAAAGGCAACGTTGGGTCATAAAAATTGGGATGGAAGGTTTAGTATTAGCTCGAGCGCCAAGACTCTTGATTCGGTACGATTCAGACAGCCAACAGTAGAAAGAAAATTTGCCCCAAATTTGTGGTAATTTGTGATGGAGATGTAGGAATCCATTAAGAAAACTAAAAGGATAATCCTATTTTAAAAAAAAGTTAAGCTCATTTGAAGACTGTGTTCAGGTGAAATTGAGGTCCCTTTGTACACTTACACGCTTCAAATGTGATTAACAGAGCCAGAGAAAACAGTGTTGCTACAACAGCGATAAGGAGGCAAAGATTCCTGTATCTTTATATTTGTCGGGACTGTGAAGACAAAATAGTGGAACTGATTATGTGACAGGACTTTTATTTTTTTTAGCAGCCAGGCCAGACTGAAGCACAACAGACAATTGTGATCTTTAACAACCGGAGTAGCGAAACATTCCTGCAGCTTTTTCCATCAAACGCTTGTTTTTTCATGTTACTTTTTGAATAGTTTTGTGTATCTGCAGGTGACCAAGAGGGGGAGAGGAAGAAATGTTATACGGCTTTTTTCTCTCACCTTATTAATGTCTTTCTTGCCATCAACTGTCTCATTATTCCTGCGCTCTATATGTGGGATTTAATAAAGGTCCCTCCACTTTCTCTGATCTGTTTCTTCACCATATGCATTTTTTGGTTCATTGTTTTGTTCCCAAAAAAGAATATTTTGTTTTCAGTCTTGTTTCAAACTGTATGTGGACAAAGAAAAGGTTTTAATCTTTCGGTTTTATGCTGAATGTCACAGTTTCTTGGTTGCTGCTCTCACACTTAGATGGAAGATTTCACTTTAATTGTTTAATTAACTTTTGAATGACAGGGTGTGATTAACGCTGAATATAAATGCGTGTTTGTCAGTATATTGTGATGATAATAATACCTTTATTTATTCTGCGCTTTTCAAGAAAAAGAAAAAACACTTTAAAAGCACTTCACAGAAGAGCGAATCAAAGGCTGGGAGATAATAAGGTCTAACAATGAGAAGAAAGTACTTGCTAAATACATTGTTTAGAAGAAGAACAAAGGCTTAATTAAACATGACAGCTAAAGTAAATCTAATTAAAAGCCAATGTTAAAAATGTGTCTGTATGGCTTTAAAAAAAGGGACACTGAGGTTGTTCTCCACCCTGAGGCTATTTTAGAGCTTCAGAGCTCTGACTGCAGATGCCCTTTTGCCCTTTGCCTCTGTCTCCAGTGTGGCCCCGGGGACAACCACTGGTGTGCAGACTTCAGGCATCTATTACATACTTACTGACAGAAAAAAAAGGTCAACAGTGTAGGAAGGATACAGGCCAACCAGTGCCTTAAAAATCTGCATTTAAACTTAAAAATCAATTTTAAAGGTCATAGGTAACAAGTGTAAGGAAGCCAAAAACAAAAAAAAAGTGCAAACATTTCCTACAACTTGTGAACACTCTGGCAGCTGTAAGTTGTACAAGCTGAAGGCGGTGCATTGATTTCTGGGGGCATTTCAGCGATTAAAGAGTTGCAGTAATCTAATCAGCTGGAGACAAATGCATAAAAAAGGATTTGTGTGTCTTGGAACAAAAGCAGCAATCTAATCTTTGCAATGTTCCTGAGTTGACAAACGACACCCTTTGTTACTGAGATGTTTCAAACTTACCATTGGCAAGTCGGAGCCCGACTGGACTAAATGTACGTCTCATAAGGCACGTTTCTTTTCGGAGCGTGCAGTCTCATTGCCAGATATCATGTTGTCATTTATCATGCCCTTAAATTATATTCAGCTTGAGTAGATTTTGTAATTACATTTCTTCTGTTTGTTATCTGATGTTCTGCCGCAATAAGTCGCCTGACATTATGATGTATTAATAAGAGTTGAGCCTACAGCGGTTCACTGCCTCTGAACGAAAGCACATAAGTGACAAGGCGTTTAAGCAGTGAGACAAACGTCTTTGTCGAAGTCAATTTTTCACAATTCAACTAGCTCTTGTTAGGCTTTCTAAAGCTAGTCTGTGTGTGTCTTTATGTGTGTTTCTATATTATAGGGACGTGGCGGACAAGGCTCCATTTTTGTGTGGGCCTCGGGTAATGGTGGCCGAGAGCAGGACAGCTGCAACTGTGACGGATACACCAACAGCATTTACACCCTTTCCATCAGCAGCACCACGCAGTCCGGCAACGTGCCGTGGTACAGCGAGCCCTGCTCTTCCACCCTCGCTACCACCTTCAGCTCCGGGAACCCGGGGGAGAAACAAATAGTGAGTGTACATACACACACACACTCACACTTTGAACATCTTAGATCTTGTGTAGGATTGTTTTTTTACTTTGAATCTCTAGCACGCTGCAAATGTCAGCATTGCAAAAATAAAAATACACATACTTTGCTTTGGCCTTTTCAGTCAGCCAAAAGTTGATGCAACCACGGTGAGCCCCTTTGGAGTGTACATGCACATTAATCTCGTCTCACGCATATCAAACCAAGGCATCAAACTGTCAAAATGAGAATGACTGATGTGTAACATACAGTGAGCAAAGCTGACAAACACTGAGAGATGCCACATGCTTCCTTCAAGCTGCTTGTCAGCTGAAGAAAGACTCGCCCCAGGGACATCGAATCACAAAACAGCCATAAATCTACCATTCCCTCCAAAATACACCAGAGGCATGCTGCAGGCGGGCAAACACAACTCATCAAATAGATGAAATTGAAGTCATTTTAAAATTTACAGCAGCTGTTTTATTGTTGCTTTAGCAGTCAGAAACTGTCATTTGTTGTGCCAGTGAGTTCATACAGCTGTCGTTTATCCAAAACAAGGATTTATGTTCGCTTTGTTGGATTTTTGTGTTTGGTATTTTTGTGTCTAGAATGTCAAATCACAAGCAGGACCAGGCTTTTGAACAAATCCAGCGTGGACTTGATAGTAGCTCATTTAGTGAACACGTTTGGTCTCCTGACATCTCTTGGGGCACTGGGAATATTACTTGGTATTTAGAAAATAAGTTGTAAATGGTTTGGAACTTTTTGGTAGAAGTAAAAACATAATCAGTGGAGGGTTGCAACTAACTATTATTTTCAATATGGTTTGTCTATATGTCGTATAAAATGTCAGAATATAGTAAAAATAAATAAATCAAAAAAGCCCATCTCACATTCCTAGGGCCCAGTTGGTCAGAGGTAATCTTATTGGATTCCAGCTATTAGATATTGAAAATTGATGTTTCCAAACAAAAAAAGGATCCTGAAATGGATTTTATCCTGAAGTCCAGTCTTGGTTTTGATCTGGATCGAACCTTCAGTACGTGTTGTTCAAAGGTTTTTAGTATGATTGGGATACCATTGATCCAAAAAATCTCAGTAAAAGGTGTATTTCAGGAACAAAACATAACAAAACTTGGTCATATACATATATTTACATTTGGCACTTGATTTATTTAAGTGTTACAGTAAGAAAGTACAAAAAGTATACATTAGGCCATGTGATAAGCCTTTTAGTACAGTAAAGTAAAAAATGTAGATGAAAGGATTTCATCGTTATAATATAGCCCCAAATTGCTGTCAGTATCAACCAACATATTGAAAGTAAACATCTTGAAAGCCTCTGTTTCGTTCCTTTGGCGGTGTCATGTAATACGGAGCAGGTGGACCTAAAAGGAGACGGCAGGCAACAGGAACTCAAAAAGATTGTTCCTTATTCCAACGACAACTGAAAATCACACAAACTAATCAAGGATCTAACAAAGACTGAAATTAAAGCCAGAATTTAAATTTAAAGTAGACTGACGAGGGGATGAAGTGCAGGTGGAGAAAAGAGGCAGAGAGGCTCAGGTGAGGAAAACAAGGTGATGAGGGAGAATAACAGGCAGGGAGCTGATTGGCTGAGAGAAACTGAGGAACAAGGAAGGGCTAACAGGGCTGATGCAGGGCAGGTGTTTAGCTGGCTTGGAGATAACGGACAAAGACAGCAAGTAATACAGGAGGTGGCCCATGAGGAGATAACCTACAAAACAAATCAGAAAACAGACTCACCATGATGAAAACATGAAACAAGGAAAAACACAAACCGAAAACTCTAAGTCCAAAAGACAACAGAACATTAATAAAACCCAGGATCATGACAGACGGCACTTATGATGAAAAGTAGTAATTGTAGCGTGTATGTTGGCAGACTAAGGCTTTAAAACAGACTGGTGAATTTATTTATATCAGCTGGGTTTATGAGCCCTGCAGCTAGTGAGATGAAAGGGTTATGACATCATATATGTATGCTTCTGTGTGTGAGTGTGTCTGTGTGTGTGTGTGTGTGTGTGTGTGTGTGTGTGTGTGTGTGTGTGTGTGTGTGTGTGTGTGTGTGTGTGTGTGTGTGAATGTCATCATAGACATTCAGTAATACTGCAAAAGCAGGGGGGCACCATTCTGTTCCCTCATTCAGTGATGTTGGAATAATCAAAATGACTTTCCCACTAGGAAAACTCACATTAATGGCCGCTCATGTCAGAAAAATAACTCATTTATAACACGAGTTGCCAGCATCACGAATGCATAAACGTGGCGGACAAAAGTCAATAATATTAATAATAAACTTTATTTATAGAGCACTTTTCATACAAGAGATACAGCTCAAAGTGCTTCTTAAAAGATGTGCAGCAGAAAATCAAGAATAAAGATTCAGAAGACGTGGTGAGAAGCAAAATATAAATATCAAAGTAAAATGGTAAGAAACTATTAATTCACGTATTAAATATCAATTTTTGATCACATGTTAAGTGTAATATGGTATTATTGTGAACTGCTGCACATGTAGAGTGACATGGATCAGTTAGAAACACCTTTTTTTTCTTACATAAACCCTGATAACAAGTCAAGCAAAGCTATTTTTAAGCTATTTTAATGGTTTGAAATATATGTCTTTGAAATCATGGCTCACCTTATCTTTCTCTTTTGCTCTTTGTTGTCATGAATAAACTGGAAACAGCTGTTACCCTTTTGTTTAAACACTCAGCATTAAAATGCAAGCCATCTTCTTTGTAGCTTCCACGTTGTTCCCACTTTATACCTCAAAGCACATGAACACAACAAAGTTGGAAGAATGACTTTCCAAATTGGAAACTCCGACCTTCCGACATCACATGAACGCAGCATTAGTTTTTGACTTTTATTTAAATAAAAATCTTTGAGTATTACTTTCATTTTCATTTAACGCTTTATATCAATTACATTGAACAGCCAAAAGCGTTTTTTGACAGTTGCATCTTCCATGCTGTTCTCTGTCTCCTTAAATAACTGGTTATTTTACCTTTTGCTCTTTACATAGCTTTTAGCCTACATTATGATATATAGTGCCATTTATTGCACTAGATTATCAGAATTCTGTTGTATCTAAGTCGTGGAGATTCAATTCAGTGTTGATTTAGTAAGATGGATCAGGTGATCCTGGATAGCAAAACATGAGATTTCAAGATCAGGATCATCCTGATTCAGATGGTATTTTTTGAACTGGGTCCATGATTTTAGTCACAGAGTCCAAAACCCAAAAACATTCATGTGAGAATGATGAACTACTGAGAAAAGTAGAAATCCTCATACTGCAGAAGCTGGAACCAGGAAATATTTGGACTTTTTTTCTTGAGAAATGACTAATCGCTAAATCAGTGAATGCAATCCAAAAACAATTAATGAAATATGACTGTTTGAGTGTCGTTTCATCCAGTTCTGTCATCCAACAGTTGACCTGTGCAGACACCTCCCTTTGTTTACTCCTTTGACACGTAGACTTCTTTCCACAGATAATGGCCATTAGTGCCACAATCTGTCAGGCCAAAAGTTGCAAACCAAGAATCTGTCCCTGACCTTCACAGCTCGCCTTGCCCTCTGGCTTCTTGTCATTTTCAACGTGTCCCCGTCGCGCCCCAGACAGGCCTCATTAGCTTTCTGGCATTGGCAGAGAGCAGAGGTGTACCCGGAGTGCTAACATACTTTGTCTCACCTCCGCCCGACCTAACTTCGCTGATTTGGCTGACATTCACTGCCCCGGCTGCGACCCTTTGGCATGGATCCACAGACCTGAGACTGAACCTACCTGCTCGTTCTCTCCTCTTCCTTCTTTCTGCTGCCTCCGTTTGCTGCAGGCAGAGCTCCCATTGTCCCCAGCCCTCCCCCTGTCCAACCTCTCTCACTGTGAACTCATGCTGAAGTGGGAAACTCAATGTGTCATATTAACTGTGTCTAACCTTGTGTATTTCTGTGCATTTCTCTCCTGTCTCCAAGGTGACCACAGACTTGAGGCAGAAATGCACAGACTCTCACACAGGGACGTCTGCTTCGGCACCACTGGCTGCTGGGATCATCGCGCTGGCTCTGGAGGCCAAGTAAGTGCGAACCTCCTCCTGTAACATAACTATATTTATAGCCTGCAGACATTTCGCTTTTACAGTAAACACTTTTTGAATTAAATTTTATTGTGAACTTCATTTGTTACGCTCTGCCACACACTCGTAGGAGGCGTGTGTGTGTGTATGCGCATGCACTTGTGTCTGGGAGTTGGCGTTGGCCTAAATCCCAGCCTAGAAATTCCTTTCCTCAGCAAATTAAGCTTTTGATAATCAGTTAATTAGCCAGACAAATCAGCAGCTGCAGCCCACACAGACATCTGAATACCTGTAGGGCCAGGCAGTGAAGATTTGGAGCTGGAGAATGTATCTCATTATCGTTCACTCAGGACTCCGTGTGTCAGAATCCAAGATTCTGTCAGTCGCACTAATGTGTTCTCCATTATGGTGGTATCTTCAGTCATATCTTGCCGTGTGTTAAGTCCTCTTATCAGTCAGCCGTCCAGCACTCTGCATAATTCTCTTCATTTCCACATTAGCGTTTAGCTGACAGGTGTCAAAATCAAAGCCTGTATTACCTCCCAGAGCCCTAGTTTCAGCACAGGTATACATACTCAGCATCCCAGTTTTATCTCTGTACTGTCACCTCTGATATCATAAGAGAAGGGCACTGACTGACAGACCTAAAGTTTGCACCATGCAGACTATCTCTCACTTTTAACACCACCCTGCTGACAGGCAGCAGTAATAACAGGGCTGCTAGTTTATCAGACTGAGACCACACTGGAATTCACAGAGATGGAATCATTTAATAGGCAGTGTGTTTTTGCTTTCTGGTGTTTTATTATTTTATTATTTTCCTCTTCGCTCTTGGCTGAGGTGACATTGAGTGGATGTGGGGGAATCTTGTCCATTAATAACACATGAGAGGATGTGAGATGTGAATGCTGATGCAGAGAGCGGCGGAGGTGATGCTCAACAGTGCAATTCCGTGTTTCTATTTCTGACTGCTGTGGTGTCAGTAAGCAGTGTGATTCATGGTTTGATTATCTTAACCCACAGAGCAGTTTTTTGTTCCTCATTGGTGTCTTAAAGGCTTTTCCTCTGAATGCTTCCCTGATGCGCCTTTTAATAAATCTATATTAAAAAAAGAAACGTTTTTATTGAAAGGTGCTTGGTAGGTGACCTCATCCCCCAATCCCAGACCTCATTAGAAACTATCATTACAGAGGTCTAGACACAGTCATCTGCAGTCTTGTATCCCCTGTTTTACTGTGTTCCCTGACCTTTCAACACAATAGGTTATGATGTACCTTTAATGGTGGTGTTTTACACCGGTGTTAAAACCATAATGTGAGCTCATACCGTTGTTATGGTTGACTGACATATCCCTCAAGGCTCCCCTGTATGCCTCAGTATAATATTTCAGAAATGTATGGCTGTCCTCCTGTATATATGCTCAGGTGGATCATATTTCAGGTGACTCAGACTCCTGACCTTTCCCATATCCCACAGCTCCCCACATTTCCTCTGCTGTATTATCGTACAGGCGAGGTCAGCTTTTCACATAATGTGCATAATGTGGAAAGTTAATACCTTCAGCTATTACATGATGGGAAGTCAGTACAGTACTCAGCTCATCCTCCTTTGTCTTTGCAGTATGAACCTGACCTGGAGGGACATGCAGCACCTGGTGGTGAGAACATCCCGGCCCGGACACCTCAGCGCCGGAGACTGGAAGACCAATGGAGTGGGACGCAGAGGTAGAGGCTTCCTGCTCCAAACCGAGCGTAGATAGTATTACATGGTGTCATATTTGTGCCTCAATCCTGAGCACACAATGGGACATTTTGAGCACAAAAAAAGAGATTTCTTATAAGCACGTGCATTTTGTTTATTCTGCGCACAGTAGATTCTTTGCAATTCTGCACATAAGCACACAATAATAACCTCTCACTCAGTTTCAAAGTCTCTGCTCTGTGTGCTCCCAAATCCTTAGGGACTTGTTTACTCAACTTCTCCACTCTGTGTGCTCTCAGGTTTGCCTGCATGCTCTACCAAGTTGGCAACGCATTACAGTATGCCGCATTTTCTTACAACCAAAAAATGAGCTAAAATTGGTTATCTGGATTGGCTTGCTGTTTTGTCTCTGCTCTGATTGCAAGGAGAATTATAGCTTCTTCTGTTTTCTTTTTCTTTTTTTTTGCATGTTTGTGTCTGCTACAGCCAAGGCAGGAATTTCACAGACGGCCATTGCTGTCTTGGCCCCTAGATCTGTTTTTCATGACCTTCATAAAATTGTGTACTAATCGGCCGATGCAGCATTAGTGCTCCATTCTGTCTGTTTTCTATCCTCTCCTGTCAGTCCACCCAGCAACAGAATTTTAATACGTGCACTTGATTGGCCGACAGTAACAAAGTCGAAGTGTGTGGTGTGACCAATAAGAATGCAAGTAGTTTTGGATGGCATTGGGAAAAGTGTTATTAGATGTTGTTAATGTTATTAATTATTATTGTTAACTACTTCTCCATAACGAACAATCCCATACGTAATCCTTATCAATTAGAAAATATGTATATCTGTCTCGCACATATTCTTATAGATGTGATGGAAATATAAGACACCATATACAGTACACATATCATTTACCTCATCAGCCTGCACTCAAATGAAACATTGTGATTTTATTTCCCTAAAATTGTTTAAATGCATTAAAAAGGCAGTTTTTGTAAACTTATGACCTTGATGCCTTGGCATGAGACCTTCAAAAATGGCTTCCTGCAGGCCAAGAGGCCTTGCCCCTAAAAATACACCATTCTAGACATGGTTACAGCATTTGTATCTTCTCTGAAAATCACTTCTTCTGTGTTTACCTGTAGGATTTTACATTTTTCGTTCAAAACCTTCTCTTTATGAAGCGGTGACATCAGTGTTCTATCAGACAGACACAATGAACCAAACAGCAGCTACAACACAGATCCACAGACTCTGACCAAAAACCCACATTAGCTCTCCTGTTAAAGTCTCCTTATCTGACTTACAAACATGAACACGCAGCTTATGTTTGGCCACCAAACAAACGTTCACCGGGGAAAAGTGCACTGCAACATCATTTTTCTAGGCTAGATGACTAATTAGCTGCTGAGCTGCAGCACATTAAACAGAGTGTCAACTTACCTGCAAGGATCTCTTTAGTCCGTTAGATGCTGGTGTGGTCCTTACTTTTTAATACTGCTGCTAACAGCAAACTGTCTGCCCTGACGTGCAAGCTACAGTGCCAGCTATGTTGAAAGGAGCGTTTCTGATATTTCCTCAAAACATTTTTCCTCTCCTTTTAATAAGAAAAAAGGGATTTTTTTGATGTGGATAAACAAAGGAAGTACTTTTATGATTGCGGGTTCAGGATTAAAGAGCAAATATAACACCATAATAACACAGTAAAGAGTAGATTTTTGACTGACAGTAATTTGTTTTTCTGTGATGTTATCTTATCGCCACCACCCACCAACCTGCCACTCTCTTTGCCCCTCCATCTTCTCTCTCCACAGTGAGTCATTCATATGGTTATGGACTCCTGGATGCGGGTGCTATGGTGGCTTTGGCACAGAACTGGACCACAGTGGGACCGCAGCATCAGTGTGTTCACACCATGCTTGCAGAACCAAGGTCAGAAGGGTGACTAACAGCTCTGTGTGTGAGTGTATTTGTGTGTAAACTACAGTTAGGTTTAGTCTCTGTTTCGGCTGTACAGTATTTGTTCTATGCTCTGTAGATCTACCCAGGTGTGCTGCATCTCCTAACGAGGTGCATTGTGCTGCTTTCCATTGCAAATAGGAAGTTGATAATTCCGTGTTGGCTTTTCCGACTTCCGATTAAAATGTGTTCAAGTGCATCTGCGTGGAAAAGCATGGATGCCCGCAGCAAACTCATGTTTGTTTGGCCAGCCTCTGAACATCAGAAGCATATACTGAGACGGGAGGAGTAGGCTAGTAAGCTACTACATGCTCACAAAGACTTCTATCAAACACAAATCAACTGAATGAAAATGGAAATGCCACTACAAAGTTGTTAAAGCACGTTTCATAACAATAACACCACATAAAAGTGAAAAATGATGAACACGTGATACTGCTTTCCATTGCCACCAATGTCAATTAGACTGACTCTGTCTGCACGGATCTTGCCCAAGTTTTTGATTTGGAATCCGATCTTGAATGGCCGTTCCATTGCACGTCTGAGTTGTTTTTTCCTTGACAGGACTGCGTGTGGGGACTGCTAGTCTTGATGCCTTTCAGCCTGGGATTTTATTGGCTTGTTTGCCTTTCTTATGTTAATAAATCCCACGATTTGATTGTTTTAAAGGTGATTTATGTGGTTATTTTGGGTCAGTGATGAAGTGTTGTTTGCTCCATAGGGCCGCCCATGGGTGGGGTGTAACAGTCTCATTATGGGCACTTGCTGTTCTATCATCCAGCTCAGCCTGATAGATGTCACCGCATTCTCCTCGGAGTCGGGATGGTCGCACAGATTTGTAGCACAGCGCTATTGTCTGTGTCCGTTTCTGCAGCCACACAACATTAACCACCCTCCCCTCTACTTGTCAAACCTGCAGAGACATCGGGAACAAGCTAGTGTTCAGCAAGAGCGTGGATGCCTGCTGGGGACGACCGGAGTACGTCAGTTCTCTGGAACACGTTCAGGCTCGCCTCACTCTCTCCCACAACCAGCGAGGAAAATTGGCCATTCATCTCATCAGCCCACTGGGCACGCGCTCCACCTTACTTTTCCCCAGGTACACAGTAAAAACACCACACTATACACACATAACAGCCGAGCCATGGTATAAATCTCTCTTTGCCTGTCTCTCTTTCACACACACAGACAAACACAATGTGTATGTACCTCAATTTTATCTGTGCACAGTTACTCCCACAAGTATACTCTCTCTGGAAAAAAAACACACTTTCTGCATTCTGCCACAGAAAAATAACACAAACACCTCATCTCTTCCCTTTTTCCCTTTTTCTTTCAGGCCCAATGACTTCTCCTCCGAGGGTTTCAATGACTGGGCCTTTATGACCACCCATTCATGGGGAGAGGATCCTCAAGGGGAATGGACACTGGAAATAGAGAACGTAGCAGCTAATGGTCGTGACTATGGTAACCCCGCTCATCACCATTAATTGTTCAGTCTGAACACATCACATCAAATGTACATTTCATGCCAGCATTCACTGCCCCCTCATCAACTCAAGTACTCTTGCATATTTTCATGCTTCTTCAAATAGCCTCTGCTCACTTCCCCTTTTTTCAGTCTCTTTCTAATGATGCAGTTTATACCATTTTTGGGAAGCAGCTCCCAGAACACATTCAGATTAAAATGTTGCTGCTGCTGCTGGATGGAGAAATATTCTTTTGAAAGAAAGTGCTTGCTTACCTTTTGATTATCACTTTTAAAATTATTGGACTGCGTTTTCTTTAAAAAGTCAAGTTAACTCATTAAATCTGAGAACTCTCCTTTGGCTTTGTTTACTCTGAGCTGCCGGAGATATAAGATAGGAATGCATCTCTTCCTCTGCTGGTGTTGATCCTCCTCCAGTGTTTTGTTTGGTCCGCTCTCATCAATTTCCTTTTCTTCCACCCCCATATCCTCCTCTCAGCCAGTTCATACTGTTCCCTCTCTGAGAGGTGTTATGCTGATATTCTCTTCCACATCTTAATACCCCCACAACCGTCTCCTTTCTCCCTCCCCTTCTCTCTCAGCTGTGTTGAGTCAGTTCACCCTCATCCTTTGGGGTACCGGACCCAGCGTGGTCAATCCCTCGTCATCCGACTTCCCTCGACCGTCCAACAACAGCTGCAAGACCTTTGATGCCCAGCAGATCTGTATCGGTAAGATCATTCAGGCTTCACACAAACTTTTAACAGGAGCCTCTGAAGTGGCATGGGCTCATTTGTATTGACGCTGGCACACAGTCATTGTTACAAAACAAGCTTTTGGTCAGACCATGTTTAGTATTTCAACTTGTGAAAAGGGATTGTTGTGAATACAGATTGCCCATTTACAAGCCTCTTTTGCATTTGTTTGCCCGCACACCATGAATATGCACGTTGCCATATGTCATATTAGTTTGAATCAGAGAGCAAGACGTATGGAGGAGCAGCAGGGGAGATTAAAACTGCGAGAGGTGCTACGTCGTCAACAACTGTTCGGGAGGATGATTTCCTTCATTGAAAAGCAGATGAGGTCGGAAGCTTCGTTCTGCTTCCAAACATTCAGATGCTTTCTTCTTAATCATTCCAGACTTCTCCATAATTCAGTTTAAATCTACATTTCAAGCATTAGTGGGAACACTTTGTTTTACAGAGTCCCAGTTTCCTTCCTAAAAAATATGAATAGGGAGGTTTCTGAAAAGACTTTGAAATTTGGTGTTAATTATGTTGAGAAAAAGGACACAGTGTTTTAATGGCACAACTTCTATTTTGGGGTTGTGGCCTTCTTTTAACTAATTAACCATAAGCGCACAAGGGATCGGTTTTAAAAATGTCTTTCTGCGCGGTTATAAATTGAAGGAAAGCAGAAGATTCAACAAATGTAATAAAGGTTTCTAACCAAAAACAAATAGTAACATGGGTTCAAACGGATCTCAGTTTTTCTTGTCATTAAAACATTCATAGTATATTTTGGTGTACAGTATAGCATGAAAAAATTATAGTAAAGTATGTCATCCACAGTGGCATAAAAAATGTCATAGTATAGCATGTCGTGTGAAATTCCATGAAAAAACTAAGCATAGCATGTCGTCCAAAATAGCATAAAAATGTCATGTTACATTATGTCGTCCAAAATAAGATGAAAATGTCATATTATAGCATTTTTATGCCAAAGCAGCATAAAAATGTCATAGTATAGAATATTTTCCAAAATGGCATGAAGAAGTCATATTATAGCATGTTGTCCCAAATTGCATAAAAATGTTACAGCATAGTATGTTGTCAAAAATGGCAAAAGCAAAAAAAAAAGTCAAAGTAAAGTATATCGTCCTAAATTGCATGAAAATTTGAGTATGTTGTCCAAAATAGAATAAAAAAGTCGCACTACAGTGTGTTGTCTAAAATACCATAAGAATGTCATACTATAGTATGTCGTCCAAAACGGTGTAAAATTGTCATTGTATAGATTATCGCCCAAAATAACTTAAAAGTGTCATAGTATAGTACGTGGTCCAAAACAGCATGAAAAAGTCATAGTATAATACGTTGTCCAAAATAGTATAAAAACGTTATACTACAGAATGTGGTCCAAAATGACATTAAAAATTCATAGTATACTTGTCATTATTATAGGTTTTGAGTTATATTGTGGACTTCATTTTTGGGTTTAGTAATGTTTTCATGAATAAATGAATGCCTTTATTGTTATTGCATGTCCATATACGACGAGATTTACTGTCTCTGATAAAAACTGTTTCCATTCACACTGCTCAAACACACTCACATACTCACACATTAAAATAAATAACTATTAAATAAGATAAATATAAAAAAATAGGTGCTGTACAAATGATAAAGTGCATGTGCAGTGAGTTAAAATGGTTGCAGTGGTGGTAGGGAGGGGAGAGGGATTGGGGGGTGAGAGTTCAGTTCACGTATGGCTGTGGGGTAAAAAATGTTCCTCGGTCTGGTGGTGTGGCATTTCAGGGCCCTGTAGCGTCTTCCAGAGGGTAGCAGTGTAAACAGATGATGGGATGGGTGGGTACTGTCTTTTAAAATCGTGCAGGCTCTGCAGGTTCTATTTCCAGTTGTTTTTTGTAGTAACTAACCTCACGTGTTGTGTGGTTTTACTTCCTGTCTCTGTCTTTCCATGATCAGTACCACCTGTCTTGTATCAGTGTCGTTTGTCCTTCCTTTCTAGAGTCCCTGCACACCTGTTCTGTTTTAGTCTCGTTTGCTCCACCCTTGTGTTCCCTGCCAAACTGTCATTTTTTAGCCATTCTCTGTTTCCCCCGTTCACTGTGTGCACTTACCTCAGCTGTGTGTCCTTGTCTTGATTAGTGTCCTTTGTGTATTTATACGTGTGTTCCCCTTTGTTCCATGTTAGTCTGTCTGTTTGCTCTGCTGTGACTCTGTCCTGTTATCCTGCTCTGTTACCCTTGCTGTTATCTTCTCTGTTATATTTATTAATTTTTGATTGAACCTTTATTTAAACCAGGAATAGTCCCATAGAGATTCAGAATCTCTTTTCCAAGGGAGTCCTGGCCAGGACAGCAGCACACACAGTTTCACACAAAAGAACAAGCAGAATAAAAACACAACAGCAAAATTTAAAACAAACAACATAGAAGTTCAAACACAAGGACCAGACAACAAACCTAAAACAAACAGTCAATTAGAAACGTTCAGAAACCAAACACGAGCACTGAATGTCCAAAAGGTTCTTAATCCTGTTTTTAAAATCTCCCAGGCTGATAAAAGAGTCCAATTTAAGGTTGCTCTGCAGCTGACACCAAGATGACAGAGCAAAAACCCTAAAAGCACTTTCACCAAAGACTGTGCGGGCTCAAGTAACGACATTCAAAAGCTGACCTTGAAAAGCACATCATTTTTGTTTTGTCAAGGTTGAGTACAAATCCTTATTCACAAAGACTCCTCTGAACCACATTAAAAGAATATTGCAGCTCCTCAACTGCACTCGCTAAAGATGGAGCAGAACTATACAAAATAGTGTCATCCGCATAAAAATGAAATTTTGCATTACCAACATTGCAGCATAAATTATTTATATACATTGTAAATAAAACTGAACCCAAAATTGAGTCTTGCGGGACACATATTGCATGTTAAGAAAACTAGAAGACACACACATCAGATTGGACACTTTGCGTTCTACCACTGAAGTAGTTTCCAAACCACTGAACCGTTTGGGATGACAACCCTATAATATCCAACCTCTGCAACAAGACAGAGTGGTCAAAGGCCTCTGAAAGGTCTAAAAATAAAGCAGCACTGTGTTCTTTTAAGTCAAAAGCATTCATGATGTCATTTAAACCTTCATTGTTGGAGTGACTGTGCTGTGTTTTTTTCTAAACTCAGACTGCAAATTATTAAGAATGCCATGGCTTGCTAAAAAATCCTTTAATTGAGTACATATAAGCCCTTCCAGGACCTTAGCTAAAATTGAGCGTTTGGATATGGGCCTGTAGTTGTTAGGATTGGACGAATCTCCACCCTTCAATAACGGGGCGACATATGCTCCCTTTCAAATTTCTGGTATTTTTCCACTTTCTATAGTCAGGTTAAAAATACAAGTTAAAGGCTCTGCAATAATATCAGCAGCAGTCATTAAAAAGCATGGATCTAGACAAAAACATGCTGTTTTCTTAGTATTTATCCTGTTTAGAGTTTCGTGTACTCCATAAAAATCAGCAGGAGTGAAGCTAAACTCAAAGGGCATCTTTTGTTCGGTGTTAGAAAAAGAAGCGTTTTGAGCCGTGTCTAGACGTGATTCCTTTTCAAAAAACAGACCTAAAGAAATGAAATGCTGATTTAGGGCATTTATGTTGCTGCTGCTGAGCTTCAGTTTGTCATTGTTATTCTGGTTTATTTTGTTCATCTTATCAGCATTAAAAGCTCGCTTTTTATTTGCACACCTGTCTTCTTTTTGTTCCGCATCTGGGTCCTCATCCAACCTCACTCTTGACAATAGTATGACGTCCAAAACAGCATGAAAATGTCATAGTATATACCATGTCATACAAAACACCATGAAATAGTCATATACGATTTTGGCAGCTCTGTCAAGAAAATCATCTGGTAATCAACAGACTCTGCCCAACTGCTGTGTACAGCAACTATTATATAATATCCAGATTTTTTCATAAATACTGGAATGAATGACTTATTTTTACTGTTACAGGAGTCTCTATTTCCATATAATAAGGTAAAAAAAAATAGCTCAAGCAAACATGCCAAACATTTGATATGTCTAGCTCTCCAAATTTGACATTCTGCTGCTTTTTTGGGCTTTTGGACAAAACTAAAAGAGCAATTTGAGGGCAGCACTTGCGCTCTGGGAAATCATGATGGCCATTTTTCACTATTTTCTGACCTTTACAGACAAAATGATTAATCAGTGAATCAAGAAATTAACCAGCAGATTAATGGTGGCCCTAAATTATATGCTGCAGCTCTATCCAGTAAACATCCAAGGAAATTGAGAAGAAATTATAGGACTTGTAAAACCGGTTATTTGCGGATGCCATTTTGGTTGTGTTTTATTGGATTGCATGAGACTCAACCTCCCTTGTGATTTCCTCTCACGTTTCATCCAGAGTGCAGCCCCGGCTTCTCCCTCTTCCTCCAGGGTTGTGTGAAACTGTGTCCGCCGGGATTCACCTCAGGGCCGCAGCTCCTTAACCTCTCCCTGGAGAACTGGGTGGACTTGTCCTCCGTCCAGGCCTGTCTGCCCTGCAACTCCGCCTGCCTCACCTGCTCTGGCACCAGGCCCTCAGACTGTCTGTCCTGCCCCCCTCACAGCCACCTGGTTCTCACCTCCTGTCTGCACCAGAACCAGGTCCAGCGCAAATCCCCGCTAGCTGGTGGACTCCAGGGTGACGCAGCACAACCAGGGCGGGAGGTCCCAGCAACAGAAGACGAGAGGGGAGAAGGCGAGGAGCCTCCGGGGGTCAGCGTAGCTCCGTCCAATCAGCTGCCTGTTGTCGTGGCGGTCCTCAGCTGTGCCTTCATCCTGGCTTCCTTCGTTGGGGTCTTCCTCTTGCTGCAGATGCGCTCAGGGGGCACTTCTTTGGGCTGGAGGACCAAATTGCCCTCTGTGTATTCACAGACAAGGGGGTTGAGGGTGGGCTTCGGTTTTGGCTTCGGCCAAGGACAGGAGAGGAAGGCACGGATATGCTACAAGGGGATCCCCACTGTGTGGGGGGATGAGGACATGATTGCCTACCAGTCTGAATCAGACAGCGAGGAAGTGGAGGGTCACAGCGAGAGGACAGCTTTTATCAAGACGCAGAGCTCAATCTAGCTGAACCTGCAAAATCTGCTGTTGTGGTGTCTGACACCGCGACATCGTGGATCTCATCAGCATTCAGATCTGACTGTATTAAGCTGACACACGGAGGAGAATCACACAGGCTCCAAAAAAAGAAAACAAAACGCAAGCCTTACTGTTCCATCAGCACCTCATCCAAATGCATTAAAGAGTCAATCATTAGTTTTTGTCATGTATTTATTTACATTTGTTAATTTATCTTATTTGATTAATATTTTGGTGTACACACAATGCATTTAATTCTCTGTCACCAATTTGAGGTATTATGCAACTGTGTAACTCATTTTTACTTAAATGACCCGTTACTACAGAGATCAAAATAAAAGCAGCAGAGGCCGAGATATCCTGACTTTAAGTCCCAAGTATAGATCAAAAACCATGAATCCTACATTTCCTATAATGCAACTAAAAAGCATCTTTCATTAGAGCCCCCACTGTCTGGTAAATGTCTGTTCATCACACTACACACCCCCAGTCTCTGAAAAGAAAAGTACTCTTCAAACCCAGAAGCCAATAAGAAAAATAACCTCAATCAGGGTTACTGTTTAAAGGTCCGCTGTGTAGGATTTAGGGGGATATATTGGCAGAAACTGAGTATAATAAGTATGTTTTTTTTAGTGTATAATCAACTGGAAATAAGAATTGTGGGGGTTTTTTTACCTCAGAATGAGCTGTTTATATCTACATCGGGAGCAGGTCCTCGTCTACAGAGCCCGCCATGCGGCACCGCCACGTTTCTGCAGTAGCTCAGAACAGACAACCCAAACACTGGCTCTAGACAGGGACATTTATTCAGTGTTTTACTGCTTTTAACGACTGAGTCTGTTTGGAGCGGAAGAAACCTCTGTGGCTAACCCAGCTCCCAGTAAAAACCTCCTCACATTAAACACAGAAGAAATTTTAACTGGGAGAAGTTTCAGCTGTTTGCAATCTGCAGTCGTCAACACTAGATGCCACTATATCCTCCTGTCTTACACACTGCTCCTTTAGGGCTTGTCTCCAGAATAACAGAAGAACATTTTACAACCTTATGTGGCTGCAAAGTACCCTGTGTGTAAACTGGGTGGAGTGCTCCTCTAAGCCAGCTGAGTGCATTACTTTCTCAAATATTCATTGATTTGTCCTCAACACAAACACCTGGTCATCATCACAGACAGACTTCTAATAAATCGGTGTTATATCTTATCAGATTCCCGGCAGGATGTGGGCCAGGGGTCGTGAAGTTGACACGCAGCTGATTAATAGTAAGAAAACTTTAAATTGAAGATTTCTGCGGCACACAGGGACGGCATAATAAAACATCCCGCCGGCTGTTTGATAAGCAGGAAACTGTGGAGGATGCTCTGTTTTCAATCACGGCGCGGTGGGAGTTTCCACCGCAGCATCGCTACATCAGATGTATCACTCACAAAATCTCATTGACTTGTAGTGGAGTAACACTGTTTTTGAATGAAATAAAAAAGTACTTAGCCCGAAGCCGCCAGGCTGACCTTTACTACATTTTTCCTCTTGGTTGCTGGGGGTAAGAAATGAGATCAGTTTCTCTTCATTTTCCCCACAGAGCATATATTGATTTTGGGGCTTCTCTCCCAGAACATCTTCATCAGCGTAGAGCTCTTCCTCTTTCTGCTGTGAGCGCCATACATCGACAGACAAACACGTGCTTTATTTCCCCCCATCTATAACCGTGTAGACTTGCAGCTTCGCAAGTTAAATCAAAGCCTTTTAATTTAAAGGCCCGAATGGTTGGAGTGTATTAGTAATGAGATCTTGTATCGCATTTTCTATGTTTGTTTTATATCCTTTTTTATTTAACTGACAGTGGATGTTAATATTGTGGAGATCATGCTGGAATAAAATGACGTTGGCTGTTGCATAGATAGACTGTTTGTGTCTTTACTGCCAGATTTTAAAACTTTTAGGGGGTTTATATGCTTTTTAAACTCAGCCCCTGACACACAAACACCGCCCGAAAGAGCAGATGGTCCGTCGCTGCTTCGTGGTCGTATATCATTGTAGCAAGTGTGTTTTCTTCACTCCGGGCGTTTAGCGTTAACAGGGTGCCAGCATTCAGTCTGCTGCCTACTATCCAGTTGCAGCGAGCGCGCTGCCAAAAAGCCTTGAAGAAACTGTTTTCTCAAGCTTCAATATGGTGGCCCCCTTAAAGATTAAATTAATATAAATGGAAAAGGTTTGTATGCACGGCAGGAAAACAATGCCCGCTGGTAACAGCTTTGTTCATTAGCAGCTTTGTAACACCCTCCACAGAAGCAGGTAACTGGGTTCATGGGTGAAGGTACATTCATTCTGTGCCCCATAATTAGATCTGCGGGGAGAGCTCGCTGCGCAATTCAGTGCCCCTCGGATGCATCGTTATAAATGCAATATGTGTGAAAATAAACGTGTGTGTGAATTGGCTCGTGTAGTTAAAAAAAAAAGGATGAATTTGAAAGTATTTTGTGATTTCATTCACGCCTTCGTTGCATGTTTCTGTGAGCTGGTTTTCGTTGTGTCTTGGTTTTATGCATGCCCTTTAGTCTGTATTAATTAGCTGTCATGTTCAGTACAATGCTGTCCACTGACAGGGCTTGGCAACAAGAAATATCACATTAATTAGAACAACAGCAACAATCAGAGCCCCCGTTAGCTGATTTCACATTCAGATCAATAAGACACCGAGGTTCCGGTCTCATTACTCCATCTGGTCAAACAGTAATTGTGCCTGAATCTGAATCCGAAAGGCTGAGAAACATAGTCGGCACCAGCAGAGTGTGGAGTAAAATTCAGAGGCTGAGAGTCCCCAGGGTGCCTCCACAGGCATCACTTCCCCCGGCACACACACACACACACACACACACACACACACACACACACACGCAGCGCAGTGATCACTCTCTGGCTTCAGGCGTCTCTGCCACCACCACACCTTCTATCTTCCTCTCCGTGCCTGATCCATCTTCATGAAGTGTGAACAAAGAAACATTTCTTTTCATGTTTAACTCCTGCTCGGCGCTGTCACAGACACCTTCAGCACCTTCACCTCACACAGGTGTGTGTGAAAACTCGCTGCTGTTAACTACATGTTATTTTGAGCTTCAGCACCCTGCTCAGTTTTTTGTCAGGTGGACTTCTTGACAGCCAAACACTGACAAGTGACGCACTGGACAGTCTCAAAGGACTGATGTCTCTAATAGCTATCTGACTGGCAGCATCTGTAAGCATGGACTGCTGTCCTGACTCAATGTTGCCCCCTACTGATACAGAATATATCCAGCTCTTTAAACCAAAAAACAGCCTGCATAAACAACAGAGGTTCACTTGTGAGTGAAAAATTTAAAGAAATCTAAATAATTTCAGATAGAGAAACTGTTGAAACAGACAAATCTTTGTAATTTTATCTTTATTCAGTCCCCATCTGATCTACTGCTGCTTAAATCCATCATGAATAAACAAATACAGAAGAGACCTTGCCTCCATATATTACCTCTGAACAAACAAAAAATCAACAGATATCACATACAGAAAAAACACATTTACACAGAAACTCAGACGCACACTGAAACAGCAGGAGAGAGAAGGTTATGACAAGGTTAGACAACAGGAGAAAGTGCAATTTAAAATGCAGTGAAGTCTGGCTTACAGAATTGTTAACAGCAGCTGAAAGGGGGGCAGAGACGGGAATCTGGGTTGCTCACAGTGGAGAGACAGAGAAAGCAGAATGTGTTGGCAGACCAGACATCAGGCCAGAGGAGGAAAGCAAAAAAGCAGCATACCTCCAGCAGAAAAAAAAGAGCAGTTAAAGTGGTGGGACACAGCAGGGCAGGGGGAGATGGTGGCACAGTACAAAGTGTGACACAGGTGGGCTGTGAGATGTCCGGCCTCAGCTTTGGACACGGATGACGACATCGTCCACGGTTGCTGTGGAGGCAGATGCGCACAAGGAAAAGGCTGCATGCCTCCAGACAGCCCCGGGATAAGAAGCACTGTGGAGCTGAAGTTTGAAAAAAAAAAATTGCAGCTCATTTGAAGAAACTTATTTCTCCAGTGTGGAGGAGAAATCCCTCTGTGTACTTATTTTTAAAGGGTTAGCTCACCCAAAAAAAAAATATTTTCTCACTTTGTGGTATCCTGACATGCAGACAATTTTGGTGTAATGTGTCATGGTTTTGAAAAATCCCTCATTGATATTTCTGGCATATAAATGGAGGTGAATTGAATTTAACAGCAATGTCTCCCTCCAGAAGCAGTGCCTACACACACACACACTATTGCAGCGTCCCAATTCCATACTGCAGCGTTAGATATGCAAAACACTGTCCTTTATAGTATACTTTTTTTGCAGTAAGTATACAAGAAGTCAACATACTTAACTGTTTTACACGAGCGTTCAACCTGCAAATGCAATCAACCTGCAACTTTAGCACAGACAGCAACATATTTTTCCATAACTTTGTCATTTCTTTGTTTTCGATGCTGTTCTTGAATCTGTTTCACCACCATCCAGTTAGTTTTAGCAGCTGTGGGCTGCTCATACATGAACACACTCAAAAATGAAGCAGTTTTAGTATGCACACTGTCACTTTCCCAGCGTGAAAACTGCTTACTCAAAACCTGCTTATAATTAGTATACAGAATGGAATGGGTATTTAGTAGAAAGTGGTTCCAGTGAAATTGCTTTCTGTGGATTATCGAGAGTGACAGGGACACTTTTCCTGGAAGGACCAGTTGCTATTTTCTGTTTTTTTTTTCTCAGCAATGAGCGTCAAAAATTAAATTCCACTCGGCTTCATTGTGTTGGTGTAGTGACAGAAATAACAGACAAATAGAAAGCTGAAACACTCAAAAGAAAAATTAATCGACAACAATTTTGAGAATGATTTCATCCATTGTTGGGGATCATTTACCACAGAAATGCTTAATACTTTCAGATTTCAGCCCTCTTCAATGATGATGGCTACTTTTCAATTTGAAATGTTTGAAAAAATCTTTAATATCTCTGTGAGTTGGATTGCTGTTTGTACAAAACAAGTGATTAAAAAGACATAACCTTAGGTGTTTTTCACTCGTTTCTGACATTTTATAGACTTAATAAAAACAGTCATTAGCGGCAGCTCTCGACGGATATCTCAAAACCAAATCTATCTGCATAACAGAGAGCATTTTTTTGTAATTTGGGTGAACTAACTCGATGTTCAGTGGGAAGCTCACGTCGTCCTGCGATGATATGACCCACGACTCGACACAGACAAACCGATGGATGATACCTAACAGTACTATGAATGGTCCCTGAAAGTGTCCTCAATACACCCAGAAAGTAAACCCTCAAATATTCACATTAACATACTCTACACACACATACTGATATATCTGCCGTATGGTATATATGAGGTAAAGTCTTTGTCTAGTCTCCTACTGCATTCATGGTACACAGAACCCCCCTCTCAGCAGTGAAGTACGAGCACAGGAATGACGGACAGAGGCTTGGAAACGCACAGACCTTCCAGTTCTCTCATCAGCAAAGAGGAAGCTCAGGGAGAGAAAAAGAAAAGGAGGGAAAACAAAGTCTTCCGACTATCTACAAGGAAAATCAGCGAACAGAAGGTAAACAGTCATCAGATATGATTAATGATCACACAGTTATCGGCGGTGGCCGAAGTGGGACACTTGGACTCAGACATACGATAGCTTAAAGAGCCGCAGCTTGGGTCTCCTCGCGAGCTGAGATGGAAGAGACCACACATTCTCTTTGCTGCATTCGAGTCTGTCGAACAAAAAAAAAAATTTAAAAAAATTGACTGACAAGTACAAAAACAAATGATGTGTCTTCTTCATTGCATACATTAAAAAAAAAAATTATAAACCCATACACCAAATAAAGCTTTGTAAATTGCACTCTTGATGTGGCACGAGTCCCAGCCGCCCCCGTCCTCCTCCCCTCATTTGGGATATTTACATTCAGTAGTTCAGTCCAGGATGGAGCAAAGATAGAAAACGACGAGTTCTTACAAAGCAGAACTAAATGAGATTTCATTTTTTTTTCGATTACAGAGACAAACAGACACCCGGCTGTATCTGATGAGTGATTCTGGCAGTCCGTCCTGGTTCGGAACAGCTGCGAGTTCACCGGGGTTTAGCTGCTCTCGGAGACGTCCACAGTAACAGCCATCGCCTGCCCCCTGCTGTGCAGTCAGTCCCGTTACAGTGCAACCTTCCTCTCCGAGCTTCAGCGTTTGTGGTTCTGCTTGACAAAACAGAGACACCCAGACCCCCCACCCCACCCCCCCACCCCCCCTCTGCTGTTGGTCTGTAGCCGGCATGGGCCTGGTTCTTTATGGTTCTTGGTCCAAGGAGTCTGGTGGGTTTTTGTTGCCTCTTTTTGTCCGGACGGCTCTTAGCGCAGTTTGAGCTTGAAGGCGGAGATCTCCATGGGATCCAGGCTGATGGTGGAGTCGTTGGCCAGGGGCGTGCTGGAGTGCATCAGGGTCAGGGACATGGGCTGCAGCAGCTGCAGGTCCAGGTTCTTAAACAGCCCCGATACGCTCAGCTGGAGAGAGAGAGAGAGGCGGGGAGGCAGAGAGCGTTAGAAAGTTAACAAGCTAGTGCAAATGAGAATTCAGGAAATTTCAAGCTTAGCTTCCAGCCAAAAGAGAACAAATCCAATGGTGGAACAAGTATTCAGATCATTTCCTTCAGTAAACACTTTCAAAAGACTCCATTACAAGTAAAATCCTGTTTTGAGAGTTAAGTTTCACTTAATTTAAAGTACAGGGTACGAGGTAGATAAGTATTACAATCATGTACAAGGTACATCAGCATTAGCAGCAACAAACACTTAAAATAACAGTAAAAGTACTTATTCGTTCACGAAGAATGGCGTCTGACAGAGTTATTATTGTATAATTAGATTTTCATTATAGGTGCATTAATATTTAAGTAGCACTTAAACGTTCAAAGCAGAGCTAACTCGAACTGCTTTATGCAACCTGTAATAAATCATGTTTTGTTTTTTTATTTTGTATACATAGTGTGTGTGTGTGTGTGTGTGTGTGTGTGTGTGTGTGTGTGTGTGTGTGTGTGTGTGTGTGTGTGTGTGTGTGTTTCGACCCCGACCTGTCCTTGTGTGGTGGTGCAGTTGAAGCCCAGGTTCTGAGCCTCGAGGCCACAGTCCAGCGCCAAACGGTGAAGAATCATGGCCGTGTACGGAGATGGAGTGCTGGCGTCCTGCTGCTCACACAGGAGACACATGTCAATTTCAAAGACACTTTCACACAGAATATCTTAAACCAAAATAAGTTTTTGGGTTGTTGTTTTTTTGTCAGTGTTTGTCTCGTCACCTGGGCCTGGATGCTGCGCAGGTTCAGCAGGTGGAAGTCGCAGGGCAGGAGGGACTTGAGAGGGGCGAAGGTTTGCAGAGGAGGGATGCCGCGTCTTTTGGGCAGGACGGGCAGCGCCAACACCTCGTGGTTCAAGAAGGAGTTGGTCGTGTGACTAAGTATAGACGGGAAACTGGTTGTTGCACTGTCCATCATCTGGAAGAGGGCGGAGACAGATTTAGGGCACACAAGTTAAGTGACAGCATAACTACTACAAAAGCAATGACTCATCTCTGGAGCCGCTCTCGTGCTATCACTGCACTACATGAGGAATAGGCTCTGACTAAGTCTGCGTCAGAGCACAGGGTATATTTCTAACTCTAGTCCAGACAGACACAGTGCTGATCGATCTATATTGAGTTTGTTACCGCGACAGCATTGGTCATTTTTAAATTAAGAGCATTACAGTGTTTCAAACCCGACGTTTGATGTTTTGTGGCAGGCGGGAGCAACTTCATCCCGAGACCATCAGCAGTTTTACCACAGAGCTGGATGATAAAACTGCAACCAATGCTTTCCATTCTCTGCCAATGTGTATTCATTTACTTGATAAATGATATAATTTGTTACATTCAATGGCGCTGTCGTAAAGATGGACCGGTTTGGCTACGGCTATGAGGTGCAAGGAAGCAAAAAATAAAGAGGAGCTACAGCATAGACTATGATGTGGGCTAACAAGCATCTTCGCTGTTGCCGAGGCAACATTACCTCTTGAACTCGGTCACTCAAGATTTTGGAGAGGAAAGAATGAAACAAGGAGGAGAGTTTGGCAAAGAGGCCGCCATGCTGAAGGTAATGGAGTGGAAAAACAAAAGGAAACAATGTTAGAGTGTGGAGAGGAGAAGAGAAAGACAGATGGGGCGGTAATGAGTACTGACAAAAGATATGAACAAAGGTGTTAATGAACACAGAGTGAAGGACATAACACTGTTACACTGCACGGATCTTTTAGAGAGTAATTCAGCATCCCAGAGTCGGATGTGGTGTGCTGCAATTTCAAAAGCGCAATAACCGCCCTCTCTGTCATCTTGCTGACCTTATTGCCCGTGGACCGCCTCTCCAGCAGCAGTCGGAAGCGGTTGGCCGTCTTCTTGTTGTCCTTCAGGCCCTGACCCAGCCCACGGTTATCATCCTGCATCAGCCGCCGGTCCATAATCACTTCAAGCTGGCCTGAGGGAGAAGGAGGAGGAGCAAGGATGGCAGCTATAACACAAAGCCTACGTATTGAACTTTCAGACATCAGTCGATAAAGACAAACACTTTGAGCCATTCGTCATTTTACAAACGCCTCCATTATTCGCATAACGATGATAAAAGGATTAGCTCGGTGCATTAACGTGAGAGCATGAACTGTTTTGCTCTCTGACAAGCTCTCGAGGGACAAGAGGCCGAGATAAGTGCTTCAGTATTGTTCCATACAGAGCCAGAGACGGCAAACAAAGAAAAAGAGTTTTAGGGGAAACTTTCATTAAAAACCGAAATGAAGAAAAATGACATCACATCAAATAAAGAGTAATAAAATACAGACCGCTCTCCAGGCTGGTGACACCCAGGGACTGAGCTGTGTGCAGTGTGAGGCGGTGATGGCTGTCCTGGATGTACGCCTGGCTGGGCATGGGGTAAAAGTTGGCCTGCAGGGGAAGCTTTAGGTAGCGGCGACGAGGCTGCATCTACAAGAAGAGATCAAACTCAAAATGATGAAATATGTCAAACTTAAGGGAGAATGTGAGGTTTTCAGATCAGGGATAGTTAGCTTAAGAGGTGAATGCCTTTTAGTTTCAAGGCAGTTATCAACTAATCACCCTCCTGATAATCAGATATATATGTTGTTATATTCTGACAGTAAACAAATATATATACGGCTGTACAAATGAATGTCAATCTAATTGAATTCTGCTGTTCAATACAAGTATTCGACTATTTGCTGTTGTTTTTCCATGTTGAGTTTAAGAGTTTGGACGGAGCTCAGCGGGACATTCAGTGTGACATTCTTGTAATATAATAAACAAGCCAACTTAGCCCTCAAAGCTACTGCGTGGTAACGGTGCTAACAACAGATCTGAAATGTGCAACATTTTGTTGCCGACACTAGTTATCAAACAAAAGCCAGAGAATTCGTTGCCTTGAGTCACTTTGAGCTGTAAATTCACCACCTCCAAGCAGAAGGCAGAAGATAATGTTATCTCAGCACTTGACCGGACAAAGCTTCTTTTCCTCCGAGCAGCTTCCTCTGTCTCATTCCCTCACCCTCAGTCTGTGTCTGCAGCTGCCCTGAGAGCGGCGTGAGGACGAGGAGCGCCATCTCTGCAGCGAAAGCTACACTGCACACTGACTGGCAAAAAGAAATTTAAAAAACTACTGCTTGATGTGAAAAATCTCTGACCTTCAACCTTCAGGGGGCAGTAGAAATAAAGCTGCATATTCTTTATTGCTGAGGGAGGGACTGACCTGAAAACCATTGAGATCTGTGTAGAAGGCGTCTCCACTCTGGATGTCAGTGACCAGTCGCATCGCCAGCTCCTTATTGGTCTGATCTCTGATGTCCACCATGGTTGTGATGTCTATAGACAACCCGTCCACCCCTGAAAACACAAAACCATTAAGAACCAAGAACAGGACACAGAAGGAAATTAATGGAAAAAATGTGCTCTATAAATGCTACTTTACTTTATAAATGCTACTTTTAGACAACATTTAGGCTGCTTAAAGTAAAAACTAGACAGCTTTCTGGGGGGAAAAAAGTACCTAATTAAATTAGAAACTGTCATTTTGTCAAACATGTTGGACCTGGTTGTATTTCACCATCTGGTGCGCTTAGCTAAACATAAAAAAGCTTTAGCGAAGGCCATTTGAGCTGATTCCATTGTGCAGTTTTGTTTGATTATTACCTGGCACATTGTGTATGCGAATGGTCTGCTGAAAATGCTGGTAGTGTGCCACCACCTCCGAGAACAGAGGCCCCTCCACCACGCGCACCACAGGTGGCTCTTTCTGGTTGTATGGCTGAAAGCAGGAAGCAGCAAAGTGTAATTATGAAAAGAATTTGTGCTAAAAATGGGACAGGAAAGACAAGAAACAGAAAAGCCAAAGGAGCAACCAGCAGAATGAGTGACTAGATACAGTATGGCAGCTGAGCCCTTATACTCTGTTGTCTTTAAGTCATGAAAAGATGAAGCAGCACCCAGTCTGTCTACCTTCCTGCCCGGAGCACCCCGCCATGATACAACGACACAATACACAAGAGACTCTATCAAAGCTTTTTTTTTAGAGGTAACATCTGAGATGCAACAACTGAGAGAATACCTTTGCTTTTCCATCAGGCAGAAAGAGGTAAGCTCCACTTTTGTCTTTAGAGGGACGGGTGCCGTAGACCATGAACTGCATCTGAACCTTCACTTCCTGAGGATCATCCTTGCGCTTGATGCTCTGCAGATGAAGAAAAAAGCCAGAGTAATAAAATAATAATAAAAAAGAATTAGAAAAGAGATGAAAGGATGTTTGAGTAGCAACAAGACATGCCCTGTTCACTTTGATCAAACAGGCAGGGTTTGTTGGGAAATCAAGCTCATGGCTTTTTTTTTCTCCAAAAAGATCAAAGTTAAGTAACACACGAGCAAATCCTTGATTTAGAGATAAAGTCAACTTGTGTAAGAGCTGATAAAACACTCACCTCCAGCAGGCCGGTGGTCCCCGAGAAGCCCAGCGTGAGAGACTGGCTGCTGATGTAGAAGGTTTGAGGGTCGGACTGCTGGGAGCGGACAGGAAGCGGGTCAGCGGCTCGAGCGGTGACGCCCCGACCAGAAAGCCTGAGCAGGGTGTCAGAGCGGAGCGTCATGGGCGAGTCGGGAGAGTCGTAAAGATGGAACACAGCCAGGCCCAGCGGCGGCAGACGGACCATGAATGTTGCCTGGATGGAAAGTGGATATAAATAAATAAGGCCTTCATATGCTCAAAATTTAAAAAATAAATAAAAAAGAAACACAAAACGCTTAATGTTTTACGGTGCTGGCCTCATTTTCATTGTTAATCTGAGCGGCGAGTGTTGACCACCAGCCATTCATTAAAAGTTAAAAGCATTTCAACATTAGCAACAGTGTGCTGTAATTAAAATGAGATGAGAGGTGGTGTTAATGAGACTGTTTGTAATTCTCCGCTACATATAAATTCACTGCTTTCTGTGGGTGGAAAATGTATTTGGGCACAATAAATGAATCTACGGAGATGTGGTAAGGCAAATGGCATGGGTTTCCTTTACTACCGCAGATTCAATTTGCATCATGAGCTGCTTCAACGGATGTGTTTGTTTTGAGAGGTAAATGAAACACATCTGTTCCAGTGCCTGTTTGCAGGTAGATATCAAAGGAAAGAGGTGAAAACTACCGTCTCGGCCATTTTTATTAAAAAATCTATTCTGTTTTGCATTTTTTTCTATTTTATTTTTACATTACATTACATACATTCTTTTGGCAAATGCTTCTGTTTAAAAGAAGTTACAATTTCCATCTAGATATACACACACACACACTCTGGTTCCCTCTCTGGGATTTATTTTAGCCGCTTGTGTCATCAGACAAGAGGTGATAATGGTACATAGGAACAGTCAAAAGAGTATTTCTCTGATTAAGCATTGCTCTCCTATAATGTTGTTTAACTCACGGAGGACAAAATTGATGCAGCAGAATCAGAGATATCATCTTTTGTAAACTCTTGTCATTCTTCTTTCTTGTCAAAACCTGGTGCCTACATTACCCACAATACAGCTGCTAAAGTTTGCACTTTAAACATGTGCCTGCAGCGAGGAATATCTTTACAGTCTATTTTCCATAAACCCAAAGGAGACCAATAAGAGATCCGGTGTAGAAAATGATGCACAGACACGCTGCTGTGTTCGTGGCATGCCAATTTCACTATTGAAAAACCAGCAGTGCTGAATAAATGTAATCTCTTACCTCAAATACCTCTGCACTCATTTGACTAGCAGAGCTCCACTGAGCACTCAGCTGCACAGGGAGTGTCTGTCCATCCTCAGTGAGCACCCGCACTTTTACTGTGTTGACCAACACAGTCACCACACACAAACGTTCCTGCTCGATGGGGTTAAACAGAACCAGGTACCTGGTGGAGAGACAGGAAAAAGCAATCACAAGCACAGGATGAGTGAGGAGTGGCTGAGGCAGGAGGCAGAGGAGATGAAAGATGCCGGGGGATGCAGATAATACCTCGGCCCTGCTGGGTCCAGCTCGATTAAAGTGCGCTGAGGCAGAGAGTCCTGGGTAGCTCGCCTGTCATCCTACAAAATGAAGTATATGACACAGAAGACACAATGAGAAACCTGAACATTTTGTTCCTTCTGTAATTATTCAGAATATTATACAGAGGAGAAAGCGTCCCTCCATGTTTCCTCTTACCGTCTCCAGGAAGGGCTCCGTCTGGTAAAAGCGATAAAACTCTTTGTTTTTCATCACCAGGAAATGAGCAGCATTGATGATTACTCTCTTCAGGCCGATGAGTGAACGCAGTAATCTAGGGAGGAGGGAGAAGAATCAATGGCTGACTGCAGCAGTCACAGCAGACGGCTTGTTATTTTGCTTCAAAGTATTGAACGGGCGAGTATAAAATAGCCACAGAGACGGAGCATTAAAATGAGGAGGCACAGTTATTCTGTTTCATACAAACTGCGTTCTTTGGTTGTTTTTTTTTCCAATTCAATCTATCAGATCAACAGTGTTTCTTTCTAAACCCTTAGATCCTTACCTGGTGCCGTAGTCTGTGACAACATTCTCTTTCGCAGTGCCGGTGATGGCATCGTGATGTTGAAAGAGGCCAACAGAGCGCCTCGCATCGACTAGCAGGGCATAATCCGTGACCGGGTAGCGCCCCTCCATGCCCGCATGCCGAGCGTTAGCGACCGCCAGGCTGTAGAGGATCTCTGCCCCCCTAAAGGACATTAACAAATGGTTAGCACTGACTAACCCTTTAGTAGCTTTGATGATGAAAGTCACTAAGGAGTGAGCCATCTCACTTCTTTTCATCTCTGTTGAGCTCTTTGATGCCCGCTGATATATATAAATTTGTATAGAGATAAGTCAAAACTGACTTCATGCAAGCTGATTTCTAACCCACTTGCCTGACCTTGCAAGTCAAAGAAAAAAAGTTGAACTTTGTCCATTCCTATGTTTTGATTTGCATGGTGCCTTTAATTTGTATGCAGGATCTAGCAGGTACATGTATGTCCTCAACCTTGTTCATAACACATACATCTTGTTTGCAATGCAAATAAAACAAAACAAAGGCCCTGTTGTTGAACTCCAAAAGTGCAACATTATCATAAATATGCCTCAGGTTGTGGGTGTCAGTAACAGTGATGACTGATTAAATTTAAATCAGCCTCACCTGAGGTGTGACTCTATCACCCGGTCCAGGCTCTTGTAAAAGGGCCGAGATGTAAAATAGCCAGTCCAGTAGTGGTCCTCTCGGTCTGCATAGGCAAAGAAATCTCCACTAAGCACAGGAAAGTCTGCAGGTCTGGATCCCGGGGCCACTCCATTTGCTTTGTACACAGCATTGAAGTAGTCTGAGAGAGTCCCAAACTGAGCCTGGAGGATCAGCCAGACAGATGACACATCTTGTTAAAAAAAAATAGTTTACTCAAACACAGCGGTACGGGGAAAAGGAGAAATTTCTCATTACAATGCATGCGCCTTTTATCTAACATGGCATCATCTGAAGCAAACATTGAGTCGTGACAGATTCTTTGTTCTGTCAGCAAGTTAAAATACCACTGCATGATTCATTATCACAAGAAAGGTTGTACAGTGGGATACGCTGCACGCCGAGAAGCACAAAAACAATGAAAAAGATGCAAAAAGCTAATATTTGGCAACACTGTTTGTGACAGTTGACAAATCCTTTTCTCACTTGTACGTGCATCTCTGGGTGAGAATTCATGTAGTCAAACAGCTTCTGGTAGTTGATGTACTGCTGATCCCACTCCAGCGCCTTGTCGTAGCGGAAATCATCTCCCAAAGGGACGAGAAGCACCTTGCTGCGGTAGAGCTTGGACTTTTTGCGGTACTGATCCAGGAGCAGTTGTGCCCTGATTAAAAAAAGAGAGAGAGATAAAGAGGAGAAATGAAAAACTGAGGGGACACATTTTTTGGCATCCAAACTGCCCTGATTTGCATCAGCCAGTTTTGTACAAAATCACTATGACCTTGGAGAGAGGAGGATCAAATTAGCCCCGGGGGTGTTTTCCATTAGCCACATGTCCTCTGGAAAGTTCTGGAAAGACTATCTGCAGTTCGGGTCTGTCTCCCACCGTTCATCCACCCTCTCTGGCTGTTGTCATTGGCGCAAGTTCAAGTTTTGTTTATTTGTAAGAGACCAGTCCAGATAAGAGTTTTGCAACAGCAGTGAACAATCTGCTGAAAACATGTGTATTTAAAATACACAAAGAACAAACATTTCTGAGAAGGATCCCTTAACTGAGGTTATTTAAGACCAGAAGCAAAATATGACTGATCAGAACATTTTACAGTTTGGTGAGCAAGCAGTGAGGTGGAAACACTGCTTCTTAATTTAAAACATTAAAACACAAGTTTTGCATTTCTGTGTTTCATTATATCAAGGGCCAATAGGTACATCGCAGCTGTAACTATCCACTATTTCATCGACTAATCTACCTATTATTTTCATAATTTATCCATATACAATGTCAGAAAATAGTGAACTAAAGCCCAACCTGATGTATACAAATGACTTACCATGTCATTGCACTATCACATGAGAAAAAGAAAACCAGTAATTCATTACCTTAACGGAAATGGGACAACAAAATTTGGCATTTTTACCGACTGATAGACCTAAATGATTCAGAAAACATCACTAATAAACTAATCAGCTCTACTTTCAACGCTAATAAACTAGTTTTTCCGCCAATATTATTGCATATATGTAGGTTTTTAAGACAATACACTCATTTCCCATTCTAAGTAGGCGAGTTTTTTTTTTTTTAATGTTTTTACTGGTGTTTCATATTCAACATCACAAATGCACCAGACAACAGGGTGAGTAAACAATAGAAAGCAGCATGGAAGCCAGTGAAAATGTCACAATGGTGACTTTTTTAATACATCTGTTACTTATTTAGTGTCTTTCTCAAACTCGGTGCTGACTAATTTGTTAGATGTTCCAGCACTGCTTGGACGGAGATGGACAGAATTTGTGGTTGAGATGAAAAAGAGTCACAAAGGTGAGCAACGTCACACCAGAAAAAGGGGTGAAAATTAGCACGTCCACCCAGGTCTCATCTTTTGGTGCACGAGTCAATAATTTTTCATGAATACTGCGGTCAATTGTAACCTTTCCAACTAAAAACAAAACCTAGATGTTTGTGGATTTTTGTCCAGTAGGAAAGAGGCTATTTACACCAATAATGATATATCTGCAATAATCATAATTCCCCTGATATATCAGCATAGCCTATATATATATGTCTAGCTAGGCATCCTAAAATTTGTTCTGAGACAAAGTCAAAATAGATCTAAAGTTGCCTCTTCCATCCTGTAACTCACCCAAAGCAAGAAACAACTTAACCCCACATGTCTCACCTCTCTGCTACATTGGCCTCAACTATAGTCTTTGGTGGCACTTTCCAGGGACAGTTTATCCGACCACCTGGTAACCTCTTGAAGTCAAACTGGCAGCAGATCTTCGGGTCGGGCCCGCAGGTGTGAGGCACGTCGTAGCTGTAGAACGGCATCATGTGGCAAAACATGTCTGTGTTCGTTCCAGTGTCTGTGGGAGCAATGAGTAAAAGTCAAAACATCGGCTTAAGAGACATCTGGCAGCCTCAAAAGACCAGAATCAAAAACACTATTAAGTTCTGCTCTGAGTGACAGTGGTATTTGTGATCATAGACACCAGAGCCCATAAAAAGTCAATCCGTATGAAGCAGCAGAAATGAAATCCTCAAAAGAACTGAGTATCACAAATTGATAATATCTAACAGTGTAATATCAGAGGATTTTTCCATGAAGAACAAACGGACAGTAAATCTTCAGCAGATGTCCAATTCATTAAGAAATAATAGCGAAGATAGGGCTACTGAGGCTATTACGCACTGGTTGTTCCTTCAAAACGTTTCTCTCTTTCAAAGGCCATGACAAGTGGCATGACTCATTCTGCAATAAGCTTAATAAAGATAAGCACATGAATCAGATGACATCGCTGGCTGCGGTCCACTCACCCCAGGCTTGCCTCCACATAAACTCCAGGCTGCGGGTGGAGGCAAAGTGTTTTTTGATTGAGTAGTGGACCCTCTGGATGAGCATGCTGGTCAGGTTGGCCCTCTTTAGCAGATAGGGCATGGTAGCACTGTGACCGAAAGGGTCTACCGCCCACCCGCTGCGAGGAGTTATACCTATGACGGTGAGCAGAGAGCAAGTAGTTCAGGTTTATGCTCAGATAAAGGAAGCAATACATCTTTTAGAAAATCATTCTCCTCAGCAGGGAGCAGTGAATGTGGCACAAAGTATTTCATCTCCCACCGAGCGAGAGGCTTCACCTGCTGCATGTGGGATGACAAGCTCAGAATTTACCATCAATCCTTGAGGGAACTGGTATCATTTTGACTTTTAAATGTAGCGAAAAGAATTGGGATGTTGGCAAGAAGCCTAAAACCTCATAGAAAGAAGCTGAGCGTCTTACACATTTAAGCACCGTGCATCAAAATATGAAGGAGAAAAAAATACAGGACACATTTTTGTTTGTGTACCTAGATTTCTCTCCAGCCACTGATGCCCTTCGATCAGCTGATCTATCATGGCAAAGTAGTGAACGTTGGCTTCATCAGTCATAACCCAGCCTCCTGTGACAATCTCTAGCTGCCCTCCAAGGATCAATCTGTTGAACAGAGAGGATTAAGAAAGTGAGGTGAGGATAATCCGACTCTCAAAGAGTTACATTAACCAGATAAGCTATTTTTAGAGCACCCCAGTTATCCTTAAGATACTATCCAGTGTGTAAAATACTCTACGTAAAGCTTTAAGGCATCAAATAAAACTCGACTAATTGTCAGAGTTAGGCGTTTAAATTAAAATCTGTGTGCTTCTCTAAGCTGTGACTCACTTCCGCATCGCCTCCTGCTTTTGTACGTCTGCGTTCTCCCACCACTTGGAGAAGAATGAAATCTCGGACCAGATGAACTTCCTGCGAGGATCCTCAGCCAGCTTCACCACCATGTTGTTTAAAATATGTTGCGTCTGGTCTGTGAAGTACTTGTCAAAAGTCTTGATCCAACCTAACAAGACAAGAAGATAAAAATGAGCAATTTGCACAACAGTTGGCAAACAGACTGCCCGCTACAAATTGGACTCTCTACAACAATACACCTCGACAAACACCACCACCATCCCTTTGTGTTGCCGGCCAATACAAGAGACAAAAAAAACAGGGCAGGTAAGAGACTCAACGCTGTGGAAAAAGTGCTGCAGCAGATCAAAAATAAAACTCATATTTTATTCAAGTTGAGCTGTTCCCCTCAGAAAGCTATTTAGCAGAGTGGTTTCAAAGACTAAAAAGCACTTTCTGTACACTTTTTGTGTGCGATAGTGTAGAATACCACAGCCTATAAATATTCTGTCAAATATGTATCTCGCATATGGCAGTCTAATACATTTCATAGAGATCAAAGTTCCACATCATGCTGCAGTTATGCAGACTCATACGTTAGTAATGCAGCTGAAATGGTGATAGTTAAGAGCTTAAAGTCAGTTGTGGGGGACATGACTATTTGCTGCAGTCTTTTAAACATTGAGTAACTCATTGTTTGAGCTGCTTACAAGCAGTTGACTAAAACCCTTAAAACCTTCTTTGCATTTAGTGAAATGAGCCTATTAACATTAAACCGGCTTTCACGTGCTTTCAGCGTGAGCTGACAAAAAGGTTTCTAGTTGCAAAACTCCCCCACCGTCTATTCACCCTGAACACTGAATGCTGCGCACGAGACAATACAGAAAACTTTGCAGTAGAGTTTAATCAAATGCAGCTCCGAATGAAGCCCAGTCCCACTATTGATGGACAGAATTTGCAGGTCTCTGCAGCCTGTCAACATATCAATAACTGTCAAGTTAGCAAGCATGTGGCAGGCTGGTAAACAAGTTTAATGGAAATGTCAGTCTGAAATAAAATCTCGGCCAATTCAACCTATAAATAGGCAGAGCTTTCCGATGCCAATAGCTTTCTAATTCCATTGTTTGTGGCTAAGCCCTCAATCGTGTCAGCATTATGCTAATAACAATGAGAATAAATGAATCAAATTTTGAATGATTTCTGCATCCCTATCACAGCTCCCCCACTCAGGTAAGGCCTCACAGGAGTTGGCTTTGCTGTAAGACAATTTTCAGTGTTACTACATGCTCAAATCTGCGTCTTTGGATGCAGTTTAATCGGATAGACGATTAGACAAGCACTGTCACATCTGCAGTTTTCAACAAGGTTTTGCTGTGTTGTGTCATGCCCTCTCAATTCACCTGGATCATTGTGGGAGTGGGGGACCACAAACACTTGCAGCGGTTCATTGTCCCACTCATCAGCTTCATAAGTAATGTCAAAGCCCTGCTTCCACACGCCGCCATCAGGGTTGTCAAACTTGAGGATGGAGTACACATCCAGCATCTGAATGGAAACACAAATGTGCTCAGCAGACACCACCACATAAATAAGTATGCGATAGCATCTAAAATACTGCAGTGGTAAAAACATTTTGGCCAATCAGCCGCTCTACGTGGAAAATGTAATAGCAAGCTCACCTGAACATCTGCTTGACCATGGCTGCCTAAAGCGGGTTGGCAATCTTGGGGCTTGACGGCGAGAAAAGTGGGACGGCCATCAAAGGGTAGGACCCAGGAACCATTGGCACTTCTAAATGGCAGGTGGCCGCTGGGAGACACAGCTCCTGTGTCTGTGAGCTCCATCACAGAGTCCTTTATGTGGCTGATGATTTGGTGGTTTTCCTCCAGGAGCTGCTCCAGCTGCTCTATCCGGTTCTGGAGAACTGAGATTTGGCTCTAAAAGCACACATGAAAATCATACATCACACAGATGTATAAAATCATAAAACATCTGTTGACCAAACCCACATTCTTCTTCTCTGTCACACTGAACAAATTTTGAGTTTCATACTAGGAAATTAGACCATGTGCAATGAAAAATCTTTTGATTCAGATTATGTCATAAATAGCAATTTGAGCTCTATTAGCACTAAAGATATCATCAGTAGGTACATGATTGAACATGTCTATTTACGTTTGAATATAAAAAAAGAATACATATTTAGCAAATGTTACAGGATGAAACAATTTAAAATAGTGTTTTTCTGCTTTTATCTGACATCTGGTGTATCACAACAAAACACGCACAACGAAGTACAACAAAAATAACTGCAGAAAAGGGTTTTCACAGATGACATGCACCACCACTACAGCAATGATTCTTACCCGTGGAAAGTTCCCGCCATTCTGTCGCCTTGCAGGATCATGTTGGACTCGATCCAACATTAGATACAGCGAGAACACAGCCACACAGAATATGGCCCCTCCACACACTGTCACCTGTTTCCTCAACTTCATCCTCCTGTGGAGCGGTCCTCTTTCCGGGGTTTCAATTCAAAAAATGACCTTGACTGATTTTTTTTCCAGGACAGAGGAAAAAAAAGTCCTTGAAAAGCAGAATGCAATCCTTCACAGTGCAGAAAAAACTGATGGAAAGTAACCAGCTACACCAGTGTTAATGGTTCAGTTCCACTCCTGCGATGCCTCCAGCCTCCACTCACCATACTGGTGACCACAGCGAAGGGGGCTACAGCAGTGGACAAGGGGACTAAATCAGCAATAGCTGGCAAGCAGTCTGTCAGCTTTGGCCAAACCACAGCCACCGGTGGGCTCCTTCAAAGTAGCCCTTGTGCTCAACCATCCAAACCGATGAGACTGCAGGAAAAGAAAAAAACAAACGCCACACACAAGGGGCTCAAACAGGGAGCCTAGTGTCCCCGCAGCATGATGTGTGTCGCTGTGAGCCTGCTCCCCTGGTCCAGTCCCCACTCCCACAGCACAGCCTAATCCTCCAGTACAACCAGAGTCCCCTTTTGCTCAGTTGGCCTCCGGTGCCATAACAGTTTGCACTCTAGGCTGCAACAGTGCAAAGAAATAGGCTGAGAAAAAGACCAACTTGGCTTAGAGCAGCAGCTTTTTAATCAAGCCTCAACTCTGCCTGAGGCGGCTCCAGGAATTAAAATGAGACAAATGTCATTCTTCTCTCAGTAGCATAGTGACAGCATATCTACTGTGGCAGCATGGGCAGCGTGTCTGTCCTCGATCACAAGCGCCAAGTCACATCAGAGGGTCTTCTTCAGCTGTTAGAAAAAATTTAGATTAATGGAGCATGCAGAAATGTGTATTCAGCTTCCAGAGACGAACTGTCACTGACAAGAACCACAAGTGAAAAGAACTGTGTAGGAGAGTGAGAGATACTTTTTTTTGATCTGACAAGCAAAGTCAATAAGGAAAAATATCCCGTTGAGCACAGTGGCTGGCGTTTGCTCACAGCACTAATAGGTGTTCTTGTTTCCCTCTCTGTGCAAATCCAACGCCATCATAATCCGCTCGCCTCTCAGGCTGGGACTATCTAAGTATTACCACAGGGAGAGGGGATAATAACCTGGCACTTACATTTGCTTAGGCTGACTGAAAAATAGCCTCACTGTCAGTATGGAGATGATTTTTTTTTTGAAGATCATCTGTGCCACATGATGACTATATCCAACAAGAAAGGCTTTGTTAGTTGGGGTGCATGACAGAGATATCTGCAGCTCTAGATTTATGTGAAAACATGTAAACCACAGATCCAAAGCTGCTCACATGATGACACAAAAAATGAAATATCCTGGAATATTCACTACCCCCTGCGCAAACTTTCAAATTCCCCTGAGCGGTATTTTTATTGACTCAATAGGAGGCACCTCTGTTAAGGTTTAACTTGGATGACTTTTAGTCAGATATCAGTGGGCTGCTAGCCAGCAACATTGCGTTGCTTCAAACTTAGGAGCACTGAAATACCTGTTTTTAGACATTATCCTGTGTAAACTCAGATACACGACAGCTAGTTCCCACACGCAGCTCGTTAACTCAATAACATCATCTGCTGAACTTTAATCATCCCTTTACCAGTAACGGGATATCTCAAATATGCGGCGATACAAGCTAGCGCTAGCCACCAGATGTTTCAGTATTAAGTTAACGCAGCAGCTGGACTGGTTTGACAGCTAGCTTCGGGATCGATAATCATTACGTGTAATTTAGTGATTGACTGAGGAGAACAGCAGTCACAGCTGTCCTTCTACATCCGTGACAAGCCCGTGCTTCACGGTACGTCTAACGATACGTACGATAGCAAGTATTGGCTCTATAACATTAAGACAATACGTGGCTGATATCTTCTGGCTAACGATTCACTTTCAACCTAAACCTCGGCTAACACTCGTATGCGACCTTGGGACCCTGTGTCTTTGTGAACAAAATCGGGAAGAAAAAAAACTGACGTTACCCATCAAAGGAGAGTAATCCGGAAGAGTGTAGAGCCCAGCAGTGTGTGTGCATTTAGCTCCAGGCTGACAGATTACCAACTGAGGCTGTTAGCCTAGCAGCTAGCACCACTGAGCTGCCGCAGAGGCTTCTGGGTAGAGAGGAGCTGCGCATCAGGCTGTGATTGGCCAACAGCTTCAGCAGCTTGTATAATAAATGCACCAATATTTTTACACAGTGAGTGTCTGCAATGCAACATAAGTTCTTAAATGATTAGTGGTGGAATGTAACTAAGTACATTTACTCAAGTACTATCCCCAAGTACAAATTTCAGGTGCCTTGAGTCTTTTCTTTTCGTTTTATACTTTTACTCCACTGCATTTAGAGGGAAATATTGTACTTTTTTACTTCAACACATTGGTCTGAAAGCTTTACTCGCTGAGTGCTTTACAAATTCACATTTAAAAAAAGAAAGAAAACATAAGAAGAGTGTATGAAATGTCATTTTTTAACATATCACACTACCCAATAGATACCCAAAACCCAGTAAAAGCCAGTTGAAATTATTAGTTGATTAATCAATTGGCTGATCAACAGAAATTTAAGTGGCAACTATTATGATAAACATTTAAGTCATTTTCTTTTCTTTAAATATTTTTTATTTTTTTAATTTTTGTCTGAATTGTGTACTTTGGCAATTATTTAATAAATATTTCAGTCATTTTTTGTTCTTGTTTAGTAGTTTTGATTTTTGGAGCTGCGTTTTTGTTTTGTTTTTTAATTTTCCTGATCTGGTACTTTGGCAATTATCTTAATAGACATTTAGTCATTTTCCTCAATAGGATACCTTTAGTTTTCATACTACAGGTACATTTTCCTGATTATACTTACTTATGTTCACTCAAAAAACATTTCCAATAAAGAACTTTTACAACATACAGGAACTGAAACTGCGTTTCTCTCCATGCCCACAGTGCAAATAGTAAAAAGGCAAAAGAGAATAGAAATAAAAAAACACAAAAAAACTATAAATGTATATTAATTGAATAATCGGGCAATAGAAAGAAAGAAAAAGAAAATATAGACATGAGAAAGAAACACAGAACAACCATAAGGAGACACAAAATGACAAGAAAGAGATACAAAAGCAAAGTCTGTGCCTTGCTCCCATGTAGGAGAGGTGTGTCCCTTTGCATATTTGTGCTCAGGGGGCAAATTGTTTGCTCATGATTGTTGTAATACCGGTTTTTAAACCATTCACAGCAGTTCAGAGACAAAATAGGTCCAAATGATACAGGCCTACATGAATGCGTATTGAAGGGCCATGCATTTACAAAACAAATAGAACAGCGGACAGTGAGGTCTATGCATGATCCTGAATAACTGGTACATCATGCTTTATAAAACACACACTGAAAACTTCTATCACCGATTTAAAAAACTAAAGCTTTTGTAGGTTTGTTGTTTCCAGAGCAGAAATATCAGTCATGTCTGTGTGGGATGTATCTGTGATAACAGGCCACAACTGCATTTGGTTGCATCATCTGCTCCAATACACCAATCAGAGTCCAAAATAGAGGAGTCCAAAAAGAAAAGACAACTTGGGATGTTACAAAACATATGACCTGTTCAAAAATGTATTTTTTTAAAAAAATTAAGTAGGTTGTGAGTTTTGCTACCCTAAAAACAAATATATGCCTGTACAATCTCTGCCAACAAGAATGAACTTCCTCAAAAAAAAAAAGGAAAACTGTTTCCAATTTGAATTGTCAGGTTTGGCGTGTGAAGGAGACCTAAAAGTCCAGAAAATAATAGATCACATCTCATATGTTGTGCACTCTGTGGGCAATCGCAGTGAAAACAAATACAGTCATTTTTGGAAAATGTAAATATTTTTTGCTCTCATGCATAGTCATATTTTGGGGGTGAGCAGGGCACATGTCCCTCTTTAATATTTGCAACATGTGCATTTGTCCCACCTGAAAAAACATGACAGTTACACAATATTTTTGATAACACAGTTATCAGTTTTGATAAAATGTAAGACATTTAAACCATGACTTGATGCAGAAAATGACAAACATGTTGCATAAATAGTCACCAGAATGCAGGAAATTAAGTGTGTGAGTACATGAGACTTTTATAATGTTATTGGAGAGGGATTTCTGTGACCCCCGCAGTGGCTACCTCACTATCTCAGGCACTTGCGCACAGAAACGCCAAAGCAGTGCTGTACGTTCAGTTACTATCACTAAAGCCGAAAACTAGCCTGACTGCAGGTGAACACCACTGTGCATGTCAACGACACCTGAGATGCCAACGTGGAAAAGATAATGAAGCTTTGCATGCCAGTCACATGCTCTTTTGATGGATCATTCAGGAACACTTTATGTGTTCATGGAAACAAGAGCTTAACTGGTATTTAAATAATTAATTGACAGATTGTGTAGGACATGACCGGAACAGATGGTATTGTTTTGGATTTGCTCTAGTCACCAGAGGCCGATAACCTTTCATGGGATCAACAAAACTGTTCAAAATTCTGTGTATGATCGAAGTGCATAAGAGTTTTATTTGAATAAAAATTAGGTTTGGTACCACACACTACACCAGCGACGATGGAATCCTGCTCTGAAAGCATAATCTCTCACAAAACAAAGTGGTGATAAGGAGCAAATGTTGACACAGCTGGTTTTGATTGTGATTTCAGAATGTTCTCTTTTGGGTCCCCGGTGGTGTCACTGAGCCTTGTGGATATCCTGTGGATCTGGTGTGTATGAGGTCTCACAACAAGCCCAGCCCTTAGGAGGAAATATATACCAACTTAATGCTGGATGTTCTTAAGTCACAAAGCTGCCATGGTAATTTGAGAGTCTCAACAGGTGTATCTGAGCACAAAGCTCTAAGGGAACTACCTTGTCTCCATAGCAACAAAGCAAATGCAACAATGGTGCCTAGCTGTCCTGGTAAATGAGAGTCCCCACGTGACTTATGCAGGAAATACCATACCACTTCCTTTTGTGGTTTTGACCAGAAGGGAGATACTTTTGTGACTGCACTTTAGAAACTCATATGTCAAAATTAAAAATGCATTACTTCAAAAGTTATTTGTCACTATTTATAAAAACAAATCCAGACCCCCTAGTGTACTGAAGTGTAGCCTACATCAGTATCTATCTATTAATATCATCTATTTCTTATTCATCTGTTTTTATTGTCTTATCTTTATTTTAGCCCCGCTGATGTGATGTCGCCTCGTCTTGTCATCTTGTTTTTCAGACCAAGGACCGTTCAGCTGAAAGAAACACAGACAGGTACCCCCGACTACAGGTTGCACTTGAGATAATTCTTTGAAAAATAAGCTGATTTAATTATATTCAATTAAACTTTATTATTTGTCCCAGAGGGCAATTTGTGTGGCAGCTAGTGCACACTATAAAAAATGTCAGGCAAAATTAACAGTTTAATGTTGTAAAATCATGACTTCATAAAAATGTAAGTAGAAAAACAACAAAACAGTGTTCACTTTAAAGTAGTATTTTGTAAAGCACCAAACAAAAAAAATACATAAATAAAACCCCTGTTAATTTTAAAGTAAGAATATGTGGAAATAATTATATTTCTTTGTAGAATTTACAGATTGATGTAGATTTTTTTCACAGAGGGAAAGCATACTCCATTTCACAAATTCATGTGTTATGCTTTACTGATTAATACGCAGCCTACAAATTTTGCAACGGATTTTAAAACATCTGAGTGTTACATTTGAATGTTTCTTAGAACATGAACTTTCTTATTAATGTTCACTCTAAAAAATGAATAATAAAATGTTTTTGGCATGAATATTAGGAGGTGGACAAAAAAAAAAAAGCTATTTTACCTGCCCATAATAGCTATTCGAAATTTAGGGTTTTTACACATAATGCGGCCGGTGATAGAATTGCAGATATTGTTATGTTTGTCTTTCAAATTGACTGTTTAATGCCTTTTTACGACTTTTAAGGGATTCCCAGGGATCCTGATTACCCATTGTGAAGCATTCACAAAGGACGGCTCGTGAGTGTTACCATCCTATAATAGCCTACATCCATGGTTACCATAGACTGTAAAAAAAACAGAAATTAAATATTGTCTATGAGTGTTACCAAAAACATCCATCATATGCCCATAAAGCTATCGTGCATTGCTGAGAATCACCCATTTAACAGTGAGCATGGACCACTAACAACATAAAATACTTGACATAAGCCCTGAGTCTGTTTGGACTCAAGAAAAGCCACAGGATGAAAATGTATCCAAATAAAGCAGAGATATGACAGACCATGAAACAGACATGCCCTGGCTCCTCTCTTCCTTTTATGGTAATACAGCGTGCGGGCTGTTACGTCAACGTCATCAACGTGCCCCGGAAACACGGGAGCGTAGTAAGATGTAACATGTTTGGCTGAAGTTAGCGGTGTTTGTGATCAAGCAGAGTAATATTTAACAAAATATTCTCCACATTAAGTAACGCTGTGTTGTGTATTAAGTCTTCAAGATGAGCGTGAGTGAAAAAGAAAAGGTAAGGCAACAGAAGTTAGCCACGTAGCCTTTTTAGCTTAGCTTTTTCATTACTCGAAGCATTTCTGTCAAACTACTTTTTCTCTTCAACCCAGGACCCTGCAGCCCTGAAGGAGGAGGGGAACACGCTTTTTAAGGCAGGAGACATGCAGGGTGCTATCTGTTGTTACACCAAAGCATTAAAGCTGAGTGACAGCCAGGCTGACAGTGCTGTGCTTTACCGCAACCGTGCAGCCTGCTACCTGAAACAGGAGGAGTACAGCAAGGCAGAGGCTGATGCCACTAAAGGTGGGACAGTCACAGTCAGTGTTACTGTAGAGTTCACTGATGATGAAGCCTTGAAACCTGAGCAAATTGTTGATTTCATGCAAAACTACGAGGAGAGGGAAATGAGCAACTTAAGACATTGCTGAAAAATGAGCAAGAAATTAGTAAAAAAATAAATAAATTAAAAAAAGAGGAAAATAAAAACAAGAAATGACTGAAAAAAATGCGCTGAATTTTGAGAAAAAATATATGACAGAACTTTAAATATATAATTGCAAAATTATCAAAATAAATTATTAATTATGAATATAGTCTTCTGGACATGTCCCTGTTTTTTTTACCCTTAAAAACTAGTTGGTTTGAAAACAAACAAATTGAAAACAAACAAGAAATGACCTGGGAAAAAAAGTGCTGAAAATTGAGAGAAAAAAATCTATAACATAATTTGAAATATATTATTGCAATAATTATGAATATAGTTTTCTGGGCATTTTCCTGTTAATTTTTTTACCATCAAAAAAGGTGGTTTGAAATTAAGAAAAAAAGAAAGGTAAAAACAAACAAGAAATGACCGAGGGGATAAATTGTTGAAAACTGAGAAAAATATCTGTAACATAATCTCAAATATATTATTGAAATAATTACAAATATAATTGTCTGGACATTGTTCCTGTTTTTTCCCCCCACTAGCTGTATATTCTTTAATTGAAGCACTTTTTACCTTCACTTTTTACAGCTCGGGAAAAAAAAAAAAAAAAAAAAAAAAAATAGTGTTCTGTTACATGAACATTAACTCTGAATTTACTGGATTAAATGGTGTGCTGGTTGAGCAGGAGCCCCATGTTTAAAGGCTATGTCCTTGTCACAGTGGCTGTTGGTTTGACCACACCACTTTGCTGCATGTCATTCCCTCTCCGTCACTTTTTCATACTAAATGTCTCCTGTCAAACAAAGGTGAAAACCCCAAACTAAACTTTTTTTTTTTTACTGGATTAAGATTTATGGATGTAAACAGTTGTAATGAATGTCATGTCTGTCACTCTTCAGCTCTGGATACTGACCCAGGTGATGTGAAAGCCAGGTTTCGGAGAGCTCAGGCTTACCAGAAACTATGTCGGCTTGATCAGGCGTTCCTGGATGCTCAGAGATGTGCCCAGCTGGAGCCCAAAAACAAAGCCTTCCAGGATCTGCTCAGACAGCTGGGAGCACAGATCCAGCAGAAGGTGATGTTTGTTTTTATAATAAAAGTAGATAAGGGGAGGCCTGTCCTGTATTTTAAAAAGTACACTGAAGAAACTGTTGCTAATAAGTGTGTTTTCTCTCAATGGTGTAGTCCGCGCAACTAAACTCCACAGATGCTCGTGTGCAGCAAATGTTCTCCCTCCTCTTAGACACATCTTCAAAAGACTCAGATCGTCAAAAGGTATGCACATCTCATAAGGCAGGAACATAAAGTGCTGTAGTTCAATCTTGTATTGTGTGTTTGATTTGTATTCAATGTATCTTGATCTGTCTGTAAAGTTGCATTGCACCAAAAGAATATGATCCACTTTTCAATTTTAGGCTGCTCAGAATCTGGTGGTTTTATCTCGAGAAGATGCAGGAGCTGAGCAGATCTTCCGTAACGATGGAGTGAAGCTGATTCAGAAACTTCTTCAGTCAAAGCAGGAGGATGTTGTCCTTTCTGCCCTGAGGACGCTGGTTGGGTTGTGCACAGGGCACCAGTCCCGAGTGAGTGTGACACTTCCCTCAGAGTTACTCACTAAAAAAGATTTAAAAAAGAATGCAAACTTGTATTTTATTAGAAAACATAGGCAAAACACAAAGTTTATCAGTGATGATGGCCCTATAACTTGTATTTTGTTCTTTTAATTTCTATGCATTTCATTCTCCATTTCTTTCTATGTCTGCTGTTGCACACTTTATCAACAGCCATGTCTGTCAGAGACCATATTCACCATGCTAATAACACTTGCAAATTGCTTTGTTGCTTTTTATTGCTGACTTTCACTGTTTTGATCCCAGACTATGGCCATAGTGAATGAGTTGGGGATGGAGCAGCTGTGTGCAGTAATGGGATCAGGAGCCTCCACTGTGTCTCTGGCTGCCTGCCACCTGCTGCAGGTGATGTTTGAGGCTCTGACAGAGGGAATGAAAAGAGAGATCAGAGGGAAAGATGAAGCCATTCTTCCTGGTGCGTTTTGACTCTTAATCATGCTTGTTTTTGGAGTTAGCCACACGTGAAAGTTAACCAATACCAATTGCTTTTTTTGTGTGTGTGTATCAGCTGTCTGTCCTGTGCTTTCAATTGCAATTGACTTTGGGAATTTACCACAGAGCCTTCCAAGGAGCTACGCTCAATGTTACGCCACCTCCTGGAAATGATGCAAGCATCCAACGTGTCAGGGTCGGGCAGAGACAGCGCCATCAACCTGCTGGTCAAACAAGTTCCTCGCAAGTCCCTGAAAAATCCAGATAACTCCCTGACGTTATGGGTGATAGACCAGGGTATGAAACACAACTGCACATAATGTTTTCACATTTTAATGTTATGATGGATACAAAACAGACATAGACCCTCTGACAAACATACCCATTTCAGCTTTTCAGCATAATATCACTAGCATGGGAAGAAGAAGAAAGTGTTCACTCTCTTTTTAAATATCACATGAAATTTGCATGTGGCCACAGCTATTACAAGCCCATTTCAGACATTCTGTCATCAGTTTTATTTGGCATCGCTTTAGACAGATTTTTTAAATGATTACTCTTCTCATACAGGACTGAAGAAAATCCTGGAGGTAGCCGGGACAGTCCCTGAGCTCTCAGATGGACCACCTCTCACAGACAACACCCACATGAGCTGCTCCGTCTTGCTTAGTAAACTCTACGATGACCTAAAGAGCGATAAAGAGAGGGAGAACTTCACCAAGCTTTGTGAAGAATATGTGCAGTGAGTTGATCACTAAAACATGTTTTGCTAATTTCCAAGTTAAGTTTGTGAAATGAGCTGCTTCATATTGCAAAATGATAAAAAACCTTATCAAAGTCCACAAGCTGAAAAAGTTGTGTTCTTTCACAAACATTTTTATCTGACATTTCCCTTGTTAGGCAACATTTCAGTCGACATGGCCTCGACGGCAAGCTGCGAGCCATCCAGACAGTATCGGTGCTCCTCCAAGGACCGAGTGACGTGGGTAACAGAACTCTGGAGATGTCGGGGATGATGGATGCAGTGATCTCTCTGTGTGCCTCGGAAGATGTAACTCACCAGCAGGTCGCGGTGGAGACTCTTATCCACGCTGCAGGCAAAGCCAAGAGAGCCTCCTTCATCACAGCCAACGGCGTGGCACTTTTAAAGGACCTCTACAAGAAGAGCGAGAACGACAGGATACGTGTGAGAGCCCTGGTGGTGAGTGCTGCAGCAAAGCAAGTATATTTATTTCAAACAGGTGGTGAAAAAAACATCTCTAAATAATGATAAATTGACTCTAATTTCTGATGGTTATTACACAGGGCTTGTGCAAGCTGGGATCAGCTGGAGGGACAGACTTCAGCATGAAGCAGTTTGCAGAGGGATCCACGCTAAAGCTTGCCAAGCAGTGCAGGAAGTATGTTTGCCTGTGCTGAATCTTGAGCATGGGGTATAGATTAAGAGAAATGTGTCATATCTGATCCACATTGTTGCCTAACTGGATTGGTTCCTTGGATTTCAAAGAAGTACCAAGCTGATTCTTTGTCTTTTAGGTGGCTGTGCAATGAGTCTCTGCCCGCAACCTCCCGCCGCTGGTCTGTAGAAGGACTCGCCTACCTCACTTTTGATGCTGATGTGAAGGAGGACTTAGTGGAAGACAAGAACGCTCTCCTGGCTATGTTTGAACTAGCAAAGGTTTGACTGATGATTGTAATATGAGGCTTTAATACTTGTGACAAGTGGACACTACAGGGCAATCATGAAGCAAGATTCCTCCCAGAAGAGCATCTCAGTGGTTATTTTTGTGTAGTATTTGAAACCAACACCACAAGATTACAGAAAAGCACTTTTGAAGTGTTGGTTGTGATATCCTTGACAGCCTTGTTTTGATGCCTCTACTCTGGCATTGTCTTTTCGGCTTGTCTGTCCCATTTTTGTGAAGGCGTTATCTCAAGAACGCCTTGAGGGAAATTTTTCAAATATGGCATGTATGTCCACTTTGACACAGTGATGAACTGATTAGGATTTAGCATTAAGAATTCATACGCTTATTGTGACATAATTTCACACAAATATGTAATAATTACAAAATGATTTGTAAGAAGATGTGTGTGAAGCATGCATGTTTTCACAGTAAACTGGAAAAACAACAACCGCGAGGCAGTATTTCTGGTTCTTTGTGTTTCTGCAGTCTGAGGATAAGACGGTGCTTTTTGCTGTGGGCTCCACATTAGTGAACTGCACCAACAGCTATGATGTGGAGAAGCCAGACCCGCAGATGGTGGAGCTGGCCAAGTATGCAAAGCAGCATGTGCCGGAGGAGCACCCAAAGGTACCATTTGAAATTCTTCTTTTTTTCATGTAGAGCAATATTTGTTGCACACAATATCACTCTAATGTTGCACATAAGCTCTCCTACTCTGCTTTTCTTTAGGTGCCCTTCAAAATAATTTTAGATGCATTTTTTTCTTTAGTGATTGTTTTACAACGTCTGTCTTTTTATGTGTCAGGATGCACCATCCCATGTGGAGAAACGGCTGGTGAAGCTGCTGGAGGCTGGTGTGGTGTCAGCGTTGGTGTGTATGGTCAAACAGGAGAGTCCTGCCCTCACTGAGGCTTGCAGGGAATGTATCGGCAGGTAGGAAAATGGCAGCAAGTCTTTTTCACTCACCGTTGTCTCTGTAGATTTTTAGTTAATGCCATTTCTCATGGCAGGGTCTTCTTGGCTTTGGTGGAACGACAGGAAGACAGAGGCACAGTGGTTGCACAGGGCGGAGGGAAGGTGGAGCACGTTTTGTTTAGCTTGCACAGTGATCTAAACACCTTGCTTTAGGGGGTTTGCATGATTTATTTTGACTGTTTTCCTCCACACAGGCTCTGATCCCACTGGCATCTGAAAACACAGATATGGGTAAAATCAAAGCAGCTCAAGCCCTGGCGAAAATCGCCATCACATCGAACCCGGAGATCGCCTTCCCTGGAGAAAGGGTGAGAACTGCATGCTGTAAAAAGCCTCTGAGGTTAAATAACACAAATAACTCTGCTATTTAACAACACCTCACTTTCTGTTGTCAGATTTATGAGATGGTGCGCCCCCTTGTCAGTCTTCTGAGTCTTGAATGCACCCTGCTGCAGAACTTCGAGGCACTCATGGCTCTCACCAACCTGGCCGGCATCAGTGAGAGACTCAGGTAGGCCACTAGGGGGAGTCTCTCCTGAGAATACATCTACAAAACACAGTCCGTTGTAAAGGGACCTGACCCACAAGTATGCACAAACCAGAGCTCACTATTACTGTTTATTTTGCATTTCTACCTATTGCAAATCTAATTTCTTTAAAGAAAAGAACTTTATTTCATAAATGTCACAGATTAATGTGTATGTGACATTTAGGGTTAAAGATGTAGGATTGTCATTTGCTCCCTAAAAATGGAAAAAGCTGTGAAAATCTTCTTACCAGAGCTATTTTTAGAACTGCGAGTGCTTCAAGTCTCTAAATGCTGACCTCAAAGCTGTGTTAATAGTCTGACAGTGTTCATAGTGTTTTATTTTTTACATAAGTGAGGTCACACCCTTTAAGATGTACAACTATGCCTGTCTGGTGCTGTGTTGATTGCTTTCAGATTTTATCAGGTCAGCTCTTAACACTTGAATGTTTTTGCTGTTGTCTTTACTTCCTTTCATGATGTATCTTTTATTATGACATTACAGTTTTATATCAGTGTTTAGAACATCTGCTCATATCAAATGTGTTGCTTCACAGACAAAAGATCATAAAGGAAAAGGCAGTGCCGAAAATCGAAGGCTACATGTTTGAGGAGCACGACCTAGTCCGAGCTTCTGCCACAGAGTGCATGTGTAATCTGGTTTTAAGCACAGAGGTATGGCACATAATCATAGATGACTGCATGGCACAAATATGTTGAGAAGTAGAAGTAAAAGTGTGTGTGTTTGGTGTGTCCTCAGGTGCAGAAGCTGTACCTGGCTACAGGGAATGATCGCCTGAAGCTGCTTGTGCTCTACAGCGGAGAGGAGGACGAGAGGCTGCGGAGAGCTGCTGCAGGAACTCTGGCCATGCTGACGGCTGAGCAGCCTGAACTCTGCGCCCGCATCCCTGGAACAGTAAGCAGACCAGTGCAGCAGCTCGCTGTCCCCACACATCCATTAATACAGCACTGTGGCACACTGCAATGATTCATTTTTCTGTTTTTGCTCACATTATTTCCTTTGGTCCTCTCTTCTCAGACGACACACTGGCTAGAGATTGTACAGTCGCTATTGCTGTGTGAAATATCCGACCTGCGCCACCGTGGAGTGGTCATAGTTCGAAACATGATAGAGGCTGAGAAGAGTCTGGCTGAGACGCTTATGGAAAGTGAGGCTCTGGAGATTCTTTCTGTCTTGGCGAAGGGAGGAGAGGGCACGTCGGAGCCTGTCTCCAAGATTGCTCAAAGTTGTCTGGACAAGGCTGTGGAGTACGGCACCATCATGAGCAGGGAAGGGAGGGAAAAGGGCAAAGGAACTGAACCCTGAAAACACAGCTGCAGTGTGTGGATGTGCCTTCTGGCAAAGTGCTTTGAGTATTATGTGGGACCAGTGACGTCATTTTAGCTTTGCAGGAAACCAGTTTTGGTCTGGATGGGCAAAAGCTAATCTCAAAATGCTTGTGTGTCTTAACCAAAAATTGTAAAGCAATAAAAAAAATGAGTGAAGAAAGGTAGGAAGTGTAAACCATTAAATCCTCACAGAAGTGGTTTGCTGTTTCACACTGCTTTTCCACCGATTGTATTTATGTTAATTATACTGTATGTTCATGAATGAATGTTTATTCAAGAATGCTCCTCTATACATGTATTACTGTTCCTTGATAGTTGCAAATATTTTTATTTGTGTCATATTATATTTCCCAAAATACACTGTCTTTACTTTCCATTTTGTACACTACTAGTGATTTCTGATTCAGCAGTTTTTAGCATTCATTTTCTGCAGGAAATGTGTTTTCAAGTCATTTGCCTTTATAAGATTTTACCATTTCAGTCACACAATTATGTGCTTTTTAAATGTTTATTATAATCACTCCACTACACTTCCTCTGTTTTAATTGTGTGGTTGGTTGTTTTATAGTTTTGACTAAACACATGGAAATAAATAAATCCTCAGACTGTACCCGAATTGTATTGTTACGTGTCAGTTCACCCGTCTTCACTGTCAAGTCATTATGTAACAATACTTAAGTTCTGTTGTTCTTTATTTGTGGATGTTTAAAAACAAAACAAAATTAAAATGGGATATCAGAAGAAAATGTATAAACCCAGAAGGGTTTTTAAAAGATCCCACCTGAGCCTGAAAATTAAAGACAGCTGTTAGAGGTGTATCACTAATTTACAAACTGACAATTTTTAAAAAATAAATAAATATCAAAACTAAATGATTAAGACACGAATTTCCAAACAAGTAAAATTTGAGATAAAAAAAACACCTAAGAGAATTTTTTAATGCAATTCCCAAACAGAAAATAACAAAACAAAAAACAAAAACAAAAAGATACGAGTACGAATTAAAATGTCATACGCGTACTGTTTTCATGCGTCATAACGCATTTACAAAGTCATCAAGATAAGTTTGATTTTTTTTCACTCTTTTTAAAAAGAGTGACTGCAAAGTGGTGCATGTGCGCATGCGCAGTACGTCCAATACACCAGTGTTCAAACTTTGCGCATAACTGCGTCTCACTGGTTCAGCATTGTAAACAGCGTGTCCAATGCGGTGGTTCGGGTTTGGTTTTAACGCGTTTGGACAGATATATGTCCACGAAAAATTAATCAAAGGCGAGTGTAGCGACTCCGTTAAGGAAGTTAAAGTGAGTAAACCAACAGAAGTCACCAGTCAGGTGCACAGACGTGACTGCAGCTTGAGTACTGATTTTCAAATTAGAGCAAGTTGGAGTCGAAGAGCATCTTTGCATTTGGATGGTGAGTCTGTCAGAGATAAAACAGCTCTGGTTGGTTACTTAAAGCATAAATAGAGGACGTCTTTAATATCAGACTCTTTATATATAAATATGAAGTCATGCGTTCATCCTGCTGTGTGTCTGTAGGGGACAGCTGTGTGTGTCTGGCAGGTTTTGTCCCCGGTGAGTCCACTGCTCCTCTGACAGAGAGCCGCGGCTGTGCAGACGCCATCATCACTGAAACACACCTGAGCATCGCTTTCTCAGACAGAGTTGAGTCCTGGGATCTGCAGAGCAAAGACAAGAGTCCATCATGGAGCATGGAAATAAAAACACACTCAGAGAGCTCTGGTAATGTATATTCTAATCCTCATTTACTCATGTACTGTACTTAGGTACGATTTTGAGGTATTCTTACTTTACTTGAGTATTTATACTTGCTGCTACAGTATACTTATACTCCACTACATCACAGGGTTAAATATTGATCTTTTAACTGCACTAGCTAACATATATCTACAGCTCAACTCCTCATATAGTGTATTGCATTGTATTGTTAAGATGCAAAATAGTACTTGGAACCTAAGTTTACTCATAGAAATGCCTTTTTTTCCGTGCACCACTGTCTCTGCCTCTCATTTTTCAACTTAGTCAAACTGGCGTCTGGCGGAAAGTGTCACCAAAAAGTGCTTAGATTATGAAACAAAGGGATCCTACATATTTAAATCACATTTTAATCTCACAAAATAAAACAGCATAAACAGCAATTCATATTGTAATGTTTTAAATTAGTATTATTTATTTATTTATTCACTATAAACAAATGGCAGGCCAAATAACCATATGGTGGGCCTACTTTGGCCCAGGGGCCCCACTTTGGGCCACCCTGTTATAGACTAAAGTCTCACATCCCTGGGAGACAGGTACTCTGCGAAAGGTACACCTCAGGAATGAACCATAATTAAACGCTCTAAAAGGGGTCATTTTGCATGGTGAGGTTATTTACTTTTGCTACTTTAAGTACATTTTGCTGGTGATACTTAAGTACTCAAGTAGAATTTTTAATGCAGGACTTTTACTTGTAACAGCGTTTTTACAGTGTGCCATTGGTACTTCTACTTCAGAACAAGATCTTTGTCTGCCACTTTCCTAATCTCTTTTACAGCTTCTAGAAGTCTAATGTGATACATAGCTACACATCACACTTCTTGCTGCTTTGCAGGATCCATTGTGAAGCTCCCATTGGTTCCTGGGGGTTATATAGCCACGAAACCGCCTCTGTACCGCTCCTTATCACCACACCTGAGAGCCAAGAGTCTGGCTCTGAGTTCAGAGCATGCCGTCCTTCTCAGTGCCTCTGGAGCTGTGTACACTTGGGGACTGGGCAGGTAGACCTCACACATCTGTCTTGATTATGAGCAATAACATGCATATCTTGATATTTCATTTGTGCATGTGTGTATTTGACAGCCATGGTCAGTTGGGGCACGGAGGTCTCACCTCTGAGGAGGAGCCCAGGGCCGTGGAGGCGCTCTGGGGGATGCCAATGAGCTGCATAGCTACAGGAAGCTGGCACTCTGTCTGTATTAGTGGTAAGTGTCACAATGATGTCGTCAGTGAAAGAGTTAAACTCTCAATTTGAGGAGAAAATGACCTCAAATTACCCTTTTTTTTAAGATGGGGGAGACCTTTACGTGTGGGGCTGGAATGAAAGTGGCCAGCTCGGACTTCCATCACGAGGTCTGAGGAAAGCACTGCAGCAACAAAGCGGCCAACAAGCAGGTAAATATGTTCTCTCATAGCATGAGGTATAGAAATACAGTAACATTTCATCTAAAAAAAATAAAATGCATATTTATACTTATCCACGGTGCTGTCTATTAATCCAAAACTTTTTTGTGATTAACTGAGGTTCATCTCACCCCAATACACCACTCTTAACTGCATTGTTTTTTTATGTGGCATGTATGATAGTTACAATATTCCCACGCTTCAATATGAGCATTTTTACATTATCTTTAAATGGCGCTTACATTGTGATTACCTCTGAAAAACAAGGGAAAAAATATTATCATTAAATCTGTGGATTCTCATGATATCTTTTTCAAATTTGTATTTGGCACTTAAAGCACCATCAGCAAAACTGTGTCTATTTCACCCAGGTGAGAACAGTCACACTGTAGCTTTTTTGTTATTGACATCCATCCCTACGACTATGGATACTATGGATACTACTGTGTGCTGTGATTGGCTAGTACTCATCATGTTAATGTGAAGGGGTTATGATTTTAGGGCCAAAGAGGTCACGGTTAAGGCTTTTACCAGCCATTTGAATATTCTGTGTTAAAGTGAAAAGATTAAAAAAGATAGTTGTAAATTTACAAGAAAAAAATTACTAATGCAACTTTGGCCTGTAATTTTTTTCCCTTTGTTGACTTATTATTTTAAGTTTTTAGGATTCATAAAGCCGCTGAATGCACACTTTGTACATAAACTCTAGCAAAATAGCTGAATAGACCCATTTGTGTTAACATCATATTTTGTGCAATAGTGTCATATTTTGTGTTTATGTTTATGCTGCTCATTAAAGTAATGATTTCAGTAGTAGTAAGTACTGCAACATTATCTGTACTGAACAGGAGCCTCACGTCAGGATGCCACCACATCTCTCACTGAAGAGCCACAGGAGGGAGAGAAGCACGATGAGGTATTTATAGCGATCCAGGCGTTCCCGGCTCTGCTGGATATCACTCCATCATGTGAAATCAGGACAGTCAGCTGCGGCTGCCGCCACACAGCTGCAGTAACAAGTAAGAAACCACACACGACAAAGGGTGTATATTGATTATCATTATATAAAATAATATAAAAATGTTCTTGAACAGAGAAAGGGGATATAATTTAACAGGGAAATTGAATCTGAAGCAATGCTATGCACACACAAATATTAAAAATATGTTTTTATGTATTTGTGGTTTTGTGAAATGGAGTAAAAGAAGAAATCAAAACAAAAACATCAGTTTAAAAATATTGTTCAAAAAGAGAATTTTTGCTAGGTGCAGAGATGAGAAAGGGGGATGTAAAGCATGCTAGTGGTGATATTATTGTTTCTTTATTTCTATATTATGAGAGTGTTGATTATATAAATGAAGAGCATGAACAGAGTGGTTCGTGTTTAGGGATGGATGCGGGGGTGAAGAATTACTTTATGATTACTATTTTTTCATATGCATAGTATTTTGTTTTTTATGTTTAAAATAAAGTATAGTCAATTCAGTGAAAAAACAATTATAATATTTGGGTGCTCTGCACATCTTTGTCACTGTCTTTATCTCATATTTTCTAATTCCAGCCACAGGTGACCTCTACACTTGGGGCTGGGGTAAGTTTGTATTTGGAGCAAATGATACCTAACAGAATTTAATCTGTTTCATATACATAACATTTCTGTAGCAGTGGCCCCACTACGATTAGAGCACAATATGTTGACTCATCCCGTCCCATCTTTCCTTCTGGTACCATGTCAGGTGACTACGGCCAACTTGGACACCAAACTTTAGTCAGTTCAGATGAGCCACAGCGTGTGGAGCTCTTCAGGGAGCAGCAGATGCGTGTGGTTGATGTCGTGTGCGGAGCGTGGAACACCTTTGCTGCTGTCGTCAAAGAGGAAGTAGGTTGCTCTTAAAACTACTGTGGAATCCCCTTGATAAATGCGGACACTGGACTTTGGACAGCACACCAGGAAGTGTAAATTATCTCAACATAATCAAGACTTTGAATCAAATGTATTTTGTAATATGTAAATTATTTTCATGTGTCTGTATTAAAAAAAAGAAACTCGAGGAATGAATAGTTTTGGAAAATATTTTTAATTTTCTTCTTAGAAATTAAAAAAATCACAGGTTTTTATATTTCACAAACAATGCATAAAATAGTTAAGGCAGTAAAATCCAGAGGTAAATTAAGTTAAGGCAAATATCTAAAATTTTCTAACTGAAAATAAGCACCATATGAATGTTAAAGGGTGGTGCGTATTCAAAGCCTGCTGGAGGTCTTCACAGCACAATCTTGAAAGAACTGTGGCGAAATCAAAATACAACAACAGCAGTTATGAGCAAACAAAATTGTGTTCATTAAAGTACATATTGGTGATAAAGGCAAAAAGATTCTTAGTTACCTGACAAAATCTGGCGACCTTGAGATGACATGCTGAAACTCTGAGAGGTTCACGGTTCCATCTTTGTCAATGTCGGACTCTTCAAGAATCTAAAAATCATACAAAGGAAACAACTGTCAAGGCCATTGACACATCCAATCTGTTTTAACCATCGAGTGTGCTTCTCTTTATCTTTAGAGCATCAGTAAACTCACATTGTTGATGAGCTGTCGCATTTCTTCAGGGGTTAGTCTTGTGTCGTCTGTCTCACCCGTCAGGCAGTTTACCAGCTTCTCCAGATCACCACAGTCAAGAGTTCCATCATCGTCAAAGTCTGAAAATATCAATATGTTTATTAGACAGGTTAACAGCTTTATCATTAATAACCAGCTCACTTTTTATCGGCGTACTTACCAAATATACGGAATGCATAGTGGGATTTAATTTCCAGTGTAGCAGAGTCGCTGAAGGCACTCAAGAGATCCAGAAAGTCCTCAAATGTGAGGCCTCCATCTTTCTGATCAGATGTTGAGAAAACATGGCAGATTCTTTTCCTGAAAGGGTTGGACTGTGACGGGAACAAGTACAAGGGTCAGTGCTGTTTATAAGTACTTGAAACAACATACAAAGTACATGACAATCCTAGTCATGCTATGAGAACTAAGCAGTCCACAAAACACCACATTTCCTCTGTTTTATTATCGAATAACCTCTCACCTTGAGCTCTGGCAGAGTGAGAATCCTCTCCATTGGTACTCTGACATTTGGAAGGTCTTTCTCATCTTTTGTCAGCAGTTCAGTGAATCTCTTGTGAGCGCTAAACACACACAGAAAAGAAGCTTATGGATTGCAAAACACACTCCAGGATTGATTTCAATGCTTTTTAAAACTGGTAACTGTTATGATGTGACGTGCAGCTTACAGAAGAATTTCTTGTTTTGTCAAGAAAGTCAGCTCCTGAAAGCAGAAGTGAGCATTATAAGATACAGTATTTTATTATTAAACTTGGTTCTTTTTAAATATATCATGACCCTCTACAGAGCTACAAATATTTTTCCTTGAGCCCCCCTGAGTGACCGAAGGAAAATGCATGACCCTCCCTATACCATAAATAACAATATTTCACATATTCTAAGAAAACATGCCTTCAAAACCCACTTGTGGATTTTAGGGTTATGAGGGTATATAGAATAAATACAAAATACGACCGTTTAAAGTTGAATGTCCCTCCCTTAAGCCAAATCAGGAAAAACGACTCCCTCCCCAGTGCTTAAATAAATAAAATTGCTTGCAGTGCCTCCCCTGTTTTGCAGCATCCTCTCCCTCCCATAAATAACGAACAATCCCTTACAATAACAATTCACAGATTGAACGGA